>NC_044566.1:73407912-73746662 GCF_007565055.1 Rhinopithecus roxellana | reverse complement strand
GGCTACTGTGTAGATTAAAAATCTACATGCAATTAAAGTGAAGTGTAATCAGTACTCTGAGGTTAAGTACAATATAGTGATATGAAGGAAACAGGCAATTCCCCCAGACACAAAATTTTTGGCATTTATTGAGATCAACTGATTGAAAAAATGTTTTCCAAGAGGGGAAAAAAACTAAAAGAGGTTTGTCACTCTCAGCGTTTCTGATATAGGCCAGTGACAGAAACAGGGAAATACGGCCCGTGAAAGTGATGAGGCATTATGAGTTGCTATGGTAGATAGTAAATTTGAAATTGGGAGGATATCACTAGCAAATTTAAATTTAGATGTTGATTTACTCAGGTTGCAATTTCCAAGGACTGTCCAAAGGACTTCAAAGGGCAAATATTGTAGCAAGTGAAGGGGAAGACCTAGTGACTCTCATAGGTGCAATAAGATTCAAGTATAGGGCAGAAAACCTACTTCCCTACTTTTAGACAATGCACTTTTACTGAGTCTCACTTTTATCCTTCATGTACATGTAGCACTATTAGGTCTTTGAGGTAGGGGCACTGCAGAAGGGGAGTCACCTGAATGAGTAATAAATAGCCCTTGACTTCTAGTATGGAACAAAGACAAATACACCAATATGGACCACATGTCAGAATAAATACTTTAAAATTGATATATATCAGCTATAGAATTTTAAAGAAAAGATTCTTAATGTTGGCTCTAGATGATTAGGGAAGACTTGCTAGATAGAACATTTTAGAGATGTACTTTTAGGATAGATAATTGTTAGTAGTCCAGAATTAAGTGGGCAATGAAATTATCTATACATATGTGATGAAATTAACATCATAGTAGAACACAGGATTTCAGAACTCAAGAGTTTTTAGAGGTATCCTAATTCAAGCTCCCTGATGGACAGATGAGAAAACTGAGACCCAAAGAAATAAAGTGACTTACCTAAGGAAAACCTAGTTAAAAAATAGGAGTCATAGGACCGTTACTCACATTTCCCAATTGTCAGAATTGGGTTTTTTTTCCATTATTTTCCTTTTACTTCCTTTGCTGATGAATTCACAAATATGCATTTTTTTCATGAACAACCATTCAATATTATGTAACTCTGAGGTCTTTTCATGGGTTATGAAAACTCATAACTTACAACTTATAAAATAAAATATTCATAAAATATTAAGACTGCAGACTCAATGTTTAAAAATATACTATACTCTAGAGTCACGTAACACAGTCCTAATGATTTTGAACTACACTACACAGTGACCACTATTAGCTCCAATTTATAATAAGGATTTGATTCCTCCCAAGGCAATGAGAGTAAATCCCCACACAATTTCTTGCTCTAACTTGTTCCAAGCGATTTTAAGGGGTGGATTAGTCAATGAAATGCTGCATTCTTTTGCTGCATTGTATGATGTGACTTGAAATGAATTGAAACAAATAGGTTTAATTTGCCATGGAAAATGTGCCATTAAATGGCTGAGAGCTTGTGTTTTACCACACAGAAGGCATGTAAAGAAAATAAGCACTAAGGAAAAATAACTTAAGCATCATGATGTAGTTTTGTCTCCCCCAGTCTTCTCAGGTATAATAGCTTTCACTTGATTTACTTTTTGCTTGTAGATCGACTGCCAATACTATCTATGGTATTGACTAAAGTGACACAGGAAAGCATTATCAAGAAATTGATTAACTTTTAATATGTTGTTCCAATGTATGAATGCTTTGGTTAGATTAACACATCTTAATTTTAAAATAACAACAATAGTCCTACTAGACCGTGGAGTTTATCTAAGTTATTGTAAAAAACTGCATTCATGCCAAAATATTACCATTAGTAAGAATTCCAAAATAAAATATTGTTTTTGAATAATCTGGGCTTACTTAAGTTATTTTTAAGAACATATATGTGTTTGCCAACAACATTGTGCGACACAGTAGTGTACTACTTCAATTAATAGAGACGAATGAGGAAAGAAGGTAGATATACTACATAAATGATGATTAATTTTAGCCTGGGAAAAGGTGTAGATAATAATGAATTATTCAAATGATCACGGTATGTATTGGTATAGAAATGCTAACCTTTATAGAACTATTGTCAGTAGTGGCTACTGTCATAGTGATGTTGAAAGAAGCTATTCTGTTTCATCAAAACAGCATCATCTATCACATGAAATCGATGGCGTTTTAAATGTGGTATTTTGTATTTAATTAACTTGGATTTATGTTTGTTAGAGTCAGAAGAATATGTAGTTTACAAGTACTTTTAAATTTGCTACATGATAAAGTATATTATAATAAAAATAATTTAATTAAAATGTAAATGTTCATGTGAATATTTTACTAGGTTTACACAACCTTCACATTTTGAGAAACAAATATATATTCATCTTTAAATATATTTAAAGACATTCTAAGTGATATTAATTATGTAATAAAATTTCAAATTCTAATGGCATATTTTTAGTGTTATTCAATTAGATACTATTAATCATAATAAAGAGTACCTCATTTTATACAATATTTTAGGAGAATAGAAGTTGAATTTTACCAATTTATTTTCAATCCTTATTAGAATAAATTTTAACCATTTTATTAAACATTAAATATTTTCATTGAACGTTATAATTGATTGTACTAATTGACTTTCTAACTTTTTTATTACCCTGAAATGACTCTTAATTGTCTATGGTTGTCTATTATTTTATTTTACTACTGGGTTAGGGTTCTAGTGCTTTTTTTCTAATATTATTTGCTATTTTTCTAATATTATTATTTTCTGATATTATTTTTATAATGTTATTTGAATGAATGCTTATTTCAAAATTATGCTATTTGAAATAGATAATCACAAATTTAATAGAAAAAAGTTTTAGTCTTTTGTTTATATTGAACTAGATTACTGGACATGAAAATGATCAGCATCTTGAGAGGCTGAGAGAATTTTTGTGATGCCATCTTTAGATGTAGTTCTTTAAAATAATTAATTTAACAATATCATATTTATTGTATGCATACACTTTGCATATTCTATTTTCTCTGAAAATTTTAATCAAGTTTAGAAAACAAGTGTCATTAATTTTAAATGAGACTATATTGCTCTAGGTCCTGCATCATTCATGTTTTTACTTTTTGTCCCTTGATTAGATTTTATTAAGTTAAATTTATTTCTTTTGTATTGCTTATTTTATCAAAACGCACTTTTTCAAATGTAAAGTATTATATTAAATTATTATCCATGTTTTCCTGTTTTAATTAAAATTGTTTATTGGATTTTTTCTTTAAATTCCTAAGTAATATTTAACCTTTTGTTGATAAAATATATATGGTATAATGTGATTCAAAAATGAGCAAAATAATAATAATGATAATCCTATAGACTTTACATGTATTTTCTTTTTAGATTTTATTTTCTATTTTATTGAATGTTGTTTTGGTGCCGTGTTCTACTTTTTCTTTTCCTTTCAAATGATTATTTACTTATTTATTTTCACTTCTATCACTATTATTTGAATTTACTATATCATTTGCAGAAAGTATAGACTGAGTAATTTCTAATTGGGAAAATTTATCAAAGTTTTATTTAAGATTATTGTATGTTTACGTAATTTTTACACAATTTCACTGTTAAAGAAATAAACGGAAAAGGAAACATATTATCTGCCTATAGCACAAATTGTTAAGGTTCTAGCTATTAAATATATCTTAGTGATTTTATTGTTTTAGTTATCTGTGTTCTTTCCTTTTGTCTAACTTTTCCTTCAAATATGAAAGCTAATATTTTATTACTCTCACATTTATTTATTTTGATATTATAATATTACTTAGAGTGCTATATTGTCAATCATGGATGTTAAAAATAAATGATCTTCATAAAATAAATTAGAAAAATTGGTCATTTTTCTTTATCCTGGAATATATTAAATAAACTAAATGTGTAGTGAGTAAATATTTATTCATTGAAACATTTGCAACAAAATATTTTATTTATCGTGAATATTATCTTCTCAACACATTTATTGTAAATGTATTTTTTATATAATACATATAAAATTTGCATTTGTTATGGATTTTACTTTAAATCCTAAGACATAATTTGTCTTTTTAAATTTTTTTTATAAATACTCAGCTCAATGAGCAGGAAAACCATACATAAGAACAAAGGAATGTTTTTTACTTGCTTATGATTTCCTTTTCCTAGAATGATGGGTTACAGAAACTCATAAATAAAGTGGCATATCTTTAACTACAAGCAATAAAAATGAAAAAAAAAAATAGAATGCAGATGAATGGAGAGTAAAGCAAGACCTGTGCTTGCCGTCATGGCCTATGCAGTATTTTATGTGAGTCATCAATTTGGCTCCAGGATTTCTGATAGTTAGTGTGGAAAGAGAAACTTTGGCTATCAAAATACTTCTGTCCACAAAATAACAAATAAATAAACAATTTAAAAACCTACTTACTCACGAGAATTAAAGCTCTTCTTTGTACTTACAGCAGTGGGGAAGTAATCTAAGGTGTCCTAGTTAGGGGACATTAAATAACTATGTGTTTTTGAATGAGAAACATTATCATCTTTACAGTGCATTTTATAGGATTCTTTTTCAGAGCAGACTTCAATATTACTCAGTGACTTCAAATCAAAGTAAAAATATTGAAAGGCAGCTGAATGGGAAGCAAATACAATATGATCAAATGTGAGTGTGAGGATGCTGTAGAATGTTCTGGTCAGGAAAGCTATCAGAGATTTATAAAACAAACAAGAACAACCAGCTGGTCTCAGTCTATAAAACTGAGAGAACTTGATTGCCCAGGGGTGAATCAGAATCTAATACTCCAAAATTGTCTTCCCTAGCCTCTTCCTTCTGGTAACATTGATATGGAATCTAAAGTCAATTATATTCCTTTTCAGAAGGAAATTAATGATTCTTGTCCAAAATGACACTGACATGTGTGATCTAGACTATCTCATCTTTGGAAAGCTTATTGGTGAAACACCCAGAGAAGGAAATTTAGGAATTACCCTGGAACAAGATAGGTGACGGAGGACTGCAGATTGCCCTTGCTTGACTGTAATGACGAATCAGTATTAGATATAAAGTTGCGATCACTAAGCAGTTTTCTTCCTTTCTAAAGTTAATTTACTCCTAAAATGTTTCTATCATATAGATTTTCACGTGGACATTTCCTAAAATGTAGACAGCTCCTCCTTAAAGAATTCTTATGGGCTGGGCGCGTTGGCTCACCCCTGTAATCCTAGCACTCTGAGATGCTGAGTGGGGTGGATCACTTGAAGTCAGGAGTTCGAGACCAGTCTGGCTAACATGCTGAAACATTGTCGCTACAAAAATACAAAAAAATAAAAAATAAAAAAATAAAAAAAATTAGCCGAGCAGTGGTGGTGCACGCCTGTAATCCCAACTGCTCAGGAGGCTGAGACACGAGAATAGCTTAAACCCAGGAGGCAGAGGTTGCAGTGAGCCGAGATGGTGCCATTACACTCCAGCCTGGGAGACGGAGTGAGACTTCATCTAAAAAGTAATAATATTAATAATAATAATTCCTATCAAGAAACCCCATGTGTGGGTTTGCAGAAGGAAGAATTGCCAGAATTATGAGCAATGTGTACCAAATCTTGTAAGAATAGATTGTGATAAGGTATTTATGGCTCTGATATAGATGAGTATGATTGTTGGTCTGGAGTTGCCAAATGAAGATGTGATAGCACAGTGATTTTGTGGTTTATTGAATTTTTTTTACTCCAACTTTAACTCCTATTTGATAGTCTTTAAAATACTTCAAAAAGTACTGTTTTCCATATTAGCAATAACTTTGGAATTTTCCTTTGGAACTTGTTTAAATTTTACCATTTGTTCATTTGATTTTACATAATATTTTAACAGTCTCTAAATTTTTAAAATTTATAGATTGGTTTATCGGATGCTAGAAATCAGGGACTAATTCTTCCTATGACAGATTTTACTAAATTTTTATTAAAATATAAAAACCTATTTGAATACTGTCTTGTGATTATTAACTAATTCATGACTTCAAATTAGGAGTCTGTAAAGAAAAAATAATGAAAATATTTTGTGTAAAATTAAGTAAATAATTATATAATAAGTGAATAGAGAAATTTTAAGTAAAAGTATACTCTATTCTCCCAGGAAGGTGAAAAACATATAAGAAGAACACTTTTCCTCATTTTCTTACATGGTGATATTTTCATTTTATCTTTATAAACAACAGATTACCTTATTTTTGTTATCTACTTTGATAAGAAAAATTAGTTTAAAAATGTAACACATACGCAAAAGTTACAGAAATGTACATCTCAATGCATTATATTACAACAAATAGCAATGTAATAATATTAGTACTCCAGAGTATGCATTGCATTTTCTCCTTGAGTCATTGCACAGTTCTCACCCAAAATAATTATTGACTTCATGGTAACATTTTTTCATGTCTTTCTTTAGTTGTTTAGCAACTAAGCATATATTTCTTAGTAGTATAGTTTAGTTGTATAGTTTAATTTTTAATGAGGGAAATATTTTATACATTCATAGAAACATTTGTATATGTATTAAGGCTTATGTTATATTACATTATATTATATAACTAATCATCTATATACCTAATTTTGTGTATACATAACTTTGCACACTTTCTTGATGCACATATATTTCTATTTCTATGTTACTAACTCTAAAAGTAGAATTGTTGGCTCACCTCATAGGCAAACCTCCACTTTTAAAATATAATGTCTAACTGATTTCAAAAATATTTGCCAATTATACTTCCACCAGCAATAGATGAAAGGTCCTTTTGCTTCAGGTTCTCACCCAAACTTTACAGTCAAGTTTTAATTATAGCTACTTGGCAGACATGTATTAACACTCCATTGTCTATATGCTTTCTCAAATGTATCAAACATTATTTTTTACTGAATGAGAATACTACATAAAAGTACTAATTCAAAAACAAAAATATTTAGCAATTACAATTTTACATAATTTCATTTATTTGATTTGAACACAGTTATTTATTTTTCTCTTATGAACAAAGATGTCAATTAGCAATGAATTATGTTTATTGGTTAGTATATGCATAACAAAACTCATTATTGAGTCTATTAACTAGGAAAAACTTTGGTATTTCCCAATATAATAGAATGGTTTACACAATGTCTTTTTTATAGTATCTATTTTATATAATCATTTTCAGTATGTTATACAATTTTGGCATTTCAACATTATCATATTTAGTGTCCCATAGTTTGGAACCCTATATGAATCAATTCCATTTATGAGCCTTAATTTATTTTCATATTAGTTGGAAAAGAAAATCTATTGCTATTAAATCATTTTCATAAAGTTTGAAATTAGGGAACAGTTTTTGTTTTAATCTGAAACTCTGAAATTATTGGAATGTACCTTAGATCATCACTTTTATTTTTGAAAGCTGCTTTCAGTGTAGCATACTCATTTAAATTGTTTTTGTCAAATCCAATTTCCAAAGATACATTTTTGCTAATATTAAACAAATAGAACAAACATTTGACTAGTCATGGAAGCCCTTTCAGAGAAATGTGCAAAGTGTTAAAATGTTTTTTAACGTCAACCAAAAAAAAAAGAAAAAAATGGTAAACCTTAGTGTGCAGATGTCTTATAATGGCAACCTCAAATGGCTAACGCTTGGAGGAAATAACAAATTCCATTTCTTTTCAACAGTTCAAAACACAAAATTGGTATCGTGTTCATACATCCTTCTGTAGTATAACACTCTCGTGCTGTCTTATTCTGTGCTGCTATGACAAAATATAAGTAATTTTTTAAAGGGAAAATTTACTTTCTCACAGTTCTGGAGGCTGGGAGGTCCAAGATCAAAGCACCTGTAGTCCTCACATGGCAGAAAAATGGAAGAGCAGGCTAGCAAGCTAGCTGAATGTGGTATGAAACATCTGGTATAAGGACTTTCATCCCATTAACAAGGAAGACACCTTACAGCTTGATCACCTCTTCAAGTCTCCACCTCTTAATACTATCACATTAGCAACATCTGAATTTTGGAAGAAAAACATTCAAATCATAGCACATGTCATGCATGTATCTGATCAAGGAGAGCATTAAACTTTTTGTGGTTCAGTGCAGTAAGTGAAACAAACAAACAACAACAAATCTAACCCAGCCATTTATAACTTTTTGAAGAAGTGTGGTGTGCTATCCAGATTTTCTCCTTCAGGAAGGAAAAACTCATTGTCCTAGGTGCTGGGAGTACTGATGGTTGAAAGTTCTCGGCTGAGTTATCTCTTTGCAGTTGGCTTGGACTCAAGAGAGCTTCCTTGCCCAAACTTTTGTTCACTGTTTCCGGGGCAGGCTGAATCCAGTGATAGCTCAATGTGATGTATAAATGTCCTGATCCCCTGACTTACTTAGAGCAATTTTGTAAGCCTAACTCAGCTCTAGAGCTCCCTGAAGAATTAACTAAAACTTTTACTCTTACTTCAGTACATTTCAACTTTTCCCTCTTTCCCGTTCTACAGTTGTTCATCCTAAGAACATCCATTAACTTCTTGCATGAATCTCTTTCTTAGAGTCTTGCTTTCAAAGACATTTACCCAACCTACTAGAGTCATTGCCAGGAGAGGTCCAAAAGAACAGACTCAAAACAAAGATTTTGGAGCTAGATCATCGTTAGCAGGCAATGAGAACCCCATCAGTGTTAGTAGATGGACTATCCATAGTCCTTGGCATGTGGTAGCAGTACAATTGTTAAAAATTTTACTCAACTAAGGTTACGTACTGGAAGTAGAAAATGAAATGCCTGATGCAACATATTAAGAATTCAAGATGTCATGGAGAAATCAGAAAACATAATTGTAAGGGAAACAGAATTGGATAGCTGTTGCTTGGGTGTTAAACGCTTTAGAGAAAGACAAGAGAAGTGTGAGGCCAGAAGGTCCCCTTAAAAACTATAAATGGACTCTTATCTCCTAAAATCAGTGGGCAGAAAATCCAAAGACTAGGTCTAGGACTCAATATAGGAGTAAGCAGGAACCTAGAGAAGATTGAATTATCAGTCCTGGAAGATACACCACACTAACATCAGGTTGAGACGTGTGTAGGATAAGTGATGGGAAGATCTGGTTGAAAATTTTGAATTTCTGGATTTCCCTGAGAATCAAATTTCTCTGCAGTCATAGCCTACATCTGGCTATTAAAGGCTAGCACTCTCTCTGTGTTGGAAGATAATGCAAAGGGCTCTTCATTACAAGACAGGAACTACCCTAGGTATCTAGACAAATAAATAAGGACGTCAAACGTAACTTAGCCAGCGTAGTGCTAGACATCCAAAGGAAAAAACATAAAACTATATCTAAACCCAAATACCCAGTAAGTATTCACATAACCCAATAAAATAAATACAGGACTACATGATGAGGGTACCGAATCAAGAGAAGATATGTAGATAACAAGGTCGGTTAAAAGAGAGTTTATCAATATGGAAACATTGTCTTATGATACAAAATTTAATATCCCGGCAAGGACACTGACATGCTCTTAGGATGGCTATTAGAAGCATAAAGACTGTCTTCTTTTGAGAAATGTCTGTTCATATCCTTTGCCCACTTTTTGATGGGGTTGTTTTTTTCTTGTAAATTTGTTTGAGTTCTTTGTAGGTTCTAGATATTAGCCCTTTGTCAGATCAGTACATTGCAAAAATTTTCTCCCACTCTGTAGGTTGCCTGTTCACTCTGATGGTAGTTTCTTTGCTGTGCAGAAGCTCTTTAGTTTAATTAGATCCCATTTGTCAATTTTGGCTTTTGCTGCCGTTGCTTTTGGTGTTTTAGACATGAAGTCCTTGCGCATGCCTATGTCCTGAATGGTACTACCTAGATTTTCTTCTAGGGTTTTGATGGTATTAGGTCTAACATTTAACTCTCTAATCCATCTTGAATTAATTTTCATATAAGGAGTAAGGAAAGGATCCAGTTTCAGCTTTCTACTTATGGCTAGCCAATTTTCCCAGCACCATTTATTAAATAGGGAATCCTTTCCCCATTTCTTGTTTCCCTCAGGTTTGTCAAAGATCAGATGGCTGTAGATGTGTGGTATTATTTCTGAGTACTCTGTTCTGTTCCATTGGTCTATATCTCTGTTTTGGTAACAGTACCACGCTGCTTTGGTTACTGTAGCCTTGTAGTATAGTTTGAAGTCTGATAGTGTGATGCCTCCAGCTTTGTTCTTTGGGCTTAGGATTGTCTTGGCAATGCGGGGTCTTTTTTGGTTCCATATGAACTTTGAAGCCGTTTTTTCCAATTCTGTGAAGAAACTCATTGGTAGCTTGATGGGGATGGCATTGAATCTATAAATAACCTTGGGCAGTAAGGAAGACATTCATACAGCCAACAGACACATGAAAAAATTTTCATCATCACTGGCCATCAGAGAAATGCAAATCAAAACCACAATGAGATACCATCTCACACCGGTTAGAATGGCAATCATTCAAAAGTCAGGAAACAACAGGTGCTGGAGAGGATGTGGAGAAATAGGAACACTTTTACACTGTTGGTGGGATTGTAAACTAGTTCAACCATTATGGAAAGCAGTGTGGCGATTCCTCAAGGATCTAGAACTAGATGTACCATATGACCCAGCCATCCCACTACTGGGTATATACCCAAAGATTATAAATTATTCTACTACAAAGACACATGCACACTTATGTTTATTGCAGCACTATTCACAACAGCAAAGACTTGGAATCAACCCAAATGTCCATCAGTGACAGACTGGATTAAGAAAATGTGGCACATATACACCATGGAATACTATGCAGCCATAAAAAAGGATGAGTTTGTGTCCTTTGTAGGGACATGGATGCAGCTGGAAACCATCATTCTCAGCAAACTATCACAAGAACAGAAAACCAAACACTGCATGTTCTCACTCATAGGTGGGAACCAAAAAATGAGATCACTTGGACTCAGGAAGGGGAACATCACACACAGGGGCCTATCATGGGGAGGGCGGAGGGGGGAGGGATTGCACTGGGAGTTATACCTGATGTCAATGACGAGTTGATGGGTGCTGATGAGTTGATGGGTGCAGCACACCTAACATGGCATAAGTATACATATGTAACAAACCTGCACGTTATGCACATGTACCCTAGAACTTAAAGTATAAAAAAAAAAAAAAAAAAAAAAAGAAGCATAAAGACATAGCTGTAAACATTGAGTTAAAATGTCAAAACTGTTCTGGTAGATGGTAACAGAAGAAATCAAAAGGTTCAGATAATTGGATATTCTAGAGTGCATATATTCTGTAAGGTTGGGAAACACACGAAGTGGACATTCTGTGAAAATGTGTGAACATGGCATTATAAAATCAGTAAGTGACTCTGTTAAGACAGGCACCAACATCACCAAGAGAATCAGTGGAGGTTGTGCTTGTAGGTTATATTTTATGACAGGAAAACCATCTGTGAAAGGGCACTCTAACTGTACTCAGGCTTTTATATCTCTGCCAGGCTGCCGACCTCTGTGAATGCCTCCTTACCAAATGTAAGCTTTAACACCTCATGCTTGTTTGCTTTATTTTGCCTGTGTATTTATTACCCAACATGTGATGATCATGCACTTTGCACTTGTCCATCACCCTCCTGCACAGATATTCTTCTCTCCTGGCTTGAGTTTGAACACCCTGCTTTAGACCACCAATACTCAACACTCCACACACACACACACACTCATGCAGACACCAGCTTCTGTCCTACTTAATGGATTTTCAATGGATCTATTCAGGAAGCAAAAGCTAAGGGGAAGAAAGGCAAAAGTGAAAGACACAAGAAAAATGGAAGAAGAGATACAAAGAAAAAAAAAAGATTTTACATTGTGGTCTGAAATCATATTGTTCTTGCTTTTACATTGTTGATTTCTTTGTGCTTTTAAGTAAGATCAAATTTCAGCTTTTTCTCTAATTTAAACCTTTGCTATTGTTCTAGAATAACGTATGAAAAGTTTCATACTTTCTTTCTACTTTGGAGACCACTTTTGTTCCAATATGTCTTATATTAATCTTTCTTTTTTTAATTTTTTTTATTATTATACTTTAAGTTCTAGGGTACATGTGCACAACGTGCAAGTTTGTTACATATGTATACATGTGCCATGTTGGTGTGCTGTACCCATTAACTCATCATTTACATTAGGTATATCTCCTAATGCTGTCCCTCCCCACTTCCCCCGGCCCACAACAGGCCCTGGTGTATGATGTTCTCCTTCCTGTGTCCAAGTGATCTCATTGTTCAATTCCCACCTATGAGTGAGAACATGCGGTGTTTGGTTTTCTGTTGTTGCGATAGTTTGCTGAGAATGATGGTTTCCAGCTGCATCCATGTCCCTACAAAGGACGCAAACTCATCCTTTTTTATGGCTGCATAGTATTCCATGGTGTATATGTGCCACATTTTCTTAATCCAGTCTGTCACAGATGGACATTTGGGTTGATTCCAAGTCTTTGCTATTGTGAATAGTGCCGCAATAAACATACGTGTGCATGTGTCTTTATAGCAGCATGATTTATAATCCTTTGGGTATATACCCAGTAATGGGATGGCTGGGTCATATGGTACTTCTAGTTCTAGATCCTTGAGGAATCAGCATACTGTTTTCCATAATGGTTGAGCTAGTTTACAGTCCCACCAACAGTGTAAAAGTGTTCCTATTTCTCCACATCCTCTCCAGCACCTGTTGTTTCCTGACTTTTGAATGATTGCCATTCTAACTGGTGTGAGATGGTATCTCATTGTGGTTTTGATTTGCATTTCTCTGATGGCCAGTGATGATGAGCATTTTTTCATGTGTCTGTTGGCTGCATGAATGTCTTCTTTTGAGAAGTGTCTGTTCATATCCTTTGCCCACTTTTTGATGGGGTTGTTTGTTTTTTTCTTGTAAATTTGTTTGAGTTCTTTATAGGTTCTGGATATTAGCCCTTTGTTAGATGAGTAGATGGAAAAAATTTTTTTTTGCATTCTGTAGGTTGCCCGTTCACTCTGATGGTAGTTTATTCTGCTGTGCAGAAGCTCTTTAGTTTAATTAGATCCCATTTGTCAATTTTGGCTTTTGTTACCATTGCTTTTGTTGTTTTAGACGTGAAGTCCTTGCCTATGCCTATGTCCTGAATGATATTACCTAGGTTTTCTTCTAGGGTTTTTATGGTATTAGGTCTAACATTTAAGTCTGTAATCCATCTTGAATTAATTTTTGTATAAGGAGTAAGGAAAGGATCCAATTTCAGCTTTCTACTTATGGCTAGCCAATTTTCCCAGCACCATTTATTAAATAGGGAATCCTTTCCCCATTTCTTGTTTTTGTCAGGTTTATTAAAGATCAGATGGCTGTATATGTGTGGTATTATTTCTGAGGGCTCTGTTCTGTTCCATTGGTCTATATCTCTGTTTTGGTACCAGTACTATGCTGTTTTGGTTACTGTAGCCTTGTAGTATAGTTTGAAGTCAGGTAGCATGATGCCTTCAACTTTGTTTTTTTGTCTTAGGATTGTCTTGGCAATGCGGGGTCTTTTTTGGTTCCTTATGAATTTTAAAGCAGTTTTTTTCCAATTCTGTGAAGAAAGTCATTGGTAGCTTAATGGGGATGGCATTGAATCTATAAATTACCTTGGGCAGTATGGCCATTTTCACAATACTGATTCTTCCTGTACATGAGCATGATATGTTCTTGCATTTGTTTGTGTCCTCTTTTATTTCACTGAGCAGTGGTTTGTAGTTCTCCTTGAAGAGGTCCTTTGCATCCCTTGTAAGTTGGATTCCTAGGTATTTTATTCTACTTGAAGCTATTGTGAATGGGAGTTCATTCATGATTTGGCTCTTTGTTTGTCTGTTACTGGTGTATAAGAATGCTTGTGATTTTTGCACATTGATTTTGTATCCTGAGACTTTGCTGAAGTTGCTTATCAGCTTAAGGGGATTTTGGGCTGAGAAATGAGTTTTCTAAATATACAATCATGTCATCTGCAAACAGGGGCAATTTGACTTCTTCTTTTCCTAACTGAATACCCTTTATTTCTTTATCTTGCCTGATTGCCCTAGCCAGAACTTCCAACACTATGTTGAAAAGGAGTGGTGAGAGAGGGCATCCCTTTCTTGTGCCAGTTTTCAAAGGGAATGCTTCCAGTTTTTGCCCATTCAGTATGATAGTGGCTGTGGGTTTGTGATAAATAGCTTTTATTATTTTGAGATATGTTCCATCAATACCGAATTTATTGAGAGTTTTTAGCATGAAGGGCTGTTGAATTTTGTCAAAGGCCTTTTCTGCATCTGTTGAGATAATCATGTGGTTTTTGTCTTTGGTTCTGTTTATATGCTGGATTACATTTATTGATTTGTGTATGTTGAACCAGCCTTGCATCCCAGGGATGAAGCCCACTTGATCATGGTGGATAAGCTTTTGGATGTGCTGCTGGATTCTTTTTGCCAATATTTTATTGAGAACTTTTGCATTGATGTTCATCAGGGATATTGGTCTAAAATTCTCTTTTTTTTGTTGTGTCTGTGCCAGGCTTTGGTATCAGGATGATGTTGGCCTCATTAGATGAGTTAGGGAGGATTCCCTCTTCTTCTATTGATTGGAATAGTTTCAGAAGGAATGGTACCTGCTCCTCCTTGTACCTTTGGTAGAATTCGGCTGTGAATCCATCTGGTCCTGGACTTTTTTTGGTGGGTAGGCTATTAATTATTGCCTCAATTTCAGAGCCTGCTATTGGTCTATTCAGGGATTCAACTTCTTTTTGGTTTATTCTTGGGAGTGTGTAAGTGTCCAGGAAATTATCCATTTCTTCTAGGTTTTCTAGTTTGTTTGCATAGACGTGTTTATAGTACTCTCTGATGGTAGCCTGTATTTCTGTGTGGTCCGTGGTAATATCCCCTTTATCATTTTTTTATTATGTCTATTTGATTCTTCTCTCTTTTCTTCTTTATTAGTCTTGCTAGCGGTTGATCAATTTTGTTGATCTTTTCAAAAAACCAGCTCCTGGATTAATTGATTTTTTGAAAGGTTTTTTGTGTCTGTATCTCCTTCGGTTCTGCTCTGATCTTAATTATTTCTTGCCTTCTGCTAGCTTTGAATGTGTTTGCTCTTACTTCTCTAGTTCTTTTAATTGTGATGTTAGGGTGTCAATTTTAGATCTTTCCTGCTTTCTCTTGTGGGCATTTAGTGCTATAAACTTCCCTCTACACACTGCTTTAAATGTGTCCCAGAGATTCTGGTATGTTGTATCTTTGTTCTCATTGGTTTCAAAGAACATCTTTATTTCTGCCTTCGTTTCGTTATGTATCCAGTAGTCATTCGGGAGCAGGTTGTTCAGTTTCCATGTAGTTGAGCAGTTTTGATTGAGTTTCTTAGTCCTGAGTTCTAGTTTGATTGCACTGTGGTCTGAGAGAGAGTTTGTTATAATTTCTGTTCTTTTACATTTGCTGAGGAGTGCTTTACTTCCAACTACATGGTCAATTTTGGAATAAGTGCGATGTGGTGCTGAGAAGAATGTATATTCTGTTGATTTGGGGTGGAGAGTTCTGTAGATGTCTATTAGGTCTGCTTGGTGCAGAGTTGAGTTCAATTCCTGGATATCCTTGTTAACTTTCTGTCTCATTGTTCTGTCTAATGTCGAATGTGGGGTGTTAAAGTCTCCCGTTATTATTGTATGGGAGTCTAAGTCTCCTTGTAAGTCTCTAAGGACTTGCTTTATGAATCTGGGTTCTCCTGTATTGGGTGCATATATATTTAGGATAGTTAACTCTTCCTTTTGAATTGATCACTTTACCATTATGTAATGTCCTTCTTTGTCTCTTTTGATCTTTGATTATTGAAAGTCTGTTTTATCAGATACTAGGATTGCAACTGCTGCTTTTTTTTTGTTTGTTTGTTTTCCATTTGCTTGGTAGATCTTCCTCCATTCCTTTATTTTGAGCCTATGTATGTCTCTGCATGTGAGATGGGTCTCCTGAATACAGCAAACTGATGGGTCTTGACTCTATCCAATTTGCCAGTCTGTGTCTTTTAATTGGACCATTTAGTCCATTTACATTTAAGGTTAATATTGTTATGTGTGAACTTGATCCTGCCATTATGATATTAGCTGTTTATTTTGCTCGTTAGTTGATGCAGTTTCTTCCTAGCCTCGATGGTCTTTATATTTTGCCATGTTTTTGTAATGGCTGGTACCACTTGTTCCTTTCCATGTTTAGGGCTTCCTTCAGGATCTGTTGTAGGGCAGGCCTGGTGGTGACAAAATCTCTAAGCATTTGCTTATCTGTAAAGGATTTTATTTCTCCTTCACTTATGAAACTTAGTTTGGCTGGATATGAAATTCTGGGTTTAAAATTCTTTTCTTTAAGAATGTTGAATATTGGCCCCCACTCTCTTCTGGCTTGTAGAGTTTCTGCCAAGAGATCTGCTCTCAGTGTGATTGGCTTCCCTTTGTGGGTAACCGGACCTTTCTCTCTGGCTGCTCTTAAGATTTTTTCCTTCATTTCAACTTTGGTGAATCTGACAATTATGTGTCTTTGAGTTGCTCTTCTCAAGGAGTATCTTTGTGGCATTCTCTGTGTTTCCTGAATTTGAATGTTGGCCTGCCTTACTAGGTTGGGGATGTTCTCCTGGATGATATCCTGCAGAGTGTTCTCCAACTTGGTTCCATTTGCCTTCCTCACTTTCAGGCACACCAATTGGACATAGATTTGGTTTTTTACATAATCCCCTATTCCTTGGAGACTTTGTTCATTTCTTTTTACTTTTTTTTCTCTACATTTCTCTTCTCGCTTCATTTCATTCATTTGATCTTCAATCACTGATAATCTTTCTTCCATTTGATCGAGTCAGTTACTGAAGCTTGTGCATTTGTCATATAGTTCTCGTGTCATGGTTTTCATCTCTATCAGTTCTTTTAAGGTCTTCTCTGCATTGATTATTCTAGTTATCCATTCATTCATTCTTTTTTCAAGGATTTTAGGGTCTTTGCGCTGGTTACATAGTTCCTCCTTTAGCTCTGAGAAGTCTGATCAACTGAAGTCTTCTTCTCTCAATTCGTCAAAGTCATTCTCTGTCCAGCTTTGTTCCATTGTTGGCGATGAGCTGCATTCCTTTGGATGGGGAGATGCACTCTGATTTTTTGAATTTCCAGCTTTTCTGCCCTGCTTTTCCCCATCTTTGTGTTTTTATCTGCCTTTGGTTTTTGACAATGGTGATGTACTGATGGGGTTTTGGTGTGGGTGTCCTTTCTGTTTGTTAGTTTTCCTTCTAACACTCAGGACCCTCAGCTGCAGGTCTGTTGGAGTTTACTTGAGATCCACTCCAGACCCTGTTTGCCTGGGTATCAGCAGCGGAGGCTGCAGAAGATAGAATATTGCTGAACAGCGATTGTTGCTGTCTGATTCTTGCTCTGGAAGCTTCATCTCAGGACGTACCCAGCCTTGTGAGGTGTGGTGTATCGGTCTTCCCCTAGTGGGGGATGTCTCCCAGTTAGGCTACTCAGGGGTCAGGGACCCACTTGAGCAGGCTGTCTGTCCTCAGATCTCAACCTCCGTGCTGGGAGAACCACTCCTCTCTTCAAAGCTGTCAGACAGGGACTTTTACATCTGTAGAGGTTTCTGCTGCTTTTTGTTTAGCTATGCCCTGTCCCCAGAGGTGAAGTCTACAGAGGCAGGCTGGCCTCCTTGAGCTGTGGTGGGCTCCACCCAATTCAAGCTTCCCCGTAGCTTTGTTTACCTACTTAAACCTCAGCAATGGTGGGAGCCCCTCCCTCAGCCTCGCTGCCACCTTGCAGTTAGATCTCTGACTGCTGTGCTATCAATGAGGGAGGATCCATGGGCATGGGACCCTCTGGGCCAGGTATGGAATATAATATCCTGGTGTGCTGTTTGCTAAGACCCTTGGTAAAGCGCAGTATTAGGGTGGGAGTTACCCTATTTTCCAGATGTCGTGTGTCTCAATTTCATTTGGCTAGGAAAAGAAATTCCCTTCCCCCTTGCACTTCCCAGGTGAGGCGATGCCTCGCCCTGCTTCAGCTTTCGCTGGTCTGGCTGCACCTGTGGACCAGCATCAACTGTCTGACACGCCCCAGTGAGATGAACCTGGTATCTCAGTTGAAAAATGCAGAAATGACCCATCTTCTGTGTCACTCACACTGGGAGCTGGAGGCTGGAGCTGTTCCTATTTGGCCATCTTGGATCATATTAATCTTTCATAAAGTCATGGATGTTTCTGCACTCTCAATTTTACCCCTTTTGCTATTTATCTTCATTACTGTAGTTTTATTATATTTTTTGACATTTATTAGTGTAACTTCTCCCACTTTGTTCTTTTTATTAAATGTCTTTAGATATTCTTGGTCCTTTGCATTTCTGTATACATTTTATAATTAGTTGCCAAGAATCCCCTTTATTATCTGCATTTGTCATTATCAGAAGTGGAACATTTATTTTATTTTTAGTATTCTCCAGGCAAATAACTTTAAAGCCATTCCCTTGTAACCTAGTGCAATGCAGGAAACATTACATTTCCTGAAAAAATTATTAAGTGCAATATTAATTTGCATTCTATACTTTTAGTAGTTCAATTTGTCTCTAAATTTAATGCAAATTAGCTAACATAGAATTTTCCAATACTTGAAAAGGAAATTAGCTCCCTATATTCCTTCATTTAGGTCTTTCAGATTTTACCTTTCTTTGATTCTAAGTGGTGACCAGAGTGTTTTCTAGAACTGTTTTGGAATTTATTTGTACAGTTATCTATACAATTTATTTACTCTTGAATAAAATAAATGCCTATTACTGCAAAATTACCTAAAAGTTCCTAATTTTTATCTCACTATTTATTCATGTCCATTTCACCATACTCTTTTCAACTCTTAATACAATAGAATGTTTTTGATTAATAAACGTTGGGATTCTTGGCATTTTACTGTTGTACCTGCATGTTTCTAAATTCTCTCTTTCTGCTATTTTCACAGTCAGGTTTCCTTATGGAGGTACATAGTTCTGATTTTGTTATTCCTAGGTTTGCTGCTTGTTACCACTTTATGCATGTATTTTAAAAACTTCTGAAAATACGCTTCCAATAATGTACAATTGTGAGGGTCATTTGACATTAAGCAAAATTCTCAGGCCACTGATGAAGGTGTTAAATATGAGGTCTAGGAGCATCCACCACTGGATATTTTAAAAAATTGTTCTTCAGTTTGACACTGATTAACAACTATGTAAACAAGGAATACAGTGTCTTGTGGTGTGTAGGAAAGAGTGAAAATTTATGATATTGATTTTGTTCTAATCGCAAAGATTTTTTATGGAATGAGAGGTTTACTTATTATAAATACCAATAGTGGTGTATTCAAATAAAGTAATTTATTTACATTAGTGTTACTTTGTCATAATATAATTACTCAAAATGTAATCCATGTGTAAATCAAATTAATTAATATCATAAAACAATAGACACAACAATTCCAATTTTTGCAGCAATTGCAATCAATAATATGAAAATGAGAAAGTAAATGTAAGTACAAAACCAGCCTCTGTTGAAAGTAAATAAGCACAAGCAATCCAGAAAAATCAATTACAATATTAACTTGATTTATTCAGTAGGTGACATTTTATTATTATATTTGCTAAACTACATAAAATTAATAGTAATTATAAGCAAGAGTACTTGAAAATAAAAATAAAAAAACATAAAATGGTATGTTATTGTCTAAGTTCTTAATTGTTTTTTGGAAAAAAGAAAGGGGGGATGTATAAGGAGAAAAGAAGGAAAGAAGAGAGGAAGGAAGGAAAAAAACAGAAATTTCACCTAGAATTTAAATGAATTCTGTACTTTCACTGAAACTATTTCAAGTTCAACTACTGTATAGATGATTTTTCTTTAAGATTCTTTGAGATTCTCAATAAATTTGGATTAGAAAATAATACTGATTTTTTACCACTGTAGTCCATTTTATGTAAAAGCCTGTGGCTTATTTAAAGAAATATTAATAATATCCCAAATTAAGAGCCTATATGAAATTTCACTAAGTAGACCTGACCAGCTTCTCATCATAATTCTATTTTCTAGTTATGCAAGGGGAAACATTTTCTGAATTCTTTACATGTTCCATAACATGCTCATGCCTGAATTAAAAAAAAAAAAAAAAACAGTGCATGATATTGTTAACTAATAATTATAAATTATCTTTCATGTAAATGAAGACATTCCTTGTTTTACCACATGTTTCCTATTCGAATCCAATTTAAGGTAGTATTAATGTAAGAAGTGTATTTCACCCTAATAAAAATAATTAGTATTTTTATAGTATTTTTAATGAATCTTTCAAACTGTATCATGTGTTTTATTTTACCTATATTATTTAAAGCAATTATTCCATTTTGGTATATAAAATATCATAGAATTAAATAACACTAACTTTGTGTGTTTTATCAAAGATGAAGACACAGCTATATTTCTAGTGTTAAAGATAGGCTATCTTATATTTAAACTATATTTTATATCTTCATGAGTGTTCAGAATGGATTGAATTTATTTAAAAATACGTTAGGAAGGGCCAGGCATGGAGGCACATGTCTATAATCCCAACACTTTGTGAGGCCGAGAGTGGAGGATCTCGTGAGGCCAGGAGTTAAGAATAGCTTGATCTATATGGGGATTTTTTGTCTCTAGAAAAATAAAAATAAATAAATAAATAAATAAATAAATAAATAAATAAGCTAGTTTTGGTGGCATGAGCCTGTAGTCTCAGCTACTTGGGAGGGTGAGGCAGGAGGATCCCTTGATCCCAGGATGTCTAGACTGACGTCATGATCCACCTGCCTCGGCCTCCCAAAGTGCTGGAATTATAGGCGTGAGCCACCACACCTGGCCCATTTTGTCTGTTTTTGGCCATGTCAAATTCCCATCTCCATTCCTTGCTTAAACCCAGACAACCACTCATCTTTTCTCTATAATTTGGTCATTTAAACAATAAATGTTATGTTAATGGAATCATACAGTATGTGACCTTTTGGCATTTTTTTTTTTTTTTTTTTTTCCCGCTAAGCATAACCCTCTGAGGATTCATCCAGGGTTTTATATGTACCAATGGGTGATTGCTTTACATTGCTGAGTAGTATTCCATGATATGGATCTACTACAGTTTGTTTAGTCATTCACCCATGTACAGACATCTAGGCAGTTTCTAGTTATTGACTATTGTGAATAAAGCTGCTATATACACTCATGCACATGATTTTTGTCAACGTAAAGCTTGATTTCTTTGGGATAAATGTTTAAGAATGTTATGGCTGAATTATATGGTAGTTGCATATTCAGTTTTATGAGAAACTGCCAATTGTACACAATAACTTTACTAATTTACATTCCACCATCAGTATATAAATGATCCATTTGCTTTTCATTTTCTCTAGTATTTAATAGTACCATCCATTTTTAATTATATACATTCTTACGGGTGTGTGTTAATATCTCATTGTGGTTTAATTTGCATTGCCCTAATGGGAAATGATGAGGATCTTCATGTGTTTATTTGTCAGCAAAATGTCTGGTTGTCTCTTTTGCCCATTTTCTAATCAGATCCTTCATTTTTTTTTTTTTTTTTTTTTTTTACTGATGAATTTTGAGGGTTGTTTATTTATTCCCGATACTAACATTTTGTTGAATATATGATTTGCAATTTTTTTCCAAGAGGTAGCTCTTAACAGGATCTTTCTTAGACCAAAAGTTATTTTTTTGATGAAGTAAAATGTATCTTAAAATTTTTTAATTTATGAATTATACATAGTATCAAGTCTAAGAACATTCTTTTGCCTAAACATAGGTCCAAATATTATTCTCTTATGCTTCTTTCTGAAATGTCTATATTTTTAATTTTTCATTTATAGTGCATGGTTTGACTTCTTATAACCAACAGACATAACTAATTTTGAGTTAATTTGTACACAAGTCTTAGAATTTTTTCTTTAATTTGGCTATGGATATCTAATTTTTTAAGTAAAATTTGTTGAAAGGTCATATTTTCTTTATGGAGTTACTATTGTTCTTTTGTCAAAAATAAAACAGGCATATTGTACAGGTCTATTTCTTGTTTCTCAGTTGTGTTCTATTGATGTGTGTGTCTCACCTTCTAATAAAGCAAGTCGATTGAGTAGATTATTCCTCCCACTTTATATTTCTTTTTCAAAATTATTTTGTCGTTTCTGGTTCCTTTGCCTTTCTTTACACGTTTTAGAATAATCTTGTCTATAGTGTATTTGTCTATTGCATATTTATGTACAAAAATTAATCTTCCTGGATTAAGATAAGAATTGCATTAAACTTGCATATCAACTTGGGGAAAACTGATATCTTTATTAGGTTGATTGTTCTAATCCATGTACACTATTTGTCTCTTCATTTATTTAGATAATCTTTGATTTCTTTCATTGACATTCTAAGTTTTCAACATAAAATTCCTGGGTGTGTTTTGTTAGATGTGCACATTGAGTTTTTAATTGGTTTAATTATTGTAAATGCTATTGCATTTTAAATTTCAATCTCCACATGTTTACTGATGGTATATAGAAATACAAACTGAATTTTAATTTTGTATTATATATACATAATATATTTTAAATTTGCCATGTTGACCATTTTATATATACAATTGAGTAGCATTACTTGGATTTACAATGTTAACAAACATTTTCATTAGCTATTTGCAAAATTTCTTCATCATCACAAACAGAAGCCCTGTAACCATTAAAAGGCAATTCCCAATTCTTCTCTACAGCCAATGATAATCATTAATTTATTTTGTCTCTATAAATTTGCCTACTCTGGATCCTTACTTCATACAATTGGAATTAGACAATATGTGTCTTTTTGTGTCTGGATTATTTTACTTAGCATGTTTCCAAAGTTCATCCCTATTGTAGCATGTATGAGAATTTCATTCCTGTTTATGGCTGAATAATATCCCATTGTATGTATCTACTACATTTTGTTTTTTTATTTATTTATTGGCAGAAACAGGGATTATTTCCATCTTTTGCCTGCTGTGAACCATTTTGCAATGAACTGTGGCCTACAAGTATCTGTTTGAGTCCTTGTTTTGAATTATCTTGTGTATATACAATAGAAATGAACTGCTGAGTCATATGCTAATTATAATTTTAGTTTTCTGAGGAACCACTAAAGTGTGTTCCACACTGGCTGCACCATTTTTCCTTCCCACCAACAATGCATGAAGCTTCCAATTTCTCCACATCCTCACCAGCTCTTGTTATTGTCTGTTTTTATTTAAAATAATAGCCATTTTAATGTGTGTAAAATGATATCTCATTGTGCTTTTGATTTACATTTCCCTAATTACTACTGATTTTTCTTCATGTACACATTAGTCATCTTTATGTATTCTACAAATAAATGCCTATTCCGGTTCTGTGACCATTTTTTAATTCGAATGTGTGCTTCTGTTGCTGAGTTTTGGGGTTTTCATACATTCCACATATTAATCACTCACCAAGCATATAATTTGCAAATACTTCCACTCATTCTGTGGGTTGCCTTTTTACTCTACTGATGGTGTCTTTTAAGCTGGTAATTTTAATGAAGTCCAGTATATCTATTTCTTTTTGTCTTGTTGCTTATATTTTTGGTGTCATCTCTAAGAAATAATTGCCAAATTTAATGTTCTGAAGGTTTTTCCCCAGGTTTTTCTTCTAAGAGTTTTATAATTGTATTTCTTACATTTAGGTCTTCACAATAGGTTTTTACATATTTATCTTACATGTTACCATCTTGCTCAACTAACTTAGTTCTAGGAATTTCTGTGTGTGTGTTTTACAATATCAGAAACTTCTATGTAGAAAATCATGTTATGAGCAAGTAGGGACAGTCTTATATGTTTTTTTTCTAACTTGTATGCCTTTTATTACCATATTTCTTATTGCACTGGTTAGAACTTCCAGCACTCTATTGAATAAACAGAGTGAGAGATGACAACTTTGCCCTATACCCATCTTAGAAGAAAACCATTTAGTCTTTCACAATTAAGCAAAGGATAGGGTGTTCATATTTCTGTATATTACATGCTCTTTTATAGAGTTGGGTAAGTTCTTCTCTCTTTCTATTTTTCTAAGAGGTATTTTTGTTTCATTTAGTGTTTTTTTTTTGTGTGTGTGTGTGTGTGTGTGTGTGTGTATTTTTTGTTGTTATTTTGCATTATGAATAGATGTTTAATCTTGAAAGCAAACTTTCTTCTCCATCAATCAGTGTGACCATCCATTTCCTCTTTTACTGTTAATATGGTGCATAATATTTATTGATTTTTGAATGCTGAACCAGCCTTTGATGACTAAAATAAACCCTATTTGTTCAAGAGGTATAATTCTTTCTATATGTTGGTTTACTTTTTGGCTAATATTTTATTAAGGATTTTTATGCCTACATTCAAGAGGGCTTATTGGTCAGTAGTCTAATTTTTGTGTATTCCCTTTGCCTTATTTTGATATCAGAGTAATACTAGCTTTATAAGAGAGATTTTGAAGCTTTATTTTCACTTCTAATTTTTCAGAAACATTGTGTATAATTGATGATTTTCTTTCACAACATTTGGACTAGATGATTTTTTTGGGGGGTGGGCAGGAGGAGGTGGGTGGTATTAAATGATAAATTTACTTTCTTTAAGAGTTATAAGGCTATTCATGTTACCTATTGCATAGATAGAGAGAGTTGTGGAAGTTTTTTTTTTTTTTTTTTTTTTTTTTTTTTTTTTTTTTAGGAATTGTTTTATATTACCAAAGTTGTCCAATTTAACCGTCCAGATTTATTCAAAATATCCCGCTATTCTTTTAAGATCTGCAAAGTCTATAATGGTATCCCCTATTTCATTCCTGTGGATTTTTCTGCTGTAGTATGGAGAGTTACTGTCTAGAAGTTTTCTGTGTTTCCAGCTGGCTCCTTTCCTGTTCCTTTGGCTAGAGAGAGGAGATCTTTGTTAAGACTACTTCTGCTTGTGCCTTTGGTTCTTTCCAGCTTGCTCACTCCTTGTTTTAAGTCTGGGATATATGGGAAAAATAAAACTCAGGAAATTCACTGCCATACCATTCTTCAAACTCTCCTTTTTAAAGAGTTTTCTTATGTTTTTGTTGTATATAGTGTCTAGGATTTTCAGTTGTACTTAGTAGAAATAATAGAGAATAGTTCATCTTCATCTTCCTGAAGCGGCATTTCCAGAAAGTTTTATGCGCAGCTTTTTGGTTGATTCTACCTGAGATTGTAACCTAATAGGAGTAACCCAGTAGAGCACTGTTGGAAAAATAAGTATCACAATTCTGATCCTTAGTCTATCCTTTGACAAATTATCTTCTATGACATTCAATTTATTTGTCCTTTATCGGTAATGTAAAATATAGTACAATATAAATGGATTCTAGAAACATTAACATAGCTACTTCTTGGCTCAATAAATGCAATTTCACTAATAATTCATTTTTCTTCTCACTAAGTTGGCCCAAGAGGAGAACTTTCCACAGCAATTTAAATGGCATCAGATTGCCTTTCTAGCCTTCCCACATAGATTTTGTTCAGTATCTCTTTGCTTATTCCATGGAGACCTACTTGTATCCTGCTCCATTATTAATGAATTCAAATGGAAACTTCCCATGAAGTGTGAATAATTGATCCTATTTAATTTTTTTTCTTCTATCATCTTGACTACCAATTCTCAATTTTCTTCATATTCCTGTCATTTCTTGCTGCATCTTTGTTGCTCCAAGGTTGCTATCCCGTGACAATATTCTTCAAGAAGGGAGAAATTCATTCTTAGATGAATGAAACCTACTATGGTTTGAATGTCATCCAAAGTTCATGTGCCAGAAACTTACTTTCCAGTGCAACAGTGGTGAGAGGTGTGTCCTGAGAAGTGCTTATGACATGAGAACTCTGATCTCATGACTGCATTAATTTTGTTATGGTGGAAATAGGTTAGTTATTGTGAGAGTGGCTTTTTTATAAAAGCAGGTTTTGCCACTTCTTGCTCTCAGACTCCCTTGCCCTTTGGCCATGAGATAATGTAGCACAAAGGCCCTTGCCAGATGCTGGTGCCATGCTCTTAGACTTTACAGCCTCCAGAACTATGAGCCAAATAAACGTCTGTTCATTATAAATTACTCAGTCTGTGGTATTCTGTTTTAGCAACACAAAAGAAACTAAGACAAAGTATAAAATAATTTTAGGCATCACACATGCACTAAAAGAAAATGCTGAATTATGTTCTTCAGAAAGAACAGAAGTTATACCAGAAGAAACAAAAAATGTTAGAAATAAAAGAAGAGCAGCAGAATGGTAAATATTTATATAAATATAAAAGACTGTTCTCCTCTTGAGTTTTTAAAAAGTTTTATGGTTTAAGGCAAAAAATAGTATTATTGGATGAGTATTTCAATAAATGTAGATGTATTACTCAAAATGTTATAGCATGGATGGGGTGGAGAAAAATCTCTATTGTTGCACTAAAGTTTCTACATTCAAAAATGAAGTTGTAAACTACTAATTCTAGTTAGATATTGAGAAGTTAACTACTATTACATAGTCACTAGAACAACCATTAAAATATATAAACAGAGATATTTTCAAAATCATGATATATCAATTAACATAGAATCCTAAAACATTCAAATAACCCAAAAGCTGGCTAGAACCTCTAAAGAAGGGAAACACAAGCAAATAAACACACAGAAAACATATGATGAACTGATAGACCTATATCCAATATATAAGTAATTATATTAAATATAAATTCTCTAAATACAACATACTGTCAGATTAGACTTTTAAAAATGACTCAACACTATGTTTTCTACAAAAAAATTCAAATATAATAGTATGTTAAAAAATAAAAATTGAAGAAGATATATCAAGCAAGTATTAACTAAAAGAAAAATAGAGTGACTATATTAACATCAGTTAAAGTGGACTTCAGAGTTAATAAAATAAATACCCAGGGATAAAGAAGAACATTACCTACTGATAAAATGGTCATTTCACGAAGAAGATTATGATGATCCTAACTGTGTGTGCACTAATAACCGAACTTCAAAATATGCAAAGCAAATAATGACAGAAGCAAATGAAAAAACAAGTAAACTTATATACAAGTCTACAGTTATATTTTGTGACTAAAATTATATTCTATCAGTAGTAAATAAAACCAGTAATGGAGAATACCATCAACAACAACAAAAAGAACTAATACCATCAATCAATAAGATGTAATTGATATTCATAGAAACTCCATCCAACAATAGTAGAATATACATTCTTCACAATAACAATTGACCCTTTCATCAGCTTGCCTATATTGTGGGTCATAAAACAAACTTGAAAAAATTATAAAAATTGAAATAATTCAAAATACTTACTGATTATCATAAAATTAGATTAGAAATCAATAACAGAAAGATATCAGGGCAATATTCAATCATTTGGATATTAAACTACATCATACTAAATAATTCATCAGTATAAAGGAAACTTTCAAAGGAAATTCAAAAATATTTTTAAATTGTGTCCCCACTGAAATTTCAACTCGAATTGTATCTCCTAGAATTCCCATGTGTTGTGGGAGGGACTCAGGGGGAGATAATTAAATCATTGACGCTAGTCTGTCTTTTGCTATTCTCATGATAGTGAATAAGTCTCAAAGATCTGATGGGTTTATCGAGGGTTTCCACCTTTGCTTCTTATCTCATTTTTCTCTTGCCACCACCATGTAAGAAGTACTTTTCACCTCCCACCATTATTCTGAGACCTCCCCAGATATGTGGAACTGTAAGTCCAATTAAACTTCTTTTTGTTCCCAATTTTGGGTATGTCTTTATCAGCAGCATGAAAATGAACTAGGCCGGGTGTGGTGGCTCAAGCCTGTAATCCCAGCACTTTGGGAGGCTGAGACGGGCGGATCATGAGGTCAGGAGATCAAGACCATCCTGGCTAACCCGGTGAAACCCCGTCTCTAATAAAAAATACAAAAAACTAACCAGGTGAGGTGGTGAGCGCCTGTAGTCCCAGCTACTCACTACTCGGGAGGCTGAGGCAAGAGAATGGCGTAAACCCAGGAGGCGGAGCTTGCAGTGAGCTGAGATCCGGCCACTGCACTCCAGGCTGGGAGACAGAGCGAGACTCTGTCTCAAAAAAAAAAAAAAAAAAAAAAAGGGAAAATGAACTAATACAATAAATTAGTACCAGGAGTGGGGTGTTGCTGAAATGACACCTCAAAATGTGGAGCATCTTTGGAACTGGGTAACAAGCAGAGGTTGGAACAGTTTGGGGGGCTCACAAGAAGACAGGAAAATGTGGAAAAATTTGGAACCTCCTAGAAACTTGCTGAATGGTTTTGACAAAAATGCTGATAGTGATATGAACAATAAGGTCCAGGTGGGGTGGTCTCAGATGGAGATGAAGAACTTGTTGGATCTAGAGCAAAGGTGACACTTGTTATGTTTTAGCAAAGAGACTTGTGGCATTTTGCCACAGCCCTAGAGGTTTCTGGAACTTTGAACTTGAGAGAGATGATTTAGGATATCTGGGGGAAGATATTTCTAAGCAGAAAAGCATTTAAGAGGTGACTTGGGTACTATTATAAACAATCCATTTTAAAAGGAAAAGAGAGAATAAAAGTTTGGAAAATTTGCACGCTGATGATGCAATAGAAAAAAAAAATTTTTTTAGGAGAAATAGAAGCCAGCTGCAGAAATTGCATAAGTAATTATGCCTAAGTAGCAAGGATCCTAGTGTTAATCCCCAAAACCACGGGGAAAATGTCTCCAGACCATGTCAAAGAACTTCCCAGCAAACCTTGCCATCACAGGCCCAGAGGCCTAGGAGGAAAAAATTGTTTCATGGGTTGGGTTCAGCATCACCATACTGTGTTCAGCCTAGGGACTTGGTGCCCTGTATCCCAGTGGCTCCAGCCATGGCTGAAAGGGCTGATGTGCAGCTCAGGCTGTGGCTTCAGAGGGTAGAAGCCCCAAGCCTTGGCAGCTTCCATATAGTGTTAGGCCTGAAGGTGCACAGAAGTCAAAAATTGAGGGTTAGGAACTTCTGCCTGGATTTAAGAAGATATGTGGAAACATCTGGATGCCCAGGCAAATGTTTGCTGCACATGTGGGACCCTCATGGAGAACCTCTTCTAGGGCAGTGCAGAAGGGAAATGTGGAGTCACAGCCCTCACAAATAGTACCTACTGGGGCACCGCCTAGTGGAGCTATGAGAAGAGGGCCACCATCCACCAGACCTCAGAATGGTAGGTCCACCAAGAGTTTGCACCATGTGCCTTGAAAGCCTGCAGACACTCAACTCCAGTCCATGAAAGCAGCCTGAACTGTTGCTGTACCCTGCAAAACCACAGGGTAAAAGATGCCAAAGACCATGGGAACCCATCTCTTGCATCAGCCTGACCTAGATGTGAGAAATGGAGTCAAAGGAGATCATTTTGGATCTTTAAAATTTGACTTCCAAGCTGTATTTTGGACTTGCATGGGCCCTGTAACCTTTTTGTTTTGGCTACTTTCTCCTACTTGTTATGGCTGTATTTACCCAATAGCTGTACCATCATTGTATCTATGAAATAAGAAGCTTGATTCAATTTTACAGGCTCATTGGTGGAAAGGACTTGCCTTGTCTCAAATGAGACTTTGTGCTATGGACTTTGGATTAATGCTGAAATGAATTAAGACTTTGGGAAACTGTTGGGAAGGCACAATTGGTTTTGAAATGTGAGGACATGAGATTTGGAGGGGCTGGGGCAGAATGATATGGTTTTGCTGTGTCCCCACCAAAATCTCAACTTGAATTGTATCTCTCAGAATTCCCATGTGTTGTGGGAGGGATGGGGGGGGGGCAGTAATTGAATCATGGGGTGCCATTCTTTCCCATGCTATTCCTATGATACTAAATAAGTCTCCCAAATCCAATGGGTTTATCAGAGGTTTCTGCTTTTGCTTCTTCTCTCATTTTTTCTCTTGCTGTGGCAATGTCAGAAGTGCATCTCACCTTCTGCCATGATTCTGAGGCCTCCCCAGCTTCTTTCATTTTTCCCTTACTGTGGCCATGTAAGAAGTGCCTTTCTCCTCCCACCATGATTCTGAGGCCTCCCCAGCAATGTAGAACTATAAGTCAAACTAAACCTCTTTTCGTTCCCAGTTTTGGGAGTGTCTCTATTAGTAGCATGAAACCAAACTGATACAAGCACTAAATAGCAAAAATGGCAAGACTTAGCCAAGATATTGCTTCAAGAGAAGTTATAGGAATAAACACATATACAAAAAAAAATTAAAATATTGGTAAAAAGAATGAAATAAATCCAAATCAACCTAAGAAAATAAAATAATTAAGATAATAAATACATTAAACTGAAAACAAAAGAATAGTTGAGAAAATAAATGACACTGAAAGCTATTTTGAAGGGGTGGCCTGCCCCTCCACACCTGTGGACGTTTCTCATTAGGTGGAACGAGAGACTTGAGAAAAGAAATGAGACACAGAGACGAAGTATAGAGAAAGAAAAAGTGGGCCCAGGGGTACCTGCACTCAGCATACAGAGGACCCACGCAGGACCGGTCTCTGATTTCCCTCAGTATTTATTGACCATTATCTTTACCATCTTAGAAAAAGGGAAGTAGAAGGATAATAGGATCATCATAGGGAGAAGGTCAGCAGTAAGACATATGAATAAAGATCTCTGTGACATGAATAAGTTTAAGGAAAAGTGCTGTGCCTTGATATGCATATGCAAACATCTCCATAAACCTTTTTAGTGCATAAAGAGCAGCACTGCCGCTAGCACATCCCACCTTCAGCCCTAAGGCCGTTTTCTCCTTTCTCAGTAAACAGAACATACAATCGGGTTTTACACCGAGATGTGAGGACTTCTTTCCTCTTATACTAGTCCTCTTCATCACAAACCCTTCACAGGTGTCAGGCTCAGGTCTTTCCCTTCCCATGAGGCCATATTTCAGACTATCACATAGGGAGAAACCTTGGACAATACCTAGCTTTCCTAGGCAGAGGTCCCTGTGACCTTTGACAGTGTATGTGTCCCCGGGTACTTGAGATTTAAGAGAATGGTGACGACTTTTCACAAGCATACTGCCTTCGGGCACTTGTTTAACAAAGCACATCCTGCACAGCCCCAAATCCTTTAAACCTTGAGTCACCACAGCACATGTCTCCTGCAAGGACAAGTTGGGAGTAGGGTCACAGATTAACAGCATCTCAAATACAGAACAAAATGGAGTCTCTTATGTCTACTTCTTTCTATATGGACACAGTAACAGTCTGATCTTTCTTTTCCACACACTATTTTAAAAGATAAATAAAATTGGTAAATCTTTAGAAAGACTGACAAGACAACGACTCAAATCAGCAATACCAAAAATGAAAGATAAAGTATCTCTACAGACACTACAAACACTACAAGAATAATGAATGAATACTGTGAAAGCTGCACACATAAATTCAACAACCTACATAAAATGAAGCAATAATTTGAAAAGCATGAACTACCAAAGCTAACCCTAATGAAATAGAAAACTTAAGTAATCCCATAGCTATTAAAGAAACTGAATTGACAGTTAAGATTTTCTGAAAAACAAAATCTCTAGGTATAGAGCATTTCACTGAAAAATTTGCCAAACATTTAAAGAAAGAATAACGGCAATTCTGCCCAACCTCTTCCTGAAACTGGAAACTGAAGGAATCTTTCCAAACACATTTTTGAACCCAGCGTTACCCTGAAACCAAAACCAAAATAATTACATAAAGAAAACTTTAGACTAATACTCTGAGAGAATATAGACACCAACATTCTCAACAAATTATTAGCAAATGCAATTCAGAGACATATAAAAAGAATACATCGTGGCCAAGTGGAGTTCTTGCAATAATGTAATGTTGGCTCAGTTTTCAAAAATTAATCTATGTAATTCACCATGTTAATGATTTAAAGAAAAGAAAACATAATTGTATCAATAGATGTAGAAAAAACATTTGACAAAATTAAACACCCACTTATCATAAAAACTCTAAGCATTCAAGTTTGAAAAGAAAGAAACATATTTAACTCAATAATTGGCATCTGCTGTATACTTGCAGCAAACACCATTGTTAATAGTGAATGTGAGAATGCATTTTCTAGATCAGGAACAAGCTGAGAATATTCAGTCTCACTACTCCTATTTATCATAAGACTCTAAGTCTTAGTCAAAACAATAAACAAGAAAAAGAAATAAAATATATAACATTTGCAAAGTAGAGATAAAATTGCTCCCATTAACAAATGACATTCTTTTCTGTAGAGAAATCCCAGGAATATACAAAAACTTTCCTAGACATAATAAGTACTTTTAGTAAAGCTACAAAATACAATGTGATTATACTACAATTCATCATATTTTCATATTGAAGCAAAAAACAATTGGAAACCATACTTTAAAAAATACCATTTATTGGCCAGGTATAGTGGCTCATGCCTATTATAATCCCAGCATATTGGGAGGCTGAGGTGGGCGCATTGCTTGATACCTGGGCAACATGATGAAATTCTATCTCTACAAAAAAAAAAAAAAAAAAAGTTACCTGGGCATGGTGGTGAGCACCTGTGGTCCTAGCTGTTTGGGGGTCAAATGTGGGAGGATAACTAGAGACCAGGAGGTCAAGGCTGCAGTAAGCCGAGATCATGCCACAGCACTCCAGCCTGAGTGACAGAGTGAGTCTATCTCTAAATAAATAAATAAATGAATAAATAATAAAATAAAATACCATTTATAACTCCAAAAAATATAAAATAAAATATTTTGAATATTACAGAAGGTTTATATAAACAGAGATAAATACTACGGAAAATTCAACACAATAAAGATGTCAGTTCTGCCCAAACTAATCTTTAGTCTTAATGCAATATGTGTCAAAATCCCAAAATCCCACGTATTTTTTTAGACATATAGAAACAGAATCTAAACTATATAAAAAAAGAAAAGGAATTAGACTAGTGACAATAACGTTGAAATACAACAGTGTTTGAAAATAAGCATTACAAAATTTTAAGAACATTTAGTATTAAACCTACAGTCAACAAAAATTGTATATTTGCAAACAGATAGGCACATAGATGAATGGACCAGAATAGAATCCAGAAAGAGATCAACACAATTATGACTTTTTCATAGTGCTCCATTTATTCTCACCCCACTGGGCTATGAAGCACATCTTCAGTGTTGTCCAACTTGTCATCTGTCAGGAGTCCAGAACTGGCATGTCTCTAGTTAATATCTCTAAAAATGGTCCTGAGTGATAATTTTATATCCTCAACAGCCTAAGGTTAACACTCAGATGATCCACAACTTCCTATGTGATTTGTAGAGGTAACTCAGAGTGCAGAAAGAATCTTCAATGGAATGGCCTAAGGTTGGAGATAATGAGATTCAAATTTAGGAAACCTCATGAATAAAGACTCCATTGGGGGTGGGAGATTTCAGTAGCAGTTCCCATCACAATGCTCCCATGTTAGGCAAAAGGTGTTGCCTTTTGTCATATTAGCAAAGGACACATACTGATATAGTTGCATGAAGCATATCTTAGCATTGTGTGTTAGTCTGCTCTCACACTGCTAATAAAGACATAACTAAGACTGAGAAATTTATAAAGAAAAGAGGTTAGATTGATTCATAGTTCCACATGGCTGGGGAAGCCTTACAATAATGCCAGAATGCGAATGAGTAGCAAAGTCACACCTTACATGGTGGCAGAAAAGAAAGCTTGTTTAGGGGAACTCCCATTTATAAAACCATCAGATCTTGTGAGACTTATTCACTGCCACAAGAATAGTATGGGAGGAAACTTCCCCCATGATTCAATTGTCTCCCACCAGGTCCCTCCCATGATACATGGGCATTATGGGAGGTACAATTCAAGATGTGATTTGGGTGGGGACACAGTCAAACCATATCATTCTGCCCCTGGTTTCCCCAAAATATCATGTTCTCACATTTCAAAACCAATTATGTCTTTCCACCAGTCCTCCAAAGTCATAACCCATTTCATCACGAACTCAAAAGCTCACAGTCCAAAGTCTCTTCTGAGATAGGGCAAGTCCCTTCTGCCTATGAGCATGTAAAGTGAAAAGCAAGTTAATTACTTCCTAGATATAAGGGGGTAAGGCATTGAGTCAATACCAAGATAAATTGGCCAAAACGAAGGGGCTAAAAGCTCCACACAAGTCTGAAATCCAGTGGGGCAGTCAAATATTAAAGCCCCAAAATGATCTCCTTTTATACCATGTCTCACGTCCAGGGCACACTGATGCAAGAGGTAGGCTGCCATGGCCTTGGGTAGCTCTGCCTCTGTGGCTTTGCAGGCCACAGCTCCCCTCCTGGCTGCTTTCACTGGCATTGAGTGTCGTTGGCTTTTCCAGGCACACAGTGCAAGCTGTCAGTGGATCTACCATTCTCGTGTCTGGAGGACAGTGGTTCTCTTCTCACAGCTCCACTAGGCAGTGCCCTAGTGGGGACTCTGTGTGGAAGCTCCAACCCCACATTTCTCTTCTGTACTACCCTAGGAGAGGTTCTCCATTAGGGCCCCACCCCTGCGGCAAACTTCTGCCTAGACATCCAGGTGTTTCCATACATCCTCTGAAATCTAGGTGGGGGTTCCCTAACCTCAGTTCTTGACTTCTGTGTACCTGCAGGCTCAATATCATATGGAAGCTGCCAAAGCTTGGGGCTTACACCATTTGAAGGCATGGCCTGAGCTGTATCTCAGCCCCTTTTAGCTATGGCTGAAGCAGCTGTGATGTAGGGAGCAAGTCCTTAGGCTACACAGACCAGGGAGACCCTGGAACGTGTCCACGAAACCATTTTTTTTTTCTCCTAGGCCTCTTAGTCTGTGAAGAGAGGGGCTGGTATGAAGTTCTCTGACATGCCCTGGAGACATTTTCCCCATTGTCTTGGTGATTAACATTAGGTTCCTTGCTACTTACGCAGATTTCTGCAGCCTGGTTGAATTTCTCCTCAGAAAATGTTTTTTTCTTTTATATCACATCATCAGCCTGTAAATTTTTCTAACTTTCATACTCTACTTCCCTTGTAAACATAAGTTACAATTCCAAACCATATATTTGTGAATATATATAACTGAATACTTTCAACAGCACCCAGGTCACATTTTGAATGCTTTGCTGCTTAGAAATTTCTTTTGCCAAATGCCCCTAATCATATCTCTTAAGTTCTAATTTCCGCAAGTCTCTAGGGTGGGAACAAAATGCCAGAAGTCTTTTTGCTAAAGCATAACAAGAGTCACCTTTGCTCCAGTTTCCAACAAGTTCCTCATCTCCATCTGAGACCACTTTATCCTGGGTTTCATTGTCCATATCATTATCAGCATTTTGGCCTAAGCCATTCAGCACATCTCTTGGGAGTCCCAAAATTTCCCAGCTTCCTGTCTTCTGAGCCCTCCAAACTGTTCCAACCTCTGCCTGTTACCCAATTCCAAACCTGCATCCCCATTTTTGGGTATCTTTACAGCAGCACCCCACTCTACAGGAACCAACTTACTGTATTAAACTGTTATCATGCTGCTAATAAGGACATACCCAAGCCTGGGTAATTTACATAGGAAAAAAATTTAATTGACTGACAGTTCCACATGGGTGGAAAGGCTTCACAATCATGGTGGACAGCAAATGAGGAGCAACATCACATCTTACATGGCAGTCTGCAAGAAAGCTTGTGCAGGGATACTTCCATTTATAAAACCAACAGATTTCATGAGACTTATTCACTACCATGAGAACAGTATGGGGGAAATCGCCCCCGTGATTCAATTATCTCCCACAGTCTCTCCCACGACATTTGGGGATTACGGGAGCTACAATTCAAAATGATACTTGGTTGGGGACACAGACAAACCACGTCAGAGAGGCCAATGAAGACTCTGAAAACACTAAACAAAAAAAGTAGATTATTCATGCCCCTCCTCTCTCCCTGTATAATCTACACACATTTTCTCATGAAAAATTGCTACCTGGGAACCTGACCAGTGAGGAGCAAAGGGAGAAGATCCTTTAAAGCTAAAAAAATATCATTGAGAAGTTTGAATTTTGTATTTATGTTTTCTCAACTCCTGTTTGCAAGAATTGCAAGGAATCAGAAAATATGATGCTATTATCATATGCCCGCTGCGTAATATTTGCAATCCATTTCTTATAAATGACGCCCCACTAGAGAAGGTTAATAAGAAATTAAAGGCAGTATTTTCTTCAGGTTAAATTAACTATATATTCTACATATATTTAGCTAGTAGCCCATTGTATTATGTTTAAAAACTCTCATAATAAAAATAAAACAAATCAAACAAACACAACTTATTTTAAGAGTGCCTTTGTCTTATTAAATGATTTGTCGATTATACAGTGTTTATTAACTTAGTTGTGTTTCAAATGAATTGAAAAAACAACTATTGTTTGGACAATATGAATGCTATTAGTTTATCCTATATATATAACAGTCGGGTACATCTTTTGTCCCACTTTCTGAAACTTAAAAATAAGAAAAACATTTGAGGTAAAAAAAAACTCTAACTTTCCATAATAATCAAATTAAATAATCCATTTAAAATGTGCTTGTAAATTGAAATTTATTTGTACCTTGACACCAGAACTATCTTCTTTGGCTCATACCACAGATCACCACCAGATGGTGGTAGAAGACTGACTGATACTTTCAATATTATCAACGGGCAAGGCATAAGTGCTTGGCAGTTTTAAGTTTTTGCTTTTTTCAGTCTTCTTTTTCACATACAAATAATTTCTTAATTCTTTACTATTACAGCTTTATTCTATGTATAGGACTGAGGCTATTGGGACCTGAGGGTTGCTAGGATTATCCCCATCTAAATTTAAGACAATGGAACTCTCAGGAAGGAGATCAAAAGGTTAGGGAAACATTTGTTAAATTTCTTATGTTCAAATAATTTTAGAAAAATATATAATATATTTTTCTATATATAAATACTATATTTACATATTCTGTAGATTCTTTATACTATGTATATATATAATGTACATGTATTATATTGTACCATGTATAATACAATTGTTCATAAAAAGAATGAAAAACATCTACTGTATAAAACCTACTACTTCAGCGTGTACATGATAAGAAGTTTGGAATTCTTTTAATGTTCTGTTATTGCTTCAATATCTAGCACCACAAAAATACTAGAGTCTTACTTTCAAGGAATATAATTGACCTTGTGGTACTTTCGTATTGCACACAACACGTAAGTGTGGCTTTGTATATACACAGGGAAGACACACGACGGAAAAGAAAGTAAGAGTCAGGCTAATCTTTCATAGTAGAACATTGCCCACACTAAAAATGAATTTCATATTTTTTAACTCTTTCAATCTCTTTGAATTATTTCTCAATTTGACGCATGACCTAAAATTCTTAATCCATGAACTCCACATTAATTTTAATTGTTTCATAGATATGTTCATACAGAATTTTAAATATTTGTAATTCTTATGTAATGTGAAATCTAATCTTCATGAGAGGTATTTTTTCATTTTCCAGTAAAAATTCCTTAAAATTTGTTTTATATTATTTTCAAGAATAAAATAAAATGTATAACAAAAAATATTTTTTGTTATTTTAGGATTCCTAATACATTCTAAAGGATTATTTTTGTTCCTTTGCTCTTCTATTAAATACTTTAACAAAATGGCATCTTTAACATTTTTATCACAGATTTTAATGTTTTTTCATGTTTTCCATAAACAAGCATATTCACAAACCTATTCACTTCAGCCAAAGGTCACCTAAAATAAAAGTTGTGGCATGACGTGATTAAAAAATAGGATATATTTTGAGAGTTTAGCAGTATATGATTTAATAAATGAAAATAATTTATGTATTTATATGACTCTCCAGATAAATATTCCATTTGATTTTAATAAGAATGTGTCTCAATTTATTTTATCTCAAATTAACAAGTGGAAAAACATGCTTTTATCATTAATAGACATTGTTCTACATTTCTGAGAGAACCTTCAAGAAAGCAATAGATACTAAAATATAATATTACATTTTAAATGTTTTTGTTTTGGTAGCTAACTGAGGACTTGACAGAAATATTACACACAATGATCTAGGTAAAATGAGATGGGTTTTGATTGAGTTCTTATTGCATAAATGTGGAATACAAGTAACTAAAATTTGACAATATCAATCATATATAATTCTTATTTTATTTTCCTTTATTCTATTTTGGCATTCTTCTGTCACTACCTTCAGATACTTTCAAGACAGCACAATGTTTATTTCAGTTTCTGCAGTAATGCCCTGTGGACATTTCAAACTTGAATGAGCAGCCTAAAAGGCAGACTACTGGGCTCACTTAAGTTCATTTTTAAATACTTGGATTTAAAACAGTTTAGCTTTTAAATAAATACAATGTTTCATTAAAAAAAAATGTAATAGATATTATTCCTCTTTTTTCTCTAAAATATTATATAAGGAAAAAAGCTAAGTCTGTATATCTGTTGGGCAGCAATCAGCTTAGAGTTGAGGGTTGGCTGAGCTGTTTAGACTGAGTGTGTATGTCCAGTTCCTCAAAGTTTATATCCTTACCTTTTGGATTCCTAAAAAATTGTTCTTAAACGTCAGTTATCATTTATTATCACATTACTGCTGTTGTCTTTAATAGAATTGTGAATTCTTTTTTATGTCATTGTGTCTCTCTCAAAGATGAAAAATAAAAGTTGGTCAAGAAATGCGGCAAGAAATATGAGATAAAGTGTATAAACTGGTATGAGTGAACATTCTTTCTTTGCATTTAGTTAATAACTCTTAAGCTCCTGTAGGAACAGAAATTTGTTACTCCCATTCGAAACCTGTCCAAAATAATACCATGCCTTAAAATTTACCTGTTCCGGCCGGGCGCGGTGGCTCAAGCCTGTAGTCCCAGCACTTTGGGAGGCCGAGACGGGTGGATCACGAGGTCAGGAGATCGAGACCATCCTGGCTAACACGGCGAAACCCCGTCTCTACTAAAAAATACAAAAAATTAGCCGGGCGAGATGGCAGGCGCCTGTAGTAGTCCCAGCTACTCGGGAGGCTGAGGCAGGAGAATGGCGTAAACCCGGGAGGCGGAGCTTGCAGTGAGCCGAGATCGCGCCACTGCACTCCAGCCTGGGTGACAGAGTGAGACTCCGTCTCAAAAAAAAAAAAAAAAAAAAAAAAAGAAAAAAAAAGTTTACCTGTTCCAAGAAAAGTTTTATGGCTACATTTTCATCACCAAAAAATACAATGTAACAAATAGTTCCTAAATTGTTGCTGGATAACTCAGGCATTACCAGAATACTTTGTATGCCTATAGGAATTCTTGGATTCTCCATAGACAGCTCTCTTTTTTCTATGTTATTTCAGGGTAACACACATTCTTTTAAGCAGTAGCTTTTTGGAATAGATTGTGATCAGCTTTCTATAGTTACAACTATAATGGAAGATTTCAGATAAATATCAGGGAGATGAGCTGCCTTGTTAAAAAAAAAAAAAAAGTGATGCTTTCTCATTGCGTTCAAGATATTCCAAGCAATTCTGAATAAAAAACAGGATTCTTTATCTCAGTTTATCACTTCAGATTTTCAGAAACTACCTCTCTTAAGCATTCTGAGCTTTAGCCACAGAAAATTACTAAATAATCCTGTCATGTCATATACATATATTACCTCCAATAATATTTTTTCTCTCTTTCTTGAATTCAGGAACACTTCTGAATTTCCATCAATTTTTCAAAATCTTGTTCAATGGTTATATATTCTCAAAAGTTGTTGGTCCCTACCTTTCAAAGATTAGTTATTTTCATATTATTTTCTTCCTAATTCTAATTAGAAAACTTTTTGTAATATAATTACTTATTAAAATATCAATTACACATTTAATTCATAATTTCATAACACTGAATACAATATATGGCACATAGTAGGGTTTAATAAATTTGAGCCTTATTAAAATAATACAAAGATAAAATTTAAATATCAAAGTAGATGTGAAAAAGAGAAAAGTTTAAGTATATATGTTAAATCCAAATTCTCAAATTTTCTGCTCCTGTTGGAGGTACAGACTCTGGAGCCTAACTGCCTCGGTATAAATATTGATCACTTTGTAGCTGTATTCTCCAAGTCAGGTTTCTTAACACTTATGTCTTTTTCTATCATTGTTGAAATGAGGATGGCAATAGTTTTTATTTTAGGATTGTAATCAGGGTTAAAGAAATCAATATATACAAGGGCTTAGAACAATGCCTAGCAATAATGCATACTCCGTAAGTATTTATTATAATTAATAATATTGAAAAGTCAACATTTTGAAGCACTAAACATTTTTTTCTGACCACTTAAAATAAGAATGCAGACATTTAAAAATATGGTTTCATGAATGTTCTGGTACACAAAACAGAATATTTAAAAAGAAAATAAGTATCATGAAATAATAAAAATAAAAATGAACAAGCTATTATGCAGGCAACAACTTGGTTGAATTTTAAAGAAATTGTGCTGAATGATAAAAACCAGTCTTAATAGATTGAATACAGTATTATTCCATTCGTTATAATATTATAGTAATGGAGAACAGATCGATGGATACTAGGCTTAATGAACTGGGTGCGATGGGGAATGGTTATAAAAAGGCAGCATATGGATCCTCCTGGTGATAGAACAGTTCAGTATCTTGAATGTAGTGTTGGCTACACATACATGGACCTAAATTTGATAGAAATGCGCAGAAATAAATGTACACACACTCTCCCTCTCTCTCTGTCTCTCTCTCTCTCTCTCTCTCTCTCTCTCTCTCTCTCTCTCTCTCTCTCACACACACACACACACACACACACTAAACATAATGAGAACAACTTAGAGAAGCAAATTTGAAAATGATACAAATGTAATCAGAGATGTCCTTACAATGACTATGCATATATCAACTACATGAATGAAAAGAATGCTAACTTCAGCAAAAACTTGGAAAGATTCTGTGGGAAATACACTTAAATTTAACAAATCTCACAAAGAGAAACAGCTGTCTGATTTGATTCAGGAATTACTTTCACTGCCAAATTGTACCAGGAAACCTGACTCTGTCTATACCTTTCTACTTGAAAACAAGTGTTCAGCATTTCATGCCAATGTATTTCTTATTCCCTTGTTTTAGAAATGTCATGTCATGTCTTTCTGTGGATAAAGAGAAGACATAAAAATAAGTATAAGTAAGGCTTAGGAAATTTTAAAAAGTTTGGCTGCTTGAATCAATACCAGCATCCTGGTTGTAATATTATACTAAGTTTTGCAAGATGTTATCTTTAACAAAACTGGGTAAAGCATATGTGAGTTCACTCTATATATTAATTTTACATGTGCATGTGAATCTATAATGATCACAAAATGTAACATTTAATTAAAATTTATTAAGGATCAGGCTCATGATTGGTTCCGAAATGTTTCAGTAATAGTTAAGCATCTATTTCTATTTAGGGATTAAATTAGGTAGTTACACGTACTATAAAAGAGTAGGATCAAATGTTGATCTTATTACCATCTCCTTTTGCTTTTGTTGCACTTCATGAACGATAAAGAACAGAAAAAGTAAACTTAATGGTATTTATATATTTCATACAAGCTGTTATTAATTAAGCAGCCCATATTTATAATATTAATTAATTCAAATCTGAAATGATAGTCTTTTCTTAATGGTTATCTAGCTGATTAATCCTTTTTACATGTACTTTCATATAAGAAATCCTCATCTTTGAAGATTAAATCCTCATCTTTGAAGATTAAATATTTTCCCCACCTTTAACATTTGAGGTAAGGAATATCTAACAAAACCTAATGCCAGGCAATTTCTGGGTAGTACTGACCAGGCAATTATTAACAACTTAGAAAAAACAAAAGATTTATCTGGAAAAGGAGTGATTTATTACTAACATTGCTTGAAACTACCAAGCCATAGTGAAAATACAAAGCAGTTCAGCTTTTAGATTTGATTGCTGTTTCTAAACTCTGGATGGATAATGGAATAAAGACCCTCCCCCAACACCCCACATTCACTGTCTACCCTTTCTCACCCCTTATTAGGCCTTGGTCTTTAACAATGTTTCTCACTTCCTTACCTGCCCTTAGCATGGTATATGAATCCTAGACTAAAACAGAAATCATATATATCCTAGAGTCAGCCCAATTATGTTGTAGAATTCAGAAAAGGCATAAAAAATCTAGCAACTTCCTGAGAGATGTCAGAAGAGGCGACTGAAGGAGATGGCCATGGAAAGAGAAGAGAATACTATAAAGAGTTAAATAAAAAGAAGTTAAAAGTTATCTGATAAGGTAATAAGATCACAGGCCATTTTATCTGCACCTTTCAGAGGGTTGCTAGCCTTAGATTTTTGAGTAGTACATATATTTTGCATACTGGACTTGGGGAGGTTAAATGACACACCTGAATTTGTATTGGAATTCATACTGAATGAATTGCAGACCAAAAACTTAGACTCAAGTCACTTGTTGACTCATCGACGCACAGCATATTTAGTGCATAGAACTTACACCTTGTAAATAAATACTGTCTTTAAGTTTCATATAGTTTACACATGATAAAACAGAATCAGAAAAATCAGGGAAAAAACCACTTAATGAATTAATGTATTTTACTGTTGTTTTGGTTACTTTTATAAGCACGTACTGTCAATAACTGGAGAAAGGGAAGCCCACCTACCTTTTTTGTTCCTAATCTTATTGTACAGCACACCAAGTCAAGGCCCATTACCTTCCCTGGTGTGCAGTGGATTATCTTCTAAGCAAGCTCACACTTGGATATTTTACCCTTTGACCTCCTGCATCTCATTGATCTGGGTACCATATGAGAGACTTTCCTATAAAAAAGGTTTAAGGATTTTAAGATCCATAGTGACATAAATTAAATGAGAGCTGTTTCTGTGGAACAGTAAAACAAAAGCCATTTAACTCTTACATTTACTGACCTTTTGCTCCTGCATTTGCAAAGAAAGTACTACTCAATCAGGTTCCCGGCTTCCATGAAACCATTGAAATAGGACCACTAAAGCTTTTAGTATTTTATTAGAACATTTTGCTACCTATTGTTTGTATCCATCTCTCAAGGGGTGAGAATTTATTTATGAGTGATTTTTAGAAGTGTGTATATAAAAATTTTTTTTCTAGCTTTAGTTTTCTTCAAAGTGGTTTTATTTTCCCTTGGGCTTGATGACAGTACATTAAGTTCTACTTGCAAGAGGAAAGGTGTTTGTATACTTAGATGGAGACAATATTTCTGAGGTTAAATAAAATTCCAAGAAGAAGCTGACTTACCTTTATTGATATAAAATATTAAAGCATTTATTTTCAAGCATTAGACTTGAAACAAGGTCACAGGATTCCAGGTAAGGTCACTTGAGGTTGATTTGTTTTAGAATAATACGTGGTAAAGAAATGCATCTTGAGATAACCTGCCCCCATGATCAAATTTTTAGTCATTAAAACAAATGTTTTCAGAGTCTTCTCTTGATATTTTTATAAGAATGTGGGCAGAACTGACAAATAGAATAAAACCTTAATGTAAAATTAAAGAAAAATTAAAGAAAAGTATGTATACCAATGTGTTAAAAACATTTTAAATATTAGATTGCAAACACCATGAAAGCAAATTAAACTTTTGTAAGGTCATTTGGTGTTATTGTCTACCATGATTGAATGGCCATACCCCTAGTTCAGATAACCAACTTAAAAAATTTCATGAACGGTATAGGTTTCTGCAAGACGATGCCAGATTTTTTAAATCAGTTTTTTCTAGATCCATTATTTCTCTCTCAAAGTGACATATATTACCTAGTGCATAACTAAATGCGAATCTTCAGTACAACAATACAAACTAGAGCAGGTATATAGCTCCAAGTCACAAAATAAACTATTAATGTAGTCAAATTCAGAAAGGCTCATTTGATTTATAGATAGATCTTAGAGAAATAATTGCATGTGCTTTTGTTTTATTTTCTCCAAATTGGACACTCTACTATTCTGTAAACATTTAATAAACATTTAATATAATACAATATTAAAGATGGCAATTTTAAGAACAAAAAACCTGGTAAACTTTTCTAATTTTTCTCATTGCTTGTGTTATGCTATCTTTCAGTAAATATATTGAAATCACATGATTATTGCTGACACTATTCAATTAAGTTGGCATATGTAACACAAACACAATTGTTTCCTATGTTGATCTTCATTTATTCTTTCATTTACTCTTCCATTAATTCATTCAGCACCTATATCTTGGGTAATTTCTGTGATTCATGACTAGTGCCAAACACTGTTGAAACACACAAAAAAGTATAGTCTGTCAGGGTCTATTTTTTTCATGGAGCTTGTCTTTGTTTCATGTTGCTGTAATGGAATACCTGAGATTGGGTAATGTGCAAAGAAATTAGGTTTATTTGGCTTATGATTCTGGTGGCTGACAAGTCCAAGATTGGGCACCTGCATCTGGTGAGGGCCTCATGTTGCTTGCACTCATGGTGGAAAGCAGAAGAACAATGGGTGAGTGCAAAGAAATCACATGGTGAGAAAGAAAGCAAAGAAAGAGAAAACCAAGGAAGCCTTTTTTAACAACCTACACTGGAGGAAACCAATCCTTTGGTTCCAATCCTCTTGGAACCTTCTTTAGAACCAATCCTCTTGTTTTCTGTGAAACCAATAACTCACTCACCCTCTCTGGAAGGCATAAGTCTATTCAAGAGGGATCTGATTCATGATCCAAACACCTCCCATGGGGCCCTGCCTCTCAACACTACCACACTGGTAATCAAATTTTAATATGAATTTTTGTGAGGCCAAACAATATTCAAGCCATAGCCAAGCTCATGGCTAAAAGTGTTAGCAAAGCAAATAAGCAAGTGCTTTGCTGCATATGAAAAATTCAATGGTACTTTAAAACAAATAGGCAAAATGACCATAGAGGATCAAAAAAAGCTGACAAAAGGATTTGGCAGCTAAGTTGGCACCTGTATGAGAAACAGGATTTTAGATGGTCAAAAGTGAGAAGGGTGTTTCTGGTAGAAACAAACAAACAAACAAAAACAAAAAGGCAAGAGGGAGGAAGCAGAGGAGGGTAACTGATAAGTATGGCTTAAAAGTTTTTACAAAAAGAGTGGTAAAAGCAATGACCAGGGGCCAGATCATAATTGGCTCATTCGAAAGGAGTAATCGAATATGCAGGAATTGAAGAGAACATGTCCAAATAACAGATTAAAATGTAGAATTATTCTGTTCAGATAACAGATAAAAACGTAGAATTATTTGTGTTTATACTACACACATAGTATTTTGGATATCATATTGAAATTTAGAGAACACATATCTGTCCATCATTCTTTGTCAGAAAAAATAATTCTTTCAGGACCCTGGATCTAGGTTGATTTTTGAAAGTAAAAAGTTACATTTAAAGATGCAGAGTGAAAGATAGAAACAATAGATGAAAATTCAGAAAAAGAGCTGGGCATGCTAATATCAAGATCAGTAACTTTATTTCATATTTTTAATATTATTATTTTCTTCTGCCAACAAAAAGACAATTAGAAAAGTGGCCTGTTCTATCTCCTGATTTCTGTTTTCTCTGTGAACTCTACATTTCCATTTTCATAGGCACAGAGCGAAATATGTATCTCTATCTATATATGGCTATATATGTATAAATAGATATGGATGTGTGCAGAATTCTATAGCAATATATGATTCAGAAAGGACTGATAAGAAACAAAATATTAGAGAGGTATTTAAATTGTTTTGAGGAATAAAATATTGTAATTTTAAAAATATCGATTTAGAAACTAAGTTTATTTTCTGAAATTTATTTACAATGATAAATCCAGCATTAGTGACTGTTCAGTGTATACTATCAGAAGGCTGTCTTTATAAAGGTTTTATAGTTTCTGTGTTTTATGACTTGCAACTATTAATCAGGGTTATTTTCAGTTTTTTTTTTTTTTTTTTTTTTTTTTTGATGGGGTTTTTTACTCAAGGCTGCTTCTAACCTCTGTTTTCAAGACAACTGAAATTAGGCAATTAACAACATTAGTGTATTGATGGTCTTGTCTGTAGGAATGGTAATAGGCTTCAGAAGATTAATAGCATGGGTATAGTTTCATAATGGAACATCTGCAGAGTAACCATCAGGCATATTTTTCATGGTGATTTTTATTGTGGCACCTGTAACAGAATTCATGATATTCAGCTAATAATGTAAACTCACCAAATATGTATGTGAAAACCTTATTCCCCCATGGATACGTGCTATAGAATGAGGGCATTAGTACTTGGGTTATGAATAATTCAAATATAACGTAATTGACCAATAACATTACAAATTCAATTCACCTGTATTGTGCCTTAAGCTGAATATTAAACAAAAACCAATAAACTTAACTAGCTAATTAATATTTTCCATCAATAACAAAATTTCATACACACATTTATTCATTATAAATACTAACTGAACCAATATTTTAAAAAAAGTTTTCTGATTATTTTAACAAAGGAAATACACTTGCAAAGTGAATTATATTTTTCTTTTTAAATTAGGAATATACATAATAGCCACACTAATTATAAACATATATGCAGCTCATACGATCCTTTCAAGCACAATAGGGTGCAATAATGCACCTTAACAGGAAACATGAAGAAGCAAATCCTCCATTTCTGTCTATCCAAGTAATGTCTAATGAATCCATTGCGTATATTCATCTTAGTTGAAAGGTCTTCCTTTTACCTAAACCCATTTTTTTCTTCATTTCAGATCCATATGGGAAGCTTATTCAAAAGCAGCAGAGAAAAATGACTGTGTGAGTACAGTCTCCTGTATGAACACAAATTATTGTTTTTGGCTTTCATCTTGCCTTGGGTTCACATTTGTCCCCAGAGGAAATATGTACCATTTGCCAGTACCTTCTTAATGTTCTTGGTAGAGTAATAAAAGGTATCATTTAGAAGGACATATTTAAGCTGAGTCGAGCTTAGCAATGGTAGGTCAAGAATCATGAAGTAATTGGGAATTTTGTGGGGATGATGAGAAGTTCAGTGTCATGGGGTGATTCCATGAATTGTAAAAAGACAGGATGGTGATAGGGCAAGATTTTACGATAAAGAGTTTATCTGAGTTTAGATTACAATCATTGCTGTTCTCCACATTAATGTGATTTGATAGTAACTTGGAGATAATGAAAAGAATTAAGAGATAGAGTATTACCCATTCTGGTGGCTATGTGAATAGCGGCTTAGTTGAGAAAGGATCACCAGAAAAACTTTAGGAGGCTACAATCACTACAAGATTGTAAATAGGAGATGATGAAGGACAATGAAGACCTAATAAATAGGGACTAAGACATAAATAAATAAGGACTGAGAAACTGGAAAACTCTAACTGAGGTAGATTAGATAGATTTGATAATAGTGCAAAATAGCAGGGAGTGAATGGAGAGTCTAAAATGGTGCCAAATTTTCCAGTTTCAGAGACAGGGAAGTGATTATTACAACAGAATTAAAAATTGAAGCAAATGCTTACCTGTGAGAAAAAAAGTTTGACTTTCGATTTCAGTTTGAAATCTCTATATATTTAAGTAAATAGGATCACTTGATCCTATATGGAAAGAAAATTTGGAAAGAAAATTTGAAGCTCAAGATAATAATCATAACAATGGGAACAGATTACATCATCTAGGGAGAAACAATGAAGGGAAAACAGAGGAGTGGAAAATCTCAGCTTAAAGAGGCATTTTTGTTTTCTGTTTCTACCATAAATGGCATTGGAAATTTGATAGTGATTGCATTTAATCTGTAAATTGCTTTAGAATATTTTAGCAATTAATTCTTCCAGTACACAAACATGGAATTTCTTTCCATTGACTTGTGTCTTCTTCAATTGCTTTCATCGATGTTTATTGTTTTTAGTGAAAAGATTGTCACTTCCTTTGCTAAATTTATTCCTAAGTACTTTATTTTTTGATGGCATTATAAATGAAATTGTTTTCTTGATTTCTTTTTCACATAGATTTTTATTTATGTGAAGAAATAATGATTTTTGTATGTTGTACCCCATAACTTTACTGAATCCATACTTCTAACAGCTTTTTAGTGAAGTATTTAGGGTTTTCTGCATATAGGATCCCTGACATCTGCAAACAGGTATAACTTTACTTCTTTCTTCTGACTTGGATCCTTTTATTTGTTTTTCTTGTCTGATTGTTTTTGTTAGTACTGGAAGAACTGTGTTAAATGCAAATGGTGAAAGTGGGCATTTTTACTTTGTACCAGCTCTTAGAGGATAATTTTTTTTTTCCCATTGATTATGGTATTGACTATGGGCTCTTTATAAATGACTACTTTTGTGTTGAGAAAATATTGTTCTATACCTACCTAATTTGTTGAGAGTTTTTATCATGAAAATATGTTGACCTCTGTACAATGTGTTTTTTCCTGCATCTATTTAGAAGATCATGTATTTTATATATTATATTCCTTTAGTGGGATACATCACATTGAAGGCTTTGCCTGTAAAACATTAAACCTTGCATCCTAGAGAAAATAATGAATAGCCAAAACCATCTTGAGAAAGAAAAACAAAGTTGGAGACATCATATTCTTTATTTCAAATTATTAAAAGTAATAGTAATAAAAACAGGCACACAGACCATTAAAACAGAGTAGAGAACCCAAAAGTAAACCCAAGCAGTAATTTTTTACAGGGTCGCAAAGAAGGCACATTGGGGAAAGGATGATATATTTCAGGGTTAGAAAAACTGAATACTTAAATGCAAAATAATAAAACTGGACCCTTATACCATACATAAAAATCCTCTCAGAATGAATTAAAGACCTAAATGTAAGACTTGAAACCATAACCTTCTAGCAGACATAGGGGAAAAGCTCCCTGGTATTGGTATTGGCCATGATTGTATAGCTATCTCACCAAAAGCACAGGCAATAAAAGCAAAATAAATAAATAAATAAATAATAAATAAATAAATAAATAACTGGAACTATGTCAAACTAGAAAGCTTCTTCACAGCAAAGGAAATATTCAACAAACTGAGAAGCCAACAGATTTGGAGAAAATGATATGTGAACCACATATCAAATAAGGATATAATATCTAAAATATATAAGAAACTCGTAAGTCAAAAGCAAAAACACAATTACAAAATTGGCAAATGTTCTAAATAAACATTTTCCAAACAAAGCATGAAACATATCCAACAGGAGTATTAAATAGTGCTCTAAATCAGTAATCATCAGGGAAATATACATCAAAACCACAATGAGACATCAATTCACATATATTAGAATGGCTGTGATCAAAAAGACATGAGATAAGTATTAGCAAGGGTGTAAGAAAATAGACAAAATTTGTCCTTTGCTCACTGTTGGTGGCAATGTAGACTGTTGCAGCCACTGTGGAAAACAATATAAAGATTCCTTAATCAATTAGAAGTAACACTGCCATATAATTCAGCAATCTCACTTATGGATATATACCCAATAAAATGAAATTATCACCTTGTAAACATATCTGCACCCTTATATTCATTGCAGTATTATTCATAATATCTCAGCTATGGGGAAAAATCTGTATCTACCAGCAGAGGAATGGATAAAAAAAAAAAATTGTGATATACATATACAATGAAATACTTTCAGCCTTTTAAAAGGAGATCCTGTCATTTTTGACAACAAAGATGAACCTAAAGAACATTATGCTAAGTGAAATAATCTAGGCACAGAAAGATAAATATTGCATGATCTCATCTATATGTGGAATTAAAAAAATAAACAAAACAAACCCAAAATAAACAAACAAAGCAAAACTTGAATACATAGGAACACAGTACAACAGTGGTTACTAGGGTCTATGGGTGGTGGGGAAGAAATGAAGAGACGGAGGTTAAAGGCCACAGAGTTACAGTTATGTGGAATCAGTAAATCTAGAGTTTTAGTGTACAGCATGAAGTCTGTCATCAATAATACTTCAATGTGGCAGGGCGCAGTAGCTTATGCCTTTAATCCCAGAACTTTGGGAGGCCAAGGTGGGTGGACCACTTGAGGCCAAGAGTTCAAGACCAGCCTGGCCAACATAGAGAAACTTCATCTCTATTAAAAATACAAAATTGAAGAGGTACTTTACATCCCTTGTAAGTTGGATTCCTAGGTATTTTATTCTCTTTGAAGGAATTGTGAATGCAAGTTCATTCATGATTTGGCTCTCTGTTGGTCTGTTACTGGTGTATAAGAATGCTTGTGATTTTTGCACATTAATTTTGTATCCTGAGACTTTGCTGAAGTTGCTCATCAGCTAAAGGAGATTTTGGGCTGAGACAATGGGGTTTTCTAAATATACAATCATGTCATCTGCAAACAGGGACAATTTGACTTCTTCTTTTCCTAACTGGATACCCTTGATTTCTTTCTCTTGCCTGATTGCCCTAGCCAGAACTTCCAACACTATGTTGAATAGGAGTGGTGAGAGAGGGCATCCCTGTCTTGTGCCAGTTTTCAAAGGGAATGCTTCCAGTTTTTGCCCATTCAGTATGATATTAGCTGTGGGTTTGTCATAAATAGCTCTAATTATTTTGAGGTACGTTCCATCAATACCGAATGTATTGAGCGTTTTTAGCATGAAGGGCTGTTGAATTTTGTCAAAAGCCTTTTCTGCATCTATTGAGATAATCATGTGGTTCTTGTCTTTGGTTCTGTTTATATGCTGAATTACGTTTATTGATTTGCAAATGTTGAACCAGCCTTGCATCCCAGGGATGAAGCCCACTTGATCACGGTGGATAAGCTTTTGGATGTGCTGCTGAATCCAGTTTGCCAGTATTTTATTGAGGATTTTTGCATCGATGTTCATCGGGGATATTGGTCTAAAATTTTCTTTTTTTGTTGTGTCTCTGCCAGGCTTTGGTATCAGGATGATGTTGGCCTCATCAAATGAGTTAGGGAGGATTCCTTCTTTTTCTATTGATTGGAATAGTTTCAGAACGAATGGTACCAGCTCCTCCTTGTACCTCTGGTAGAATTCAGTTGTGAATCCCTCTGGTCCTGGACTTTTTTTGGTGGGTAGGCTATTAATTATTGCCTCAATTTCAGAGCCTGCTATTGGTCTATTCAGGGATTTAACTTCTTCCTGGTTTAGTCTTGGAAGAGTGTAAGTGTCCAGGAAATTATCCATTTCTTCTAGATTTTCTAGTTTATTTGCATAGTGGTGTTTATAGTATTCTCTGATGGTAGTTTGTATTTCTGTGGGGTTGGTGGTGATATCCCCTTCATCACTTTTTATTGCGTCTATTTGATTCTTCTCTCTTTTCTTCTTTATTAGACTTGCCAGCGGTCTGTCAATTTTGTTGATTTTTTCAAAAAACCAACTCCTGGATTCATTGACTTTTTGAAAGGTTTTTTGTGTCTCTATCTCCTTTGGTTCTGCTCTGATCTTAGTTATTTCTTGTCTTCTGCTAGCTTTTGAATGTGTTTGCTCTTGCTTCTCCAGTTCTTTTAATTGTGATGTTAGAGTGTCAATTTTAGATCTTTCCAACTTTCTCTTGTGGGCATTTAGTGCTATAAATTTCCCTCTACACACTGCTTTAAATGTGTCCCAGAGATTCTGGTATGTTGTATCTTTGTTCTCACTGGTTTCAAAGAACATCTTTATTTCTGCCTTCATTTCATTATGTACCCAGTAGTCATTCAGGAGCACGTTGGAGAACTACAAACCACTGCTCAGTGAAATAAAAGAGGACACAAACCATGCTCATGGATAGGAAGAATCAATATCGTGAAAATGGCCATACTGCCTAAGGTTATTTATAGATTCAATGCCATCCCCATCAAGCTACCAATGAGTTTCTTCACAGAATTGGAAAAAACTGCTTTAAAGTTCATATGGAACCAAAAAAGAGCCCGCATTGCCAAGGCAATCCTAAGTCAAAAGGACAAAGCTGGAGGCGTCACGCTACCTGACTTCAAACTATACTACAAGGCTACAGTAACCAAAACAGCATGGTACTGGTACCAAAACAGAGCTATAGACCAATGGAACAGAACAGAGCCCTCAGAAATAATACCACACATCTACAGCCATCTGATGTTTGACAAACCTGAGAGAAACAAGAAATGGGGAAAGGATTCCCTATTTAATCAATGGTGCTGGGAAAATTGGCTAGCCATAAGTAGAAAGCTGAAACTGGATCCTTTCCTTACTCCTTATACGAAAATTAATTCAAGATAGATTAGAGACTTAAATGTTAGACCTAATACCATAAAAACCCTAGAAGAAAACCTAGGTAGTACCATTCAGGACATAGGCATGGGCAAGGACTTCATGTCTAAAACACCAAAAGCAACGGCAACAAAAGCCAAAATTGACAAATGGGATCTAATTAAACTAAAGAGCTTCTGCACAGCAAAAGAAACTACCATCAGAGTGAATACACAACCTACAGAATGGGAGAAAATTTTTGCAATCTACTCATCTGACAAAGGGCTAATATCCAGAATCTACAAAGAACTCAAACAAATTTACAAGAAAAAAACAAACAACCCCATCAAAAAGTGGGCAAAGGATATGAACAGACATTTCTCAAAAGAAGACATTCATACAGCCAACAGACACATGAAAAAATGCTCATTATCACTGGCCATCAGAGAAATGCAAATCAAAACCACAATGAGATACCATCTCACACCAGTTAGAATGGCAATCATTAAAAAGTCAGGAAACAACAGGTGTTGGAGAGGATGTGGAGAAATAGGAACACTTTTACACTGTTGGTGGGATTGTAAACTAGTTCAACCATTATGGAAAACAGTATGGCAATTCCTCAAGGATCTAGAACTAGATGTACCATATGACCCACCCATCCCACTACTGGGTATATACTCAAAGGATTATAAATCATGCTGTTATAAAGACACATGCACACGTATGTTTATTGCAGCACTATTCACAATAGCAAAGACTTGGAATCAACCCAAATGTCCATCTGTGACAGACTGGACTAAGAAAATGTGGCACATATACACCATGGAATACTATGCAGCCATAGAAAAGGATGATTTTGTGTCCTTTGTAGGGACATGGATGCAGCTCTAAACCATCATTCTTAGCAAACTATCACAAGAACAGAAAACCAAACGCCGCATGTTCTCACTCATAGGTGGGAACTGAACAATGAGATCACTTGGACTCGGGAAGGGGAACATCACACATCGGGGCCTATCATGGGGAGGGGGGAGGGGCGAGGGATTGCATTGGGGGTTATACTTGATATAAATGACGAATTGATGGGTGCTGACTAGTTGATGGGTGCAGCACATCAACATGGCACAAGTATACATATGTGACAAACCTGCACATTATGCACATGTACCCTAGAACTTAAAGTATAATAAAAAATATAAAAATAAAAAAAATAAAAATACAAAATTTGCTGCACGTAATCGCCTGTAATCCCAGCTACTCAGCTAGCTGAAGCATGAGAATCGCTTTAACCCGGGAAGTGAAAGTTGCAGTGAGCAGAGATTACGCCACCACACTCCAGCCGGAAGAGACAGACCCTGTCTCAAAAAACAAACAAAAATATGTTGAGTTCACTGTCTTTTTTAGGGACATGGATGCAGCTGGAAACCATCATTCTCAGCAAACTATCGCAAGAACAGAAAACCAAACACCGCATGTTCTCACTCATAGGTGGGAATTGAACAATGAGATCACTTGGACACAAGAAGGGGAACATCACACACCAGGGCCTTTCGTGGGGTGGGGGGAGAGGGAGGGATAGCATTAGGAGATATACCTAATGTAAATGACGAGTTAATGGGTGCAGCACATCAACATGGCACATGTATACATATGTAACCCACCTGCACATTGTGCACATGTACCCTAGAACATAAAGTATAAAACAAAATATGAACTAGTAGAATAAACAAGGAAAATCACACACATACACAAAAAGAAATAAATAAGCATTATGATCATTATCCAAAACAAATAAACAAACAAAAACATTACATTGTATACTGGCAATTTGCAAAGAGAGTAGGTGTTAGGTACTTTTATCACAAAAATGGTAACTCTATGAAATAATCGATATGTTAATTTGCCTGACTATAGTACATGCACATCAAAAAATCATGTGTATACCTTAAATATATACATAATTTTTTGATCTAATGTGTTTATTAACACATTGAATAAAAATGCACAATAGTCAAAAAGTGGAAACAACTCAAATGTATACTAACTGATGAACAGATAAATAAAATGTGATATATTTAATTTTATATGAAGTTAGGCAGAGGTAGAATATCAGCATTGGAGATCATGGTAAAATGCCAGAGATATTGGAGAAGCAAAGGAGACAAAAGCTGCATTGAGGCAACAAAAGGTACATAAAACGATATTCAGAAATAGAGTCAGTCAACACTGCTAGAAGGCATGAAGTCCTTTAGGATAATTAATAAAAGATAATGCTAGCCTTTGGCTATAATAATTAGCAGGCAATTAGTTATTTTAAAAAGAAAATTTTCAATAAGTGGTGATGGTAGTCATTTAGTATTTATCTAACTCACCAACTTTTAACTACTTTTGCATCAAAAAATAGAAAAATTAATTTTTCAAAGAGCTATTTTTTTATTTCAAAGCAGACAATGCAAATCTACCCACTCAAATAAAGTATCTGATGTAGTTTAGATAGACAGTGGAATAATTATTACCCTGTAAAAGATTTTGTTTAAATTTACCTATTGACTGTCTAGGACAATAAAAATTAGTTAAATAATAATTAAACCTTTTGTGTATTATTGCTGATCTGATATTCATAAAGCAGGAATGACAGAAAATATAATTAGGTCATTCCCCATATCCTTATAATATGACAAAACCAAGTGATTTGTATGTGCATTACATTGCCTTTGAACCTTGCAAAATTATTTAGCACCTTTATCAAATTGGCACATGAATATACTATCCCAAAAGAAGCTGCACTTTAAAACAAAAACACAGAATCCTAAGGAATAAAAGGAATCTGCAAAATCACCTCCTCCAAATTCATAAATATCAGGCTCCCAAAGTTTAACTTACTTAAGGTAATATATTTAATCATGAGATGGCTAAACCTAGAACCCACATGACCATCTTTCATATGCTTTTATTCCTTTCAAAAGGAAGATGCAAAGCTTGGGGTACTGATCAAATATTTAATTTTGTTACAGGTAGTTAGATAGGCATGAGCAGGGCAGGAGAGGGCTCTCCTCACAACCACTAGAAATGCTGGGGGATGATTAGGCAGTTATCTCATTGCGTCTTTAAACATAATTCAGTAGCCAGGGAGAGAAAGTCTCCTGATGGTCCACACTTGTTAACATTAAAAATGTTAACCGAATGCACACCCCAGGGAGAAACAGCTTCCTGGGCATGCACAGGAAGAGACAAAAATGGCGAAGCATGACCTTTTGGGTATACTCCACCAGAAAAAGGAAGAAATTCTCAGGTGAGTATGTGTATAACTCCCTAAACATATTGCACGTGTTCACTTCCCAAGGATAAGGAGGGTTCTGCGCATACGGGCAGCCCACTCTAAGAGAAGAATCATAAGAAAGAGAAAAGCTTATAAAAGTCCTAGGATAATGGTTAAACGGGGCACTTGACTTTCTTTAACCTTCACATGCCCAATTGGGTCTCTTCCAAGTGCACCTTCATTTCTTTCCTTTTCTAAGGCCTTTTTAAATAAATTTCTATTCCTGCTCTGAAACTTGCCTCGGCCTCTTTTCCTGCTTTATGCCCCTCAGTCGAATTCTTTCTTCTGATGAGGTAAGGACTGAAGTTACAATGGACCTGTATGGATATGCCACCAGTAACTTGGTGTAACTTGGATCTCTTCCACCAATAACAATTTAACATGAATCATTTTATTCCACTCATTTGCACAAATGTGTATTATTTGTCTTACAAATGCTTTAAAGGTTTATATTAACTTTCTCAAATTACTTCCATTTTAAAAAATGCTTTAATCTCAAGATGTTATTTTAAAACAAATTTAGATTACAGGACTGATCAGCAATTAAAGATTATCGTTGGATACAATTTACTTAAACTAGTATTATAGTCATAGGATTAGCTCTATTATGCTAAGCCTTCAGATGTATGGGGCTGGAGAATTCATTAAAAAAGGTTAAGGTACAAATAACAAAGCAAAATCTCCCTAGAGTACAGTGCTTGAGTCACATGCTTCCAAGAATAGCAAGAAGACTCTACAATTTGCCCACCATCTCTACCAACCCTTTTTCAATTATAAATTTGTGTTCCCATAGCATTTATGATGTCTTGAGGGGAAAACTAATACAGCTCAAGTCCATCTTAAGACATATTAGAGTGAAGTAAAAGTGGCTATTGAATTAACAGACTAATAAATCATTTTCAAAACCAAGAATTTTCTCATGTTATTTCTGTTCCAGTATAACCATAGATTGTCTCCCTTGTTGTAATGAATCATTGATGCTAGAATTTCTACTTAGTAGTATCATATTTGCTAGATGAGATCTGAGTTCAGTTGGCCATTAAGAAAGCAGGAATTAGGTTTTGCCAACCCTATCGTACTAAGAATCACCATTGTAGATGCAGGTCAATGCAGCTTAGGAATGTGAGAGTTTGGCTGGTACTTGTAGACTTCAAGCCTCTTAAACAGTGAGAGCGTAGGTTCTATATTTGAGGCCCAATCCTTCAAAAGTTACCAGTAAACTTTGTGAGCACTCTTCAGAACCATACTTGGCTTTGAGACGCCCATGTTCCTGTAGACAAGATCCTAACATGATTTTGTAATCATTTCCTTCAGTTTATATACAGACACTCACCAGTGAAAGCTGGTGAAGTCTTGGACCAGAACTGATCCTGTATCTACCAGTGCACAAAATCCTAAAGGTGATTTTGTATTCCTCCCAAAAGACCACACAAGACAGCCAAGGAATGTATGATGTTTTTAAACTTCTTGAATCATGAATGACTTGTCACATACATTTATCCCAGAGGTACACCTATGTAAATATAGAATAAGAAATTTTTCTCAGGAAAGGCAGCTTCTGCTTCACAGTGATTTTCCAACTCTAAACATAAAGAAATAAAAATGTAAGAAAAATAATTTTTTGACAGACATTGCTTCCAGAGTCTTCTCACCCCAGTTCTGGAGAGATGTGCAAACCCACATGCAAAAAGAAAAAGAGTAGTAGACATCGAACATCAGGAAGGTTTGTGAATAGATCCTACTCAGTATCGGTGCTAGTATAAGCTTTCTTATTATGGGACTGAATCTTGGTGTATCTATTGTCTACCTTGCTGAGTAATTTCCTCTAATTCACAGCTTTGTTTTTTGATCTATGTCTTCTTTTTCCTCTAATTTGCTTAAACTAAAGTATTAGTAAAGAAATTGACTTTTTTCTCCAAATCCCCATCCCAATCTAGGAATATTTTTAAAAATACTTGAAAACATTCTAAAATGCATGAATTGAGTTGAACACTTGCACAGTTATGGTATTAGAATCATTCAAATCTTATAATAAATTGCTTCCTTAGTCCTGCTTATTTGGAATTATATGTATAGAATTCTGCAAATGAAGGGGAAATAGTTACTGTAAATGTTTTATTAAACCCAATTTGTTATGGATACAATTTCCTTTCTTCTCCATGCCTTTATTCTCATCTCTCTTGTTTTTCCTTCTTTCTTCTTTTCCTACCTTCCTTTCCTTTTCATTTTGGTATTGGTTTCATTTTTACCATCTGAGAATTTTGGCATACAATTATATTTTGTACTCAGAAGAAGAATGCAGCGGTAGAGTACTATTGTTATTATGCTGTGTTTGGGGGTTTGGAATGGTTGCAGGATATTAGCTTGTCCAGGAGCGGCTTTTCCCCTAGAGTTGAATTTGCATCAAAGATGGATGTTAGACAAAGTCTGATGTACAAGCAGTTTATTCTGGCAGTCCTCTTACAAGCCGGATAGCAGGAACAAGCTGGCATGGGCTAGATACAGTCAGAGAGTCAGATGATTACCTGACCAGGAGGGTCTCCATCTAGAGACCATTCTGAGTTTGAGAAGTTATTCCTCCTTTTCTGTACTCTTGTTCAGCCTGGATCAGTTACCAGGTGTTCTTTCAAAAAGGGAGTTTTAAGTTATTCCTGTAAGGGTAAGCTTTGTTTTAAAGGTTCTAAGAGCTGCATCTTTGCTGAGGTGGTCTTGTCTCCTGGAAACCTCCAGACCAGGTGGCTTCATATTGCTGAGTGACAGGTAGTGTTGGCCCTGTGATATGCATGAGTGAACCTTATGGCTATCATCAATCTTATAGTCACATTACCTCTGTAGTAGTAGTATCAAGATCAACACAACTATTATCCTTTTCTTTACTATGATCATTTATATCTTTTTTTTTTTTTTTTTTTTTTGAGGCGGAGTCTCGCTCTGTCGCCCGGGCTGGAGTGCAGTGGCCGGATCTCAGCTCACTGCAAGCTCCGCCTCCCAGGTTTACGCCATTCTCCTGCCTCAGCCTCCGGAGTAGCTGGGACTACAGGCGCCCGCCATCTCGCCCGGCTAGTTTTTGTATTTTTAGTAGAGACAGGGTTTCACCGTGTTAGCCAGGATGGTCTCGATCTCCTGACCTCCTGATCCGCCCATCTCGGCCTCCCAAAGTGCTGGGATTACAGGCTTTTATATATTAACTCATGCAAAAGTTGCCTGACTTTTAAATGTTAGCATTATGTTTCCCTAGATGTGTAGTGAAAGTCTCTTTCCTAATTTATGAAAATGCTACTGTGGAATTAAAAGCGCAATGGTGTAATTTAGGAAAGATCAATATCCGTATAAAATAGGAAATTAAATACACAGTGAGAATTGGTATATATATATATTTTTAAATACGGTGATAGAAAAAAGGCCCTCAATATTATATGCTAGATTTTAGAAAATCAGGAAATCTAATAAATTGTATTTTGCAGGAACTTCATTTGAAATGTTTCCACTTCTTCGATGTAGTAGAGATTAACTAGAATTATAGCTTGTCTTGAATTTTTATAAAATGTCTACATGATATAAGGTTAAGTTTATATAGGCTGAAGGTTGTATATTATATTGATGGATAATTTAAAATTAGAATAAAAGGTAAATTCAAAGTATCTATTTATTTATACTACTTTCTTTGATTCTCATGTTCACTTTAAATATATGAAATGAATTGCTAATTCAGTAATAGATGCAATCAGGCTCTAAATAAATAATTCTGATATCCAGAAATAAGGAATTTAATAATTTCACTTACAAACTTCCCTGCTTTGAAAATATGTCATGATAGATGATGGATGAAATATATTCACAATAAAGGAAAAGCTTATCATATTATAAAATTGTAGAAATATATTCAAGGAAAATTATATAGTAAACATAAAGAAACTGGAAGAATATTTTATAAGTCTACTGTGCTCTGCTCAAAGACTGAAATCTATTCTGTTTTGCAAAATTCTAGATATCAATCTAGCAGATTTGCATGAAATTAAATTATAAAGTATCTTTTAAAAATTAATGATGCATTAAAAAGATTTGATTTTGGTTATAAAATGCAATTTAAACCATTAATTGAGGACTTATAGATACATACAAAAATTTAAATATTTATACATATGAAAATCAGCTTTATTCACATTCTTTCAAAGACGTTTCTAAGATCTATCTTTTTTTTTCAATTTTCTTCTATAATTTTAGAAAGTATAAGTGTACTGGCTATATATATTTATATGTATACAAATATAACATTAGCAAAATTAATCTAATTTTCACAGAACAGACAAAATTTTGTTTTCATGCTACACATACAAGAATTGAATCTTCAGGGGCAAATGGATTCAAAACTTTAACTGGGCTTATTTAATTAGAGCACCTTGTCCTTTGATGAATTTTGATACCTATTAAAATCTCCCCCAAAGATAAACTTCTACTAAAAAGAAAAAAAGTTGAAAATTTCCTATGCATTATATAATAAATTTTTAAAATAGAATTTTAACAATAAGAACAACAAAAGAAATGCAAATTGCATCTTTAAAACAGATATTCTGGTCTATCTAGAAAGATAGCAAGAATAACTTTTCAACATCAATTTAGGAGACATAATTTCCCTGTCTAGTCACTAGCTTTCAGTTGCTCAATTATAAATGTCAATTAATGTTCTATGGGAAAAAAAAAAAAAAAACAAACAAACAAACAAACAAAAAAAACCTCCAGAGTCACATATCTAAAGAGTTAGTGTATTTTAAACACCGCTAACATATATGACATTAGGTGATTTTGCAGGAACTTCATTTGTAATGATTTCAATGGTGATTTATGAGATTTTGGTGCACCCATCACCCGAGCAGTATACACTGCACCCTATTTGTAGTCTTTTATCCCTCAACCCCTCTCCCACCCTTCCCTCAAGTCCCCAAAATCCACTGTATTATTCTTATTCCTTTGCATATTCATGGCTTAGCTCCCACATATCAGTGAGAACATGTGATGTTTGGTTTTCCATTCCTGGGTTACTTCACTTAGAATAATAGTCTCCAATATCATCTAAGTCATTGTGAATGCCATTAATTCATTCCTTTCTGTGGCTGAGTAGTATTCTATCATTCATATATATATATATGTATAATATATATGATGAAATATATATCATATGATATATATGATGAAATACTACTCAGCCACAAAAGGAATGAATCAATGGCATTCACAGCGACCTAGATGATGTTGGAGACTCTATCTATCTATCTATCTATCTATCTATCTATCTATCTATCTATCTATCTATCTCATAGTTTTTTTATCCACTCATTGATTAATGGTCATTTGGGTTGGTTCCATAATTCTGCGATTGTGAACTGTAGTACTATGAACATGCGTGTGAAGGTATCTTTTGTGTATAATGACTTATTTTCTTTGGGGTAGATACCCAGCAGTGGGATTGGTAGTTTTACTGTTAGTTCTTTAGGGAATCTCCACACAGTTTTCCATGCTGTGGCTGTACTACTTTACATTCCCACCAGCAGTGTGGAAGTGTTCCCTGATCACCACATCCATGCCAACATCTACTGTTTTTGATTTTTTAATTATGTAATTTTAATTAAAAAATTACATTCTTGCAGGAGTAAGGTGGTATTGCATTATGGTTTTGTTTTGCATTTCCCTGATCATTAGTAGTGTTGAGCCTTTTTTCATATATCTGTTGGCCATTTGTATATCTTCTTTTGAGAATTGTCTATTCACATCCTTAGCCCACTTTCTGATGGAATTTATTTTTTCTTGCTGATTTGTTTGAATTTGTTTCAGATTCTGGATATTAGTCCTTTGTCAGATGTATAGATTGAGAGGATTTTCTTCCACTCTGTGTGTTATCTGTTTACTGTTTTGGCTGTTCCTTTTGCCATGCAAAAACTCTTTTTTTTAAGTCCCTGCCATTTATCTTTGTTTTATTGCATTTGCTTTTGGGTTCTTGGTCATGAAATCCTTGCCTAAGTCAATGTCTAGAAGGAATTTTCCACTGTTGTCTTCTAGAATTTTTATAGTTTCAGGTCTTAGATTTAAGTCCTTAATCCATCTTGAGTTGATTTTTGTATAAGGTGAGAGATGATTATCTAGTTTCATTATTCTATATGTAGCTTGCCAATTATCTTGGTACCATTAGTTGAAAAGGATGTCCTTTCCCCACTTTATGTTTTTGTTTGCTTTGTCAAAGATCTGTTGGTTGTAAGTATTTGAGTTTATTTCTGGGTTCTCTATCATATTCCATTGGTCTATGTGCTTCTTTTTTTTTTTTTTTTTCTTTGACAGAGTCTTGCTCTGTTGCCAGGCTGGAGCACAGTGGCGTGATCTTGGCTCACCACCACAACCTCCCAGGTTCAAGCGATTCCCCTGCCTCAGCCTCCCCAGTAGCTGGGAATAAAGCCACGAGGCACCATGCCCTGCCTAATTTTTTGTATTTTAATAGAGACGGGGTTGCACCTCATGATCTGCCCACCTTGGCCTCCCAAAATGCTGGGATTACAGGCATAAACCACTGTGCCCGGCCTATGTGCCAATTTTTATATGAGTAACATGCCATTTTGGTGACCATAAGCTTATAGTGTAGTATGAAATCAGGTAATGTGATACCTCTAGATTTGTTCTTTTTGCTTAGTCTTGCTTTGGCTACTCAGGCTCATTTTCAGCTCCACATGAATTTTAGAACTTGCTTTTTCTAAATCTGCCAAGAATGATAGTAGTATTTTGATTAGGATTGCATTGAATATGTAGATTGCTTTTGGCATTATGGTCATTTTCTCAATATTGATTTTACCCATCTATGAGTATGGGATGTATTTCCATTTGTTTGTGTCAACTACGATTTCTTTCAACAGTGTTTTTTAGGTTTCCTTGTAGAGGTCTTTAGTCACCTTGGTTAGGTGTATATATATATGTTTATATATTTATATATATATATATATTTATATTTATTATATATATTATATATATTTATTTATTTTGCAGCTATTGTAGAAGGGGTTGAGTTCTTGATTTGATTCTCCACTCAGTTGCTGTTGTTGTATGGAAGAGCTACTGATTTGTGTACATTAATCTTGTATCCAGAAACTTTGCTGAATTCTTATGTCAGTTCTAGGAGCTTTCTGGAGGAGTCTTTAGGGTTTTCAAGGTAAACAATCATATCATCATCAAACAGTGACAGTTTGACTTCCTCTTTACTGATTTGGATGCATTTTATTTATTTCTGAGAGCAAGACACTGTCTCAGAAAAAAAAGGAATATGCATTAAGTACTTGTTTTTGTTAAGCATTGTTTTGGTTTGTGTGGACTGCTATAACACACTGTCACAGACTTATTGGCTTATAAACAACAGAAATTCATTTCTCACAGTTCTGGAGTCTAGAAGTCTGAGATCAAGGGGTCAGAGTGGTAGGATTCTGTTGGGATTTGTCTTCTGGGTTGCAGTCTGCTGTCTTCTGGTTGTATACTTAGATAGCAGAAATAATGCGATGTAGCTCTCTGGTCTCTTCTTATATGAGTACTACTAATTCCATTCATGGGGACTCCACACTCATAATCTAATTACCTCGGAAAAGCCCACATTTAAAGAGTACCACATGGGGGTTAAACTGGGGTTAAGAATTGCATAATAGAAGGGCACACACACTTATTCCATAAGCATTCCCTGAACCTGAGCTTCCTACAAACTACTAAAATCATTATAATATTTGTAAAATGTTACTTTGTTACCAGTGGTGTATACAGAGGTGGAAGCCTACATTTTATTTTAAATACTCTGTTTTTGCTTAGAAAACTACAAAAATTTACATTTCATATTATGACAAATCTGCATTTCCCTGAATATAAAATAAAAACTCCCCAGATATTTTAGCAAAATTGATTCTCCACGAAAATGCACTGTTTGGCCTATATCTTTAAATTTGCTTCTCCCATCACTGTCTAACCCTTGGACTTGAGTAGTCCATCTTCAAATCAAGCAATATAAATAGGCTTGTGGCTTGACGGTTTAATTCATAGACTCTAGAGCCCAACTGCTTCAAATCACTGCTCTTCTACTTACCTTGGGCTCATTTTGCAACTTCTTTAAATGTCAGCTTTGTAATCCGTAAAGTGGTTTGGGTATTAATACTTCTTTTATAGGGATATTGTTAGAACTATTGGAGCTAGTCTGTTCATAATGCTTATACAAAAATATTAGTATTAGTATCATGTGGAACTAACACTCTCTCTTACATTACTGCACAGATGTCACATACTTAGGGAACTCATCATATCCTTTCAAAAACCATCTGGCACATAGGAATTACTTAATGTGCAGTTCTTATTCTGATTATTATTGGTCTTTCAAAGTCCAGAGAAGAAAGTGCTTGTCTCCAAAAATCACAAGTAAAATGATTTACCAATCAGTTACACCATTGATTAGTCCATATGTATTTTTATTTGAGGGAATTATAAACAATTTATCAAAGTTATTTCCTTTCCCTTCTGAAATATGTGGATAGAATGTATCACCTTTTTTTGCAAATAATGAACACTTTCTATTCGAGTATTATTATTGTTTAAATTATGTTCTTATACTTAATAATTTGTGGATAATTAGAACTTAATCAAAACATTTCACATATATTAATAATATATTATTTCTTATGTAGTTACATTTTCTTTAATTCAGTCCATAGTTCAAAATTGGCATGTTTTTCTGTCAGAAAAGGTTAAAACTTATAGTTTCATAAAATGGGACAGCTGATTTGAATTTCTGGCAGAGAAATTCACAACTTGATGTTTAAAATGCTGCTCTGCAAAATTGACCACTCTAGTTTTAGCTGAAATTATCTTTTCTCTAAGCATTTTAATTTTTTCCTGTCCTGGTATATGTCTCATATTTGGAGTATAAGACTAGTACCCAGGAACTACTTAAATTCATAACATTTATATAGAAAAACAATTTAACATTTTATGCATATTTTGCTGCACTAACATGTATTCATAAATTAAAATACCCTTATTTTTCTGCCTAACAATGAACCTGTCTGGTTAAAACATGTTGATTAAATATGATATTGCAGGTCTTTCCTTAATTGAAACTCCAGAATTTCATTTTGGGCTCCAGTGAGCAATTCTAAGTGCCACTCAAAATGACAGGTCAAGTCTGCTATTTTTGGTCACCCAAATCTGCAAAGCTTCCATGTTTTGGAGATGATCTTCAGAGAGGAAGAGGCTAAATGGGGTGAAGTCAACTGCTTGCTGGCTGCGACAATACAGTAACTGTCCACATAGATTTCATGGTCCTCTAACACATATCCTGCCTGTTTTTTAAGCCACTGGACTAATTAATGGAGTCCATGAAGTTCCACTAGAAACAAAAACTGCAACTAGTATGTGTAAATCAATTGACAAGCCGTAAAAGGCATGTGGCATCTAGGTTATAGCACAGGCTTTAGAACTCAGCAGAACTGGGGTCAAATCTAGGTCCTCATCACTTATGGTTTCACTTTTGAGATTTTAAGACTTGGCTCCATTTTCTTCAGTTGTAGAAGGGCAACAATAAAAATTATCTCACAAAATTTGAGGACAGATAAAATAATCACGTATTTGTACAGTGTCTGAGGCATATTAGCACCAAAAAGTAATCATTTTATAAAATGTGCTGGTACTGGCTGGTACTGCCACAGGTGGTAGAACCATTCAGGCTAACAGCTCAACTCAGACCATGCATGGCAGCATGAAAACCATGTCTAGATTTTATTTTAAGAAATCCTGTCCTTATTAGTGGGATAGGATAGTGGTTTATGTTTTCTGCCTTAATTAAACCCACATTGCCTCTGACTTCAGAACCTCACTACCTGTTCTCCAGCTGTGCTGCTGGAGTACCTTGCCCCGTTTCCAATGTGGGCTAAGAGATTCTTCTTAGATATGATTGGTGATTGGTCAGGACATGGGTTTGAGTTCTCTTGAGTAGGGCTTTGACAGATGTCTTGGCTTAATTATCTCTCATTTTGTAGCAGATCGTTCTTTAACTTTTTGGCCCCGCTGTTGGCTAAATTCTTGTTTTCACTTAGGTCTACTATACTACCTGGTCACCAAAATCTTGCCCTAGAACTTGGGTGTTGCTACCACTCTTCTAAAGATGAACACTAGAAAACCCATTAGAAATCTGGATCATAGCCCTCAAATCCTGGAACTAAGTCTCAGGCTCTCTTCTATCCTCAAGTCAGTTCTCTAGTTTGCCTCTTTGATTCTTGTTCGTAGCTGTTGCCCTTGTCTAATATAGATGTGGGATCTCTGTATCAGAGCAATAACCCTTTCTTCACTACTACCATCCTACCATGGTTGTGAATTGTGATTGGCAGACCCCATTATACTAACCGTATTCCCTGCAGTAATGGTTGATTTTGGTGTGCTCATGTAACCTAGCTTTCACCAATAAGATCTAAGAGGAAGACTAATGAGAAACTTCTAGAAAAATTAATCTTCACAGAAAAAGAGATTCCTGTAAGAACAAAACTCATTTTCTCTTACTACCACATTTTACTATTTAGAATATTGTTATGTAAGAAGATCTAAGACTTAGAGCTGAGGCATTTCAACCATTAGATGACAAACCTGGTGATAAAAGTCAAGGCCATGATAGAATAGAGAAAGTAGGCAAGAGTCTAGGTCCTTGAAGACATAACTGATGTATCAAAGAGCCCAGTGGCTGCCCAACTGAAGGTTTTCTGTTAGCATAATTTGACCAAACTCTGAATATGACCTTCAGTTGCTGTTAGCTATACTATCCTACTGACTTAAACAATATGCTTATCCACCATGATCAAGTGGGCTTCATCCCTGGGATGCAAGGCTGGTTCAACATTCGCAAATCAATAAACATAATCCAGCATATAAACAGAACCAAAGTCAAGAACCACATGATTATCTCAATAGATGCAGAAAAGGCTTTTGACAAAATTCAACAGCCCTTCATGCTAAAAACTCTCAATAAATTCGGTATTGATGGAACGTATCTCAAAATAATAAGAGCTATTTATGACAAACCCACAGCTAATATCATACTGAATGGGCAAAAACTGGAAAAATTCCCTTTGAAAACTGGTACAAGACAGGGATGCCCTCTCTCACCACTCCTATTCAACATAGTGTTGGAAGTTCTGGCTAGGGCAATCAGGCAAGAGAAAGAAATCAAGGGTATTCAGTTAGGAAAAGAAGAAGTCAAATTGTCCCTGTTTGCAGATGACATGATTGTATATTTAGAAAACCCCATCGTCTCAGCCCAAAATCTCCTTAAGCTGATAAGCAACTTTAGCAAAGTCTCAGGATACCAAATTAATGTGCAAAAAATCCCAAGCATTCTTATACACCAGTAACAGACAAGCAGAGAGCCAAATCAGGAATGAACTTCCATTCACAATTGCTTCAAATAGAATCAAATACCTAGGAATCCAACTTACAAGGGATGTAAAGGACCTCTTCAAGGAGAACTACAAACCACTGCTCAGTGAAATCAAAGAGGACACAATCAAATGGAAGAACATACCATGCTCATGGATAGGAAGAATCAGTATCGTGAAAATGGCCATACTGCCCAAGGTTATTTATAGATTCAATGCCATCCCCATCAAGCTACCAATGAGTTTCTTCACAGAATTGGAAAAAACTGCTTTAAAGTTCATATGGAACCAAAAAAGAGCCCGCATTGCCAAGGCAATCCTAAGTCAAAAGGACAAAGCTGGAGGCGTCACGCTACCTGACTTCAAACTATACTACAAGGCTACAGTAACCAAAACAGCATGGTACTGGTACCAAAACAGAGCTATAGACCAATGGAACAGAACAGAGTCCTCAGAAATAATACCACACATCTACAGCCATCTGATCTTTGACAAATCTGAGAGAAACAAGAAATGGGGAAAGGATTTCCTGTTTAATAAATGGTGCTGGGAAAATTGGCTAGCCATAAGTAGAAAGCTGAAACTGGATCCTTTCCTTACTCCTTATACGAAGATTAATTCAAGATGGATTAGAGACTTAAATGTTAGACCTAATACCATAAAAACCCTAGAAGAAAATCTAGGTAGGACGTAGGCATGGGCAAGGACTTAGGCATGGGCAAGGACTTCATGTCTAAAACACCAAAAGGAAAGGCAGCAAAAGCCAAAATTGACAAATGGGATCTAATTAAACTAAAGAGCTTCTGCACAGCAAAAGAAACTACCATCAGAGTGAACAGGCAACCTACAGAATGGGAGAAAATTTTTGCAATCTACTCATCTGACAAAGGGCTAATATCCAGAATCTACAAAGAACTCAAACAAATATACAAGAAAAAAACAAACAACCCCATCCAAAAGTGGGCAAAGGATATGAACAGACATTTCTCAAAAGAAGACATTCATACAGCCAACAAACATGAAAAAATGCTCATCATCACTCACCATCAGAGAAATGCAAATCAAAACCACAATGAGATAGCATCTCACACCAGTTAGAATGGCAATCATTAAAAAATCAGGAAACAACTGTTGTTGGAGAGGATGTGGAGAAATAGGAACACTTTTACACTGTTGGTGGGATTGTAAACTAGTTCAACCATTATGGAAAACAGTATGGCAATTCCTCAAGGATCTAGAACTAGATGTACCATTTGACCCAGCCATCCCACTATTGGGTATATACCCAAAGGATTATAAATTATTCTACTACAAAGACACATGCACACATATGTTTATTGCAGCACTATTCACAACAGCAAAGACTTCGAATCAACCCAAATGTCCATCTGTGACAGACTGGATTAAGAAAATGTGGCACATATACACCGTGGAATACTATGCAGCCATAAAAAAGGATGAGTTTGTGTCCTTTGTAGGGACATGGATGAAGCTGGAAACCATCATTCTTAGCAAACTGTCACAAGAAGAGAAAACCAAACACCGCATGTTCTCACTCATAGGTGGGAACTGAACAATGAGATCACTTGGACTCGGGAAGGGGAACATCACACACTGGGGCCTACCATGGGGAGGGGGGAGGGGGGAGAGATTGCATTGGGGAGTTATACATGATATAAATGATGAATTGATGGGTGCTGACAAGTTGATGGGTGCAGCACACCAACATGGCACAAATATACATATGTAACAAACCTGCACGTTATGCACATGTACCCTAGAACTTAAAGTATAATAAAAAATAAAAATAAAAAAATAAAATGGTAATGAAAATTAAAAAAAAAAAAAAGAAAAAGAAAATGTGGCACATATACACCATGGAATACTATGCAGCCATAAAAAAGGATGAGTTTGCGTCCTTTGTAGGGACATGGATGCAGCTGGAAACCATCATTCTTAGCAAACTATCACAAGAACAGAAAACCAAACACCGCATGTTCTCACTCATAGGTGGGAACTGAATAATGAGATCACTTGGACTCGGGAAGGGGAACATCACACACTGGGGCCTATCATGGGGATGGGGGAGGGGGGAGGGATTGCATTGGGGAGTTATACATGATATAAATGATGAATTGATGGGTGCTGACGAGTTGATGGGTGCAGCACACCAACATGGCACAAGTATACGTATGTAACAAACCTGCACGTTATGCACATGTACCCTAGAACTTAAAGTATAATTAAAATAAAAAAATAAAAAATACATTCCAAAAAAAAAAACCAATATGCTTAGTCATAATGTCGAGTTCAATTTTAAAATTGTATTAGCATTTAAGTAATCTAAATCTTCTTTGTTAAAATATTCAGTGAATCAGAAATTTTCTACTTTTTCATGAACAATTCACTATGCAAAAAGTATTCAGAGGATTGTTATTTTATTGCATTTCATTTCACTTGATTATAACTTCAGTATTTTTCTTTCCATAGGGAAGAATATTCACTCATTTAAGAATCTTATTATGTTCTTAGTGTATTCTATGTTATGTACAAGGCATGTAACAAAGAAATGCCCTTAAGGAGCAGATAATTGACAAGAAGAGATGAAAGTTGCTCATAAATAACTATAATACAAAGCAATATGAGATACATAGTCTGTCAAAAAGCAAGATATGGGTTGTTGTAAAGTAGAAAGATTACTTCCCTTAAGTTCTTTCTAAACCAAATATCTTAAAGAAGTAAAATGGGAATCTTGAAGTAATGAAAAAAATTAAAGGTTTTGAAGTGAGAAAAATATTTGAATTCAGTCTGTAAGAGCTTGCCAAGTGAGCGATCCTGTACATGTTAATTAAACTCTCTGGTTTAAAGTTTACATATTTGTAAAGAGAACATAATAATACCCTTATTTAGGGAATTGTTAATAGATTAAATGATGCATATAAACCCTCTGGGGCATTGCTGTGACACTATATATTTTAATTTTCTCATTCACTTTGGATATATAGAACAATTGTTTAAGGATAAGGAATGTTATTTTTTTGTATCTCTGTTTTGCACTGATATGTATTCTTATACATTCATTAGCTTTTTTTCTTAAAACAATCCTAAAAAGTAGGCATTAGAGTTAGCATCATCGATAATTTTATCAAAGTGATTTATATTGTAGGGATTTTGTATTGCTTTGTGAAAGGCCAAAAAACTGGGAACCTACATGACCTATGATCCAGTCTCATTTTTTCAGTAATCTGTCTAATGACAATGGGTGTATGATATAACCTCTCATGTCCACATTTAACACTTTATAAACTAGAAATATTCATCTAGATAATCTCCAATTCCCTCAATAACTCTTTAGCTACTAAAATGAGGTAGCCTTCAAAAACAAGAAACCTGGGCTTGAACTTTGATTCGGATTCAGTTTTTTTTTTTTTTTTTTTGACAGTACATACTAATAAATGAACTGGTAATTAATAAGAAATTAGGCCACTTCAAAAATAATAGTTTAACCTCACTTTCTACCTTCAATGTCTCTAATACACATTTATTACTACTAAATCATTCACAGTTTTAGTTTAAAAATGATTTGCTGTTATATATCCAAATATCAGATAAGATACTTTGAAAAAGAAATTTACACCCAGCAATGAACACAAACAATGCCCTGAACTTGGTTTCTAATGTTATGTTCTATAAAAAGAATAAGAGTTCTGTGGATGATTGTCTGGATTTAAAGATTGGTGAGGAAATACAATATGAGGTTGGAGCACCTTTTCGTCACAAAAAATGTAAAAATGTTTAAAAAATAAAAATGCAGAGCCATGTCTAAGGGACATAAGTATAAACCTGAGAGAGCTTCCAATGCCCAAAGCTGAAACAATTTGAGCAACAAAATAAATAGCATATATTTTGAATAGCATTTATAATGAACTAAATTATAGCATGAAGCATAAAATACATATTTATGAATCTATATTGATATAAATGAAGAATCAAATCAATAAATGTGGTACAACAGATAAATCTTCCATGTAGAAATATTCCACATAATTTATATAAGTGCACCTTCAAGCAGTGGAGTTAAATCCTCTCCCACTACACCAGCATGGGCTGTATTCAGCTACTTTCTTCCAAAGAATAGTGTATTCAAAGGCATGGGAGGGTGAAGGTGGAGTAGGAGCTGGCAGTAATTTCACAGAGGAGAAACCTGGCAAACACTACTTAAGTCAGCGACTAAGGTTTACATCGACCATGTTAAGTCATGTTATATCATGTAACCCTGATAATCATGTAATCAGAAGGGCATTTTGTCCAGCTGGTATTTTTCTCTCAAACCTTAAAGCCCAATATAATCAGAAAAATCTCAAACAGACCAAAATTGAGAAACATTCTACAAAATATCTGAGTCCCACTCATCAAAATTGTTGAGGTTATGAAAAAGAAAAAATGATGGTTGCAGGCCAGAAGGGCTTAAAGAGACATGATGACTAAGTGAATTAATGCAATAAGGTAACCTAGAAGGAAACTTGAAATAGAAAAAAAAAATGATATGAATGTAAAAAGCTGTTAAAAAATTAAAAAATAAAGCAGGGGTTTACCTAAGAGTAGCATGCTAAAGTTGGTTAGTTGTGACAATTGTACCATGGTAATGTAAGCAACAGTGTAAGCTTGGTAAGGAATACACAGGAGTACTCCATAAATCTTTCTGTAAATTCACAGCTATTTTAAAATTAAAAGTTTATTGAAACAAAAAGAGATTTAGGGTTATTACAATTCTTCTTATATTTTAATTTGTGATAAAAATATAAGCATGAACAAGAATCGTCCTGTATGACAGATGATGAATTATACCCTTCAGTGACCTTTAATAAATATCTTTGACTTATAGAAAATTTTGCACTTTCAGCTCAAAATGTGTTGTGTGTATGTCTATTAAAGTATTTATGTATGAGTGTGTATATATTGCAATTATCCAAGCATTTTAATTATTGTCACTCTGGATTTCCTGGTCACTGGTGTCATAGATTAACAATTTTTTTCAGCTACAATACATTAACAATTAAAATCTAGGGCTGACAGAATTTATGACATGAATTCTTATTAATGATGTATTTTCCCCTAGCAATATAATTAGTGGAAAAGTAAAAAACAAAAGTCAAAAATAATTCTATAACAAATGAAATATTGTCAAAAGGAAACCTAACTAGTGTAGAGCAAAGAGTTTGGAAGAGTCCTTAGTTTCTTTTTCTTGGTGTTGACAGGAACCCACAGTTCATCATGGGATAATCTCATTTTAAGCACATTTTTTTTTGCAGGGACATCACCTGGATTTTGCACCAGGAGTATCCTGTATCCCAGCTGCTTCCCTCTTGTTTTAGGGTAATGGGTATGAGTGACCTTTGAAGTAGAGGAGGAAACATTCTAAGCCTGAGCACCAACTGCTTGGGGAAATTGCACACCAAAGCTGGGAATATCAGCTGTCCCAAAACTCAGACATGGAAGATTTCTTCATCCTCTATAATTAAACACAATTCCTACCCCCTATCTTATCTATTTTAAATATAAGTCCTACTTTGTGGGGAGGCCTCTTGGCTTGGATCATATCAGGTTTCAGGGAATAGTGTCAAGTGCAATTGGAGATAAGACCAATATACATGACTATCAAATCATATGTTAATGTTATCATTTGCATTGACCAAATCTTTAGGCACATCCAGGTCTGAAATCCTCTGCTGCTATATAATTTTTCAAGGATTCTTTTGCAAGCCAACTAGATTTTTCTTTAAGATTTTTATCTTACACAAGTTCTGCTACTCGCCTCATAGACCAGTCAGAATAGCCAGAATTCTAAAGTATCTAAAAACATCACTCTCTTTGTATATCTAGTCTTCTGAGGAATCTCTTTACAGTCTATCAACAATAGACTGAAAATGTAGAATTACTTTGTTGCTTCTTCAAAGGCATTTCTCTATGTCTCTAAATGCTTTTGTCCTATCATTTACTTTCTTAAAATATTTCTAATAAGTGTTAATTTGGTCCTTCCAAAGACAACAGCTATAAGGATGTACCCTAATCTAGTCTGTCTGCCATAAAGTAACATCTAAAAACTCTTACCAGATTGAGAAGTGACAAGGGACTAGAAAAAAATGCTTCTAAGAAATGAAAAAGACATAAATACATAAACTAATGTCTTGGATGTGTACTTTAGTTACCCATGTTAAAGCCTTTATGTTTGGAATCATGGAACTAGGAAGCACAAGACAGCCTGCTGGCCCAGAGATGGTTAAAGAACACTGTAAAGTAACTGGGCAACACATTTGAGAGACCCTGATAAACACTGGAATTTCTCATATATATTGTGACTCCGTATGGACAGATAAACACCTTTGTCTTACATGATAACGTCCTGATTTGTAGGAGGCATTTCTAGACAAACGCATCATTTTGGACTAAAAATGAATGCTTTTCACTAGTTATATCTAATGGCAAATATCAAATTCATGAATATATTGGGAGGAATGAACTTTTCATTTTGTAATTTAGGAGAAGTACAACAAAACCTACCATTACAAAAAAAGGTCGAAGATTTTGAGAAGAATATAATTACTGGAAGAACAACAATTAGGTAGTAACATAGTATTATTTTAGTGAAGAGGAAAATGGAACAAGAAAAAACACATTAAACTTTTGCATATCATAAAGAAAGAACAAATATCTATGCAATAAGATAAATCGGCATCTTAAATTATTGACAGAGAAAGGCTGAATATGGTGGCTCAGGCCTGTAAACCCAGCACTTTGGGAGGCCAAGGCAGGTGGATCACCTGAGGTCAGGAGTTCAAGACCAGCCTGGCCAACATAGTGAAACCCTGTCTCTACTAAAAATACAAAAAATTAGCTGGATGTGATGGTGCGCACTTGTACTCCCAGCTACTCAGGAGACTGAGGCAGGAGAATCACTTGAACCCAGGAGGCAGAGGTTGCAGTGAGCCGAGATCGTGCCTTTGCACTCCAGCCTGGGCAAAAAGAGTGAAACTCCATCTCAAAAAGCAAACAAATAAACATCTAAAATAAATAAATAAATATTGACAGAAGAGGGAAAAAAACACGCTATGACAAATTCGGGGGTTAAAATGTGTAAAAAGAAAAATAAAACAAATACTGACCGCTCATGGGAACCCAAAAACTCTGGCAATGAGTGAATGTCCTGTGAAGAAAATGTTAGGAGGTTATTTCCTTGAAATAGAAATTTGAAAACCACAAATTAAGTTACTGGATCCAAACTGTCAAGGTTGCCCAAGTAGGATCTAGGCAGTGAAAGACATGTTATGTTTGAAAATTTAGTGGTCCTAGAGAGAGTGCTAGTGACACTGGTTTTAAAAAAGATACGGCTTAATTAGAGTTTGGTGAAAAGAATGAAATTGAATGGACATGACATGGGAAGGGGCAAGAAGATGATGCAGTGTTTGCGTAGACTGCACTTTCAGGAGGTTTGTTCATGAATGGAGGGAGAACCGGGGCTTCTGTTTGAAGGCGATAAAGGTCTAAAGATGCATTTACCTAGAAACTTTTGAACATTGCTGTAGCTCAGAGAATCATTAGTGCCAAGGCGAAAAACAGAAGCAGGAAACCAATGAAGACTGATACGAATAAAGCCCTCGCCGATGTGGTATGGGACGGGGAGCTGCAGTTCTTTTTGAAAGAGTCAATATGAGGACGAAGAAAACCTGTAAGTTTAAAAATAACCACAAAAGTAGCACGGAAAATTTTTCTGTGAGACATCTATTTTCTCTTGGACTTGACTGTGTGGGTTGATACTTGACTGTGTGGTTGCAACAGAGAATCTCGCAACAATTTGTTCTTTGGGAAAACAATTTGTAAATATTGGCAAATACTTGAGAGTGAATTCTTGAGAGTTTTTTCTGAGTCCTGATACTTTAAGTTTTTTACTTTTAGTAATTTTAGTTTCTTTTGGATGAATATTGATATCCTTTCAGGATATCTCTGCATAAGAAGTTAAAATGAAAGTATGTGGGATAAAAAATAGAATTTTCTCATAATTATATACCACTGAAATGATACAGATTTGTATTTCAACAAAATAGCTAATACAGACAGGAAAAATAGGAGAAAAGGGAATATGAAATCTGCAACCTACTACTGTTAGTTCCATTTTCATGCAATACTAAAATGAAAACATTGCAAATGGAAAATAATTATAATAACCAATATCACAAGTGAGCTTCAGATTATCAAAAGCCAGTGGTTTCATTGTAGGAAAATGTCATGAGCTTTAAAATGTCAAAATAGTCAAATAAATGGAAAGACAATAACCAAGGGTATGAAATTTGTGTTTCCAATTCAACAGTCCTTATGCTAAGTTCCTATTTAAATTTTCTCTTTAGTGTTTACTATCAAATCAAACTAAAAAAATATAAATGTGAAACTACGATAATCAATACAGGATTGTTATCTCTGGCATCTAGCTAAGAGTTTAGAAAGTCACACTGAATTTGTGTTAGAATTTAAAATTACACGTGTGTTATATGTTAAGTTTCTAGTTCAATTGCTATATTTAAAAAATAAGGTAATTAAGTCCAGGCAAGTAACTAACTGTTAATATGAAAATGAATGTTAGACATTATAGCTCACCACTTCTGGGACATGCAGGGATGAAATTTATTCACATCATTGAACTTAAATGTGGCCACTTGGTTGATTTGGCCCATAAAATTTAAGTATGGTAGATAGATATCCATCCTTTTTGCCGGGAGGCATTTAGGAGACAGTGCTTGGTTTTTCACTCCCCTTCCTTCTGTTATTAGTTTTAGAAACACAGGCCTATATGTCTGAGACCTCTCTATGAAGAATAAAGAAACATTTAAGGTGATGAACTGATGAGATTATGGATTATTTTATAATATGCCAGCACATCCTAGCTTATCTTAAATTATATAAGATGTTTAATTTTTGTCAAACATTTTGATATCAATTTATATAAGTGAAGTGTAACTGAGAAGGTTACATGAGATAATATAAAAGAAGACCTGGTTTAATAAATTTTAAATAAATGTTAATTACTTTCTATCCATATATATTTGATGCATATTTGATAGAAGATTTAATTTTGTGATGTTTTAAATATTTTTATTATCTTTCTATGTACTTACAGTATGATTAATATAGATGGTGTCCAATATTATCAAATACTGTGTTAAAATATTAGATTATAATATAGATACTCTTCAGCTTCTGATGGGGGTATGTCCTAGTAATCCTATCATAAATTTAAAAAAATTGTAAATAAAAAATGCACTTGATGCCTGGATAAACCCTTTGTAAAATCAGTAAGTCATAAGGTGAGCCATCATAAGTCCTGAGGCTTTTTGGCCTACAATAGGGTTATATCCCAATAAGCCCATCAGAAAGTTGAAAAATACTAAGACAGATCATCATTAGTTGGAAAATGTATTTCTTCTAAGGAAGCAGAAATAATTTATACGAATGAGCGTATTGCTTTTATCATACATATACATAGCGTTAGCGTGTAATTGATTAGTATAATTTTAGCCTGTGTTTCAGAGAAATAGCCAAAAAAGGATATTCATATTTTTATAATTGTGTTAGAAAGTTGAGCGTTTGAAAGATAAGTTGTGCAGATATAACCTAAATATCATCACACTGAAAGAAAAATTGTACTATACAAATTTAAAAGGTAAGGTAGACTTTATTCAAGATTATTACAGTGGGGTAGAGGGATTGACCTCAACTCCACAGAAATAAAAAGCAGAAGGATTTGTAAAGGCTGCAGTGAGCTAATGGAAAAATACTGGAGGATTCATGGGGAGGGCCATCAGTGTTTACTGATTAGTACTTATCAAAGGTAGACCCCTACCCTTCCACAGAGCCGGGGAGAGAGTGGCACTGACTTTCTTGATGATTATATTTTGAGGAGATGAATCCCAGCTCCTCGAGAAAGATATTCTTGGGGTGTAAAACTGACAAGATGCTGGAAAAATATTTACATCTCAAATGGACAGAGAAAAAAATTACAATGCAAGTTTTCTAAAGTAAATGTCATTAGAAAAGGGAGGTCAGTGGCCTATGGTCAGGGAGAAACTTGTCTAAAATTTAGTCAAGCTGAGGGGAATGTTACGGTCATCCTGGTCAGCACTTATCTCATCATTTTTATTATTCAGTCATGATCTGTCTTCATAGAGACACTTCACATACCTCACAGTATGAAGAAAATGTTTTCACTCCCTGAAATCCAGCCTCAACTAAGTAACCTTCCTATGTAATGAGGTGCTTGGACTATATTAGTGGGAAGAAAAGAATAATTTACACGAAAAATGATGAATGCTTTCTCTATCAAATTAATAAATGGCTATATTTGAATTAAAATAGGCTTAAGGGATTCAAATTATCTGAAAAGCTATAGTGTTAGCAATTTGTATAGTATTAGTGTTCATAAAAAGAGAAACAGTCATGTAATAGATACATTGGAGGTATTTTGTTTCTTCTTCAAAGGCAGGAACAAAATTCATCATTTGAATCATTATTTAGTTTATTGAATCAGACTTTCTTCGAGCATTTTAAAATGCCTCAGTTGTGGCAGGCATTTTAAAGTTCCTCTGATTCTCAAATACAAATTATGAATCTGAAGACAATATAGTAAATTCTAGGACTTAGTTTATCAGACAAGCAGAAAAGCTAAAAAAAAAATGAGATTTTAACTTTCAGTTTTATTGCTACTCAATTCCTTTTGCTCTGGAGGGAGGCTCCTACCACAAGCCAGTCAAAATAGCAAAAGAATCTGGCTCCAGTACAAAAGTAAGCCATGTCATTTTTTACACATTATGTACTATTCACCACCAGTTTTTCCCTGTCATGTGCTGTCATTTAAACATCCTTTAAATTTCACTCCAAGGAACGGTTCCTCATTTCCATGGTTAATGTATCTTTACCAAATACGAGCAACGCTTTTTTAACCAATGAGATGGAAAATATTTCACAGAGTTCTGCTGCTCTTTGTCATTAATTTTGGTGAATCCTTTTGGTGAACTGTGCTGAACTTTTTCATAGAACCTTGTAAATATCTACTTTCCACTTTAAAAAAGTTAAAAATAGGAGTCCTTGAAGTATTGAACCAGAGAGATGAATTAAATACAGTCACTGCCTTCAAGGACAGCAGAGTCTGAATGGGGTGGGAGGATCAGGCAAACAAATTAAAATATGATATAATACTGATTATAAAGATATATACGTGATGATGAAGAAGCAAAGAGGAAGAATGCCTAACAGTCTGGTCATCTGAGGAAGATACATATTTTATACTGTATGGTTGTAAATTGGTCATTCCTCCATGAGCCTGCATTGATGAGTGACTGTGTATTAGAGATATTACCACTCCCTTCAGGCTCGAACTACCAAATAACAATTAACACGTAAAATAAATTAACTATGTATCTTTGTGGTGTTAATTCACTAATATATGGGTGTCAATTTTTTACCACAGCATAACCAGCCTGTACTAACCAATACAGAAATTGTGACTTAACATAAGGTGATATATTACTCCATTCTCTCGCTGCTAATGAACACATACCTGAGACTGGGTAATTTATAAAGAAAAGAGGTTTAATTGACTCACACTTTAGCAGGGTTAGGGAGGGCTCAGGAAACTTAAGATCATGGTGGAAGGGGAAGCAAACACATCCTTCTTCACATGGCAGCAGGAAGAAGTTCTGAGCCTAAGGGGGAAAAACTCCTTACAAAATCATCAGATCTTGTGAGAAGTCACCTCACTTTCAGAGGATCAGCATGAGAATAACCACCCCCGTGATAAAATTACCACCCTCTGGGTCCCTCCCAAAACACCTGGAGATTATGGGAACTACAATTCAAAATGAGATTTGGGTGGGGACACAGCTAAACCATATCAGGTGCCATCTTAAAGATTAGCCAGTAGCTATTGAAGATTCATAATGAATGTTTTCCAAAAGGAGCAGTACTCATTCTAAGTTCTGAAATTCAAATAGATGTTAATCAGATGGAATGCAGAGAAAGGTCATGTTATTTAGACAACAATATTATGTAGAGCTCTTTGATAAGAAAGAACAGAGAATATTTAGCATACTCTGAAGAGTAGTACAGGAAGGTTAATGGATGGAGATAAGATTATTGGTAGGTGAGCAAACTGGATAGGTAGGTATGGATTATGTATTATAACCGATATTATATTCTGTGAAAAGAATCTCAGATTTTTATCCCAAGTATTATGTAGAATGTTTGCACATAATAAATGCTATAAATTTTAATAATTATTAAATTAATTTTATATGTGTCATTACATATGAATTAAATTAAATTTAGTAGTCACTCTTCATAAGTTACTTTCTAATACATTGTCTTCTTTTTCTTAAAAGTAAAAATAGACTGGTTGAATGTGTTTGAATAGTGAACTTTCCAATCAATTTCATTTTAACTATGGGAATTCCATTACATCATGTAAGGTTTCTAGAATTTTAAACATTTACTTTAGGTTCCATGGGTGAAAGTGGAAATCACTGTGCTAATAGAGAATCATGGCAGTTATTCTATCAGCCATGAAATATAATTATTAGAAAAGTGAGGAAGATAAATACAAAATATCAGTTTCTTAAATGAAAAGGCTGAGCAAATTTTAAATTCATGAAGTCCCATGGATATTATCCTGCTTGGAAATATTAATGTGAATATTATGGTGTCCAAGTTTCATGATAAGTGGTTACTGAAAAGCTGGGTTGCACTGCTAGCCAGTTTTTGGCACGTGACTACATTAATCTTGAATGTAGGGCTGTATGAATTCAACTTACTTTCTTCTCAGCAAAAATAAGAAATATGTCCTCCTAAAAACAAGAATTTAAGCAGGTCAGCATGAATTTGAAAGCACATTAACATCAATGAGGAGGAGCAATAAAAAAATGTGTCCCTGTAGAACATGAAGATGTATTGTGGCAGAAGAAGAAGTTAAGGCACCTAGAGAAATGAGTTGCTGACTGCCTGTTTGTGTAAGTAAAACATTGTTGTATAGAATTCATTTTGTAGAGCTGATATGAAGTTACAAATTTGTAACTCACGTCAAGGCAAACCATATAAGGATATCTTTATAGTTACAATAAATTATATGCTCTCTTCTCAGTTAAAAATCTGGATATACTTCAATGAAATATGTAAGAGTAGAGAATATCAATATATGTATTTTTTTAAAAAAAACCATGAAACATGAAAAAACACATTGAAATAACTAGAAAAGTGCAACCAACTAATTACACTAATGCTCAAACATCGACTTTGGAGTGCTTTCAAACTATGTGTATGCTATATGAATCATTGTTGTAGAATACTTGTCCCATGTAATCTATTGAACTTGGATGCCATTTGTTCTCATTTGCTTTACTTTCAAAAATTTAACTTTCCAGGTCTTAAAGAAGATGTAATTGAAATTTAGCCCTGCTGTTAGTAGTTGCTAAATTAGACCAAAAATTCATGCAATAAAACTTAATGTATAGGCTTATTTTCTGAGTTATAGAATGATTTTCTTAAATAATTCTACAAATTTTATAGAGTGCCAACAATATGGAAGACACTCTTCTAATCCAGGGATGTACAATTTTAGAAAACATAATTATTATGCTTATTGTGCATCTATTGCAATAAAAGATGACTGATTAGTTATAAATAAATATAATTCTGATATGTCAGGTGACAAAAGATTTATGGAGAGACATAAAATGTTTATTGTATTGGGGGGTACTTCTGATCAGATAATGTTTCAACAGCAACAGTAAATGTATTTTGATTAAAAAGTTAAAAGATGGCAAGATGGCCGAATAGGACCAGCTCCAGTCTCCAACTCCCAATGCGAGCGACACAGAAGACCAGTGATTTCTGCATTTTCAACTGAGGTACTGGGGTCATCTCACTAGGGAGTACCGGACTATCGGTGCTGGTCAGTTGCTGAAGCCCAACCAGCAAGAGCTGAAGCAGGGTGAGGCATCGCCTCACCTGGGAAGCACAAGGGGAAAGGGAATCCCTTTTCCTAGCCAGGGGAACTGAGACACACAACACCTGGAAAATCAGGTAACTCCCACCCCAATACGGCGCTTTAGGCAAACGGGCACACCAGGAGAATATATCCCACACCTGGCCGGGAGGGTCCCACGCCCACAGAGCCTCCCTCATTGCTAACACAGCAGTCTGCGATCTAACCACAAGGCAGCAGTGAGGCTGGGGGAGGGGCGCCTGCCATTGCTGAGGCTTAAGTAGGTAAACAAAGCCGCTGGGAAGCTCGAACTGGGTGGAGCTCACATCAGCTCAAGGAAACCTGCCTTTCTCTGTAGACTCCACCTCTGGGGACAGGGCACAGTTAACAACAACAACAACAAAAGCAGCAGAAACGTTTGCAGAAGTAAACGACTCTGTCTGACAGCTTAGAAGAGAGCAGTGGATCTCCCAACACGGAGGTTGAGATCTGAGAACGGACAGACTGCCTGCTCAAGTGGGTCCATGACCCCTGAGTAGCCTAACTGGGAGACATCCCCCACTAGGGGCAGTCTGACACCCCACACCTCACAGGGTGGAGTACAGCCCTGAGAGGAAGCTTCCAAAGTAAGAATCAGACACGTACACTCACTGTTCAGTAATATTCTATCTTCTGCAACCTCTGCTGATGATACCCAGGCAAACAGGGTCTGGAGTGGACCTCAAGCAATCTCCAACAGACCTACAGCTGAGGGTCCTGACTATTAGAAGGAAAACTATCAAACAGGAAGGACACCTATACCAAAACCCCATCAGTACATCATCATCATCAAAGACCAGAGGCAGATAAAACCACAAAGATGGGGAAAAAGCAGGGCAGAAAAGGTAGAAATTCAAAAAATAAGAGCGCATCTCCCCCTGCAAAGGAGCGCAGCCCATCACCAGCAACGGATCAAAGCTGGTCAGAGAATGACTTTGACGAAATGAGAGAAGAAGGTTTCAGTCCATCAAACTTCTCAGAGCTAAAGGAGGAATTATGTACCCAGCGCAAAGAAACTAAAAATCTTGAAAAAAGAGTGGAAGAATTGACAGCTAGACTAATTAATGCAGAGAAGGTCATAAACAAAATGACAGAGATGAAAACCATGACACGAGAAATACGTGACAAATGCACAAGCTTCAGTAACCGACTCGATCAACTGGAAGAAAGAGTATCAGCAATGGAGGATCAAATGAATGAAATGAAGCGAGAAGAGAAACCAAAAGAAAAAAGAAGAAAAAGAAATGAACAAAGCCTGCAAGAAGTATGGGATTATGTAAAAAGACCAAATCTATGTCTGACTGCGGTGCCTGAAAGTGAGGGGGAAAATGGAACCAAGTTGGAAAACACTCTTCAGGATATCATCCAGGAGAAATCCCCCAACATAGTAGGGCAGGCCAACATTCAAATTCAGGAAACACAGAGAACGCCACAAAGATACTCCTCGAGAAGAGCAACTCCAAGACACATAATCGCCAGATTCACCAAAGTTGAAATGAAGGAAAGAATCTTAAGGGCAGCCAGAGAGAAAGGTCGGGTTACCTACAAAGGGAAGCCCATCAGACTAACAGCAGATCTCTCAGCAGAAACTCTACAAGCCAGAAGAGAGTGGGGGCCAATATTCAACGTTCTTAAAGAAAAGTATTTTCAACCCAGAATTTCATATCCAGCCAAACTAAGTTTCATCAGTGAAGGAGAAATAAAATCCTTTACAGATAAGCAAATGCTTAGAGATTTTGTCACCACCAGGCCTGCCTTACAAGAGACCCTGAAGGAAGGAAGCCCTAAACATGGAAAGGAACAACCGGTACCAGCCATTGCAAAAACATGCCAAAATGTAAAGACCATTGAGGCTAGGAAGAAACTGCATCAACTAACGAGCAAAATAAACAGTTAATATCATAATGGCTGGATCAAGGTCACACATAACAATATTAACCTTAAATGTTAATGGACTAAATGCTCCAATTAAAAGACACAGACTGGCAAACCGGATAAAGAGTCAAGACCCATCAGTCTGCTGTATTCAGGAGACCCATCTCACATGCAGAGACATACATAGGCTCAAAATAAAGGGATAGAGGAGGATCTACCAAGCAAATGGAGAACAAAAAAAAAGCAGGGGTTGCAATCCTAGTCTCTGATAAAACAGACTTTAAACCATCAAAGATCAAAAGAGACAAAGAAGGACATTACATAATGGTAAAGGGATCAATTCAACAGGAAGAGCTAACTCTCCTAAATATATATGCACCCAATACAGGAGCACCCAGATTCATAAAGCAAGTCCTTAGAGACTTACAAAGAGACTTAGACTCCCATACAATAATAATGGGAGACTTCAACACTCCACTGTCAATATTAGACAGATCAACGAGACAGAAAGTTAACAAGGATATCCAGGAACTGAACTCATCTCTGCACCAAGCGGACCTAATAGACATCTATAGAACTCTCCACCCCAAATCAACAGAATATACATTCTTCTCAGCACCACATCGCACTTACTCCAAAATTGAACACATAATTGGAAGTAAAGCACTCCTTAGCAAATGTACAAGAACAGAAATTATAACAAACTCTCTCTCAGACCACAGTGCAATCAAACTAGAACTCAGGACTAAGAAACACAATCAAAACCGCTCAACTACATGGAAACTGAACAACCTGCTCCCGAATGACTACTGGATACATAACGAAACGAAGGCAGAAATAAAGATGTTCTTTGAAACCAATGAGAACAAAGATACAACATACCAGAATCTCTGGGACCCATTTAAAGCAGTGTGTAGATGGAAATTTATAGCACTAAATGGCCACAAGAGAAAGCAGGGAAGATCTAAAATTGACACTCTAACATCACAATTAAAAGAACTAGAGAGGCAAGAGCAAACACATTCAAAAGCTAGTAGAAGGCGAGAAATAACTAAGATCAGAGCAGAACTAAAGGAGATAGAGACACAAAAAACCCTCCAAAAAATCAGTGAATCCGGGAGTTGGTTTTTTGAAAAGATCAGCAAAATTGACAGACCGCTAACAAGACTAATAAAGAAGAAAAGAGAGAAGAATCAAATAGATGCAATAAAAAATGGTAAAGGGGATATCACCACCGACACCACAGAAATACAAACTACCATCAGAGAATACTATAAACACCTCTACACAAATCAACTAGAAAATCTAGAAGAAATGGATAATTTCCTGGACAATTACACTCTTCCAAGTCTAAACCAGGAAGAAGTTGAATCCCTGACTAATAGCAGGCTCTGAAATTGAGGCAATAATTAATAGCCTACCTACCAAAAAAAGTCCAGGAGCAGATGGATTCACAGCCGAATTCTACCAGAGGTACAAGGAGGAGCTGGTACCGTTCCTTCTGAAACTATTCCAATAGAAAAAAAAGGAATCCTCCCTAACTCATTTTATGAGGCCAACATCCTCCTGATACCAAAGCCTGGCAGAGACACAACAAAAAAAGAGAATTTTAGACCAATATCCCTGATGAACATCGATGCAAAAATCCTTAATAAAATACTGGCAAACCGGAATCAGCAGCACATCCAAAAGCTTATCTACCATGATCAAGTGGGCTTCATCCCTGGGATGTAAGACTGGTTCAACATTCGCAAATCAATAAACGTAATCCAGCATATAAACAGAACCAAAGTCAAGAACCACATGATTATCTCAATAGATACAGAAAAGGCTTTTGACAAAATTCAACAGCCCTTCATGCTAAAAACGCTCAATAAATTCGGTATTGATGGAATGTACCTCAAAATAATAAGAGCTATTTATGACAAACCAACAGCTAATATCATACTGAATGGGCAAAAACTGGAAAAATTCCCTTTGAAATCTGGCACAAGACAGGGATGCCCTCTCTCACCACTCCTATTCAACTTAGTGTTGGAAGTTCTGGCTAGGGCAATCAGGCAAGAGAAAGAAATCAAGGGTATCCAGTTAGGAATGGAAGAAGTCAAATTGTCCCTGTTTGCAGATGACATGATTGTATATTTAGAAAACCCCATCGTCTCAGCCCAAAATCTCCTTAAGCTGATAAGCAACTTCAGCAAAGTCTCAGGATACAAAATTAATGTGCAAAAATCACAAGCATTCTTATACACCAGTAACAGACCAACAGAGAGCCAAATCATGAATGAACTTGCATTCACAATTGCTTCAAAGAGAATAAAATACCTAGGAATCCAACTTACAAGGGATGTCAAGGACCTCTTCAAGGAGAACTGCAAACCACTGCTCAGTGAAATCAAAGAGGACAAAAACAAATGGAAGAACATACCATGCCCATGGATCAGAAGAATCAATATCGTGAAAATGGCCATACTGCCCAAGGTTATTTATAGATTCAATGTCATCCCCATCAAGCTAGCAATGACTTTCTTCACAGAATTGGAAAAAACTGCTTTAAAGTTCATATGGAACCAAAAAAGAGCCCGCATTGCCAAGGCAATACTAAGTCAAAAGAACAAAGCTGGAAGCGTCACGCTGCCTGACTTCAAACTATACTACAAGGCTACAGTAACCAAAACAGCATGGTACTGGTACCAAAATAGAGATATAGACCAATGGAACAGAACAGAGTCCTCAGAAATAATATCACACATCTACAGCCATCTGATCTTTGACAAACCTGAGAGAAACAAGAAATGGGGATAGGATTTCCTATTTAATAAATGGTGTTGGGAAAATTGGCTAGCCATAAGTAGAAAGCTGAAACTGGATCCTTTCCTTACTCCTTATATGAAGATTAATTCAAGATGGATTAGAGACTTAAATGTTAGACCTAATACCATAAAAACCCTGGAAGAAAACCTAGGTAATACCATTCAGGACATAGGCATGGGCGAGGACTTCATGTCTAAAACACCAAAAGCAACCGCAGCAAAAGCCAAAATTGACAAATGGGATCTAACTAAACTAAAGAGCTTCTGCACAGCAAAAGAAACTACCATCAGATTGAACAGGCAACCTACGGAATGGGAGAAAATTTTTGCAGTCTACTCATGTGACAAAGGGCTAATATCCAGAATCTACAAAGAACTTAAACAAATTTACAAGAAAAAAACAACCCCATCAAAATGTGGGCAAAGGATATGAACAGACATTTCTCAATAGAAGACATTCATACAGCCAACAGACACATGAAAAAATGCTCATCATCACTGGCCATCAGAGAAATGCAAATCAAAACCACAATGAGATACCATCTCACACCAGTTAGAATGACAATCATTAAAAAGTTAGGAAACAACAGGTGTTGGAGAGGATGTGGAGAAATAGGAACACTTTTACACTGTTGGTGGGATTGTAAACTAGTTCAACCATTATGGAAAACAGTATGGCAATTCCTCAAGGGTCTAGAACTAGATGTACCATATGACCCAGTCATCCCATTACTGGGTATATACCCAAAGGATTATAAATCATGCTGCTTTAAAGACACATGCACACGTATGTTTATTGCAGCACTATTCACAATAGCAAAGACTTGGAATCAACCCAAATGTCCATCTGTGACAGACTGGATTAAGAAAATGTGGCACATATACACCATGGAATACTATGCAGCCATAAAAAAGGATGAGTTTGTGTCCTTTGTAGGGACATGAATGCAGTGGAAACCATCATTCTTAGCAAACTATCACAAGAACAGAAAACCAAACACCGCATGTTCTCACTGATAGGTGGGAACTGAACAATGAGATCACTTGGACTCAGGAAGGGGAACCTCACACACCAGGGCCTATCATGGGGAAGGGGGAGGGGGGAGGGATTGCATTGGGAGTTATACCTGATATAAATGGTGAATTGATGGGTGCTGACGAGTTGATGGGTGCAGCACACCAACATGGCTGTAGTATACATATGTAACAAACCTGCACGTTATGCACATGTACCCTAGAACTTAAAGTATAATAAAAAATAAATAAATAAAATAAAATAATAGGAAATTAAAAAAAGTTAAAAGATATGACATTCAGAAAATATACAATTAACATGATAAAGAAGTTAAAAATATGACTTTCAGAAAATATATAATTAACATATATGAATGCTTTTATTCAACCTACTAATTAGAGAAGGGAAAAGGAAGATGGTAACATTGATTCTGAAAGTATTTTGAGAATATGATCTTTTATAGTTACATTGAAAACAAACCGTGTTAGAATAAAACTTTTAAACTAGATGCAAACCTTGGTTAATATCCTTTACGACAATAAAGCACAACTTGTGGGATCATCTTTTCTATCTAAACAGTACTTTACAAGTTAACATGTAACATAACTGGAGTTTGTCTCTATCAAATAGGAAATAACAGAAAATTTATTCTAGGAATTAAAGAATCCTTAGATGAGCTTCTTAACCTGCAATGTCCAATATCCCTTTGATAGGACAGAAAGTACTCTTTTTTGATTTCCATGTTTCTGATATTTTTTATTAGCAATTCTCTACCAATACTCATTTATAATCCTGTATTTTCCTTAGTCGAGGTATACGACTATTTTTGGCTAATAAGATATGGGTAAAAATTATGATAACTTGCTTATACTATGTTGCTGTACTAAAAGTCACTTGTGATGCTTTAACATCTTCTTTGCTCTGGTATGCCAGCTGAAGAAGATACATATTTTATACTGTGTGATTTTAAATTGGTTGGTCCTCCATGAGCGTGTATTCCTGAATGATTGTGTATTTGAGATATCATCACTCCCGTCAGGCTCCAACTCCCAAATAGCAATTATCATGTGAAATAAATTAAGTATGTAATTCACTAATGTGTTAATGCACCAATATTTGTTTGTTAATTTGTTACCATAGCGGCACTAGCCTGTACTGACGAATACAGCAATTGTGACTTAAAATAGGGTGGCATCTTAAAGGTTAACCAGTAGTTAATGAAGATTAATAATTATAAGAAGTTAAAAAAAAATGATTATCTAGGTACATAGTCCAAAATAGTCAAATTCTCTTCTGAGTTTCCTTGGAAAGCAAATCACATATTCTATAAAACTGTATTTCTAGAGAAATAGGTTGGAACAACGATAATAGTACATGCTTGTTACTGTTATGGTCTGAATTGTGACTGGACGATCCACCCCCAAAAATTTATGTTGAAGCACTAACCCCCAATATGACTGTATGTGGAATTAAGGACTTTAAAGAGATAACTAAGGTTAAATGACATCTTAGGATGGGTCTCTAATCCAGTATGACTGCTGTCCTTATAAGAAGAGACACAAGAGATGCACACTCACAGAGAAAGGGACATGGGAGGACACAGAGAAGTGAGCCACCTGCAAAACAAGGAGACAGGCCTAGGGAGAAACTAAATTGCTGTTGATCCTGGACTTCTGGGCTCCACAACTGTTGGAAAATAAATGTCTGTTGTTTAAGCCACCCCGTCTGTTCTGTTTTGTTATTACAGCCATAGCAAACTAATGCAATTTCTATTGATGTCATTTGGCAAAGAATTACAAGAAAAACATTAGCTCAGAAAAACAAAACAAAACAAAACAAAACAAAACAAAAAACAAAAAAACGACTGGTTTGCTCCCTCAATTTGACCTCAATTTTTCTAAGGCAGAGAGAGGACTGAGAAAACTGTGTGTCTCTCAAAAAAAGCAAAGAAGTCCCCAAGCACACTTCATATGTAACCAAACAGGATAAATGCAGAGGAAAAAAAGAATCTCCCAGAAGACAGTTCTAAGGGCCACATTAGAAATGACAATTCTTCCAGGGAGCAAAATCAATGCCTAGTTAAGACATATTTAGCATTCCAAAAGTAGAACTCTCATAATTGCTAGAGTAATTGCTGGATATCTTCCAGTCATTTCCTTTTCAAATATTTGTTATTTCTGTTTGTATTTCTAAATTCTGCATTATTTGGAATTGGGGAAATAAACAATTTTTCTTTTTCAGTTTGTAAGAAACCCAGCTGGACTGGATGTAGAGTTTACCACATATCACAATTGAATCCCAGGCTTTGCCACAGATTCAATGTCTGGATGGAATTTTTGTTTACTTCCATTGGGAATAAGTTGATTATTCTAAATGTGGGAGAAAGGAAATGATGGGAAATTTGATGCACAAAGAGGATTGCAGTAGAGACAGTGATGCTGATTTATTGCTCTCCTTTATTTCAATTATTATTTAAGTTAGAATGGAGTACATGATAAGTACTAGAAACAAAACATGATTGGACATGTCAAATATCATTATTAGACTAAGGCTATAAAATTTGGAAGTTCATTCTTAACACAGCATAAACTACACCACACTAATAAATAGAAGCAGAAACATAAAGGAAGCTATAGATTAGCTTATGCAGATACCTGGGAAAATAATGTTCCACACAAAGAGAACTAGGTTTGCACAGTCTCTGAATTAGGAGTATGATCAATCTTTTTGAGGAAATTTCCATCCTTACATTTTGAGGAAATTTCCATCCTTACATGCGATGCTTTGGTATTGCAAATATATTTATCAACATTATAACCTCATTTTACAGCTTATACTAAGCATTGAGTTATTATGTCACTATCGAATATTTTTAGATAAATATGCATGTAGATTAATTCAAACTTTTTGGAATTAATGTTAACAATTTTCTATCCAACCACTTGAACATTAACTCATAGACATCTGAAGATGTGTTCATAGCTTTCAGTCTGGTTCGAATATTATAATATTGAAACCCTAGCTACTTTTTAAACATCTTAAATACTTTCTATCCATTTCAATAAGAGCTTATTAACTCTGTCTAGAAACATATTGCAAAAATAGAGGAAACCTTGATTTGTTTTTCTGGCCCTACCATTCTTACTATTTAAAGAACTTTTCTTTATTTACCTATATGACAAAGAAAAAAATAAAATGGAATTAAGAGATACGCTTTATAAGGAAACATAACCCATTACATGTTACTACTAATACTTTTTATTTTTTCAAGATGGGGTCTCACTTCGTGCCCAGGCGGGATTGCAGTGGCACAATTACAGCTCACTATGTCCTTGAATTTCCAGGTCGTGTACCCTCTCCTGCCCTGGCCTCCCAAGCAACTGGGTCTATAGGTGTGCACCACCATCTCCAGCTAAGTTTTTGTTTGTTTTTCAACTTTTGATAGAAATGAGGTCTCACCGTGTTGCTCTGACTAGTCTCAAACTTCTGGGCTCAAGTGATGTGCTTGCCTCAGCCTCCCAAAGTGCTGGGATTATAGGCATGAACCATCACACTCAGCCTATTACTATTTAATACTATGTTTATAACATGAACAAAGCACCAACAAAAATATATTTCTACTATAAATATTCAAAAATGGCTTTTTTCTTACCAATCAGAATGTCATTTTCCTATTTTGTTTCTATTTCGTCTTATGCTATTTAACTCAATAGTTGAACAGTTGATTTGTATGAAATTCTGTTTCTAATGTCCTAGTGGAGGATGAATTATTTCAAATATCTAAGAAGTTAGAAAAATTTCTCAATGGGTATTTAATCTTGACAAAAATAAAGTATTTTAAAATGTCAATTAAATTTTCATTTTTAAAAAGTATTTTAAAACAAATTTTATGCTATATATTTAAGGGATACAACATGACATTATAAAATACATACAGGTAGTAAAAAAATTATTATATAGATGCAAATTAAGGTATGCAGTATCTCACATAGTTATACATTTTTTTCTTTGTTTGTTTTTGTGGCAAGAACAGCTCCAATGTACTCATTTTGCATGAATCCCAAATACAGTTTAATGTTATTACCTGAAGTCCTTGTTGGATTCTAGACCTGTTTAATCTAAATAGCTGTTACTTTGTGTTCTTTGATCTACATCTCCCCATTCACCCCAGAACCCACCCCTAGTAACCATTGCTCTCTGTATACAGTTGACCTTTGAACAACACAGATTTGAACTGCATGGCTTCACTTATATGCAGATTTTGCATCTGACAGCAACAGAACACTGCTAATGTGCACTCGCTCTAGTGTGCCACATGCTTGGCATCTGTGGGAAGCAGGGCACTGCCTTGGCCGTGGTGCCGGCTGGGTGGGAGTGTTGACTGCTCTGGTTTGTAAGAGGCCTGAAGTCCCTTGGTGTCTATCTTAAAATATTTTTAAAAAACTTTTATTAAACTATTAAGGCTATTCTGAAAATTTATTTTCTTGCAAAACTAAGCTTAATCCACTTGTCATCCTATAAATATCCAAACAGAATCAAAAGATTCATTACTTATTGTACATAAGTATGTTCATGAGTCTGAAAACACCTCAAATTTTTAAAGTTACTTACAGTAGAATATCAATGTGGATTGGTTTATATTATGATTTTATTTATTATTATACCACTGAGGAAATCAGACACTCCAATGGGATATTTATTCTGATAGCAACAAAATTATCAAATGTTATGATCAGTACACATAACAGATTTTTAAAAATATTCTGATTTTTATTACCCCTTCTTCATGTTTGTGTGTATATGTGTATACCTGTGCTGTGCTTGTGTCTACATTATCAATCCTATTTAATGATCACAATGGCCTTACAAGGGATTATTATCAACCTTCATGTTACAGTTCAGGAAACTGAAATGCAATGAGATTAAGTAACTTTCTTGTTCTATTCTATTTCTGTGTAAAATCTCTCCACAAACCTAGTGATTTAACATGAATACTTTGTATTGCTTATGAATTTGCAGATCAAAATTTGGAAATATCATGGTTAAGACAAAGTTTATAGGCAACTGTGACTGGAAAATCTACCTCCAACCTAAAACGTCTTCACTCACATACTAGATGCCTCACTGCCTCTGTGCATCTCTTTCTATATATGCGCAGTATCCTTGCAGGTTGCACTTATCAGAGCATGGCAATATCATTAATAAAAGTAAAGAATGAGAAGATAGTGAAACCTTCAATTACTGTCAATAAAGGAAGTCAGGGATATTAGCATAAGGAGAGCTTCAGATCATATAAGAACACCTTTATAACTTACCTAAGTCTTTTTTAACCTCTATTATTTTAAAATGAATAGCAAAGTAAACTTAAGATATGTTTATTTTTAAAACAATAAAGGTAGAATAAAAGACACCATCACTTCACTATGCAAAATTTTGGGAGTAGAAAACATGTAAAAAAAAATTAAGATGAGAGAAAATTCCTATGTTCATAGGATCTGTTTGGGAGGTAGAGAAGCTTATCAAAGCACTGTGCTAAGCAGTCTTTCTGCAAAATTAACATTTAGGATTTTGTAGATTTCTCAAATACATGAAGAAAATTTGATGTGCTGTTAATTATAGAAAAGATTTACAACATTGTTTTCTTACAATATTCTATGTCTTTTACCATTTTGTAAGGGGAAAAGATCATACAACACACATAAGATAATTTCTTTCAGCTTTCTTTGACATTTAAATTAGTATCATTCATTTCTCTTTGACAAAATTTATCACCTTAAGAGGCTCTATAATAAATTTGTATAGGGAGATTGGCTTTGCTGATAAAAATACTTTGACAGTAGTGTGTACGGAATTTGTGGGTTCTTCGTCTCACGGACTTCAAGAATGAAGCCACGAACTCTCGCGGTCAGTGTTACAGCTTTTAAAGATAGTGTGTCCGGAGTTTGTTCCTTCAGACATTCAGATGTGTCTGGAGCTTCTTCCTTCGGTGGGTTCCTAGCCTGTCAGGAGTGAAGTTGTAGACCTTCCTGGTGAGTGGTACAGCTCTTAAGGGCAGCGCATCTAGAGTTGTTGGCAGTTGTTCGTTATTTCGTGGTGGCTTTGTAGTCTCGCTAGCTTCAAGAATAAACCTGCAGACCTTTGTGATGAGTGTGAGAGCTCATAACAACCACGTGGACCCAAAGAGCCAAAAGAGAAAGCTTGCACAGTGTGGAATGCTACTGGAGAGGGTTGAAGCTGGCTGGCTCGGACAGCCTCCTTTTATTCCCTTGTCTGGCCCCATCCTGCTGATTGGTCCATTTTACAGAGAGTTGATTGGTCCACTTTACAGAGAGCTGATTGGTCCGTTTTGACAGAGTGCTGATTGGTGTGTTTACAATCCTTGAGCTAGACACAGAGTCACAGAGTGCTAGTTAGCTAGATACAGAGTTAGCTAGACCCAGAGTACCAACTGGTGTATTCACAAACCCTGAGCTAGACACAGAGTGCTGATGGGTGCATTTACAATCCTTGAGCTAGACACAGTCACAGAGTGCTAGTATCCAAGTCTCCGCTAGGTTAGCTAGATACAGAGTGGTGACTGGTGCACATACGATCCTCCTCCGGGTAGATATAAAAGTTCTCCAAGTCCCCATCCAGTTCAGGAGCCCACCTGGCTGCACCCAGTGGATTCTGCACCAGGGCTGCAGGCGGAGCTGACTATCAGTCCTGGGCGGTACCTGCACTCTTCAAGCCCTGGGCTGTCGGTGGGATGGGACCGGGAGCCAGGGAGCAGGGAGCAGGGGGCGGCGCCCCTAGGGGAGTCTCAGACCGCGTGGGAGCCCACTGCAGGGGCGGAGCTCAGACTTGGCGGGCTGCGGGTCCCGAGCCCTGGCCCCCCGCAGCTAAAGCCTGCGAGAATTGGAGTGCAGTGCGGAAGGGCCAACACTGCTGGGGGACCCGGCGCAAACTCCACAGCTGCTGACCCTGGTGCTAAGCCCCTCATTGCCCTGGGCCGGCGGTGCCGACTGGCCGCTCCGTATGCTGGGCCCATGGAGCCAGCGCTGGCGCCCGCCGGAACTCGCACTGGCCCGGGAGCGGCGCGCAGCCCCGGTTCCCACCCGCGACTCCCGCTCCACACCTCCCGGCAAGCAGAGGGAGGAGGCTCCGGCCTCAGCCAGCTCAGAGAGGGTTCCCACGGTGCCGTGGGGGGGCTGAAGGGCTCCTCAAGCGCTGCCAGAGTGGAAGCCGAGGCCGAGGAGGCGCCGAGAACGAGGGCTGCTAGCACGTTGTCACCTCTCAGTAATATCAAGTTCCCTGTGGAATGAAGAATATACTCCACTTGATAAGAGAAAAGAGGCGCAGGGCAAGGTGGCTCACGCCTGTAATACTAGCACTTTGGATTACTAGCACTTTGGGAGGCCGAGGAGGGCGGAGTGCTTGAGCTCAAGAATTGGAGACCAGCCTGGGCAACAATGGTGAAACCCTGTCTCTAATAAAATACCAAAAATTAGCCAGGCATGGTGGCATGCGCTAGTAGTCCCAGCTACTCGGGAGGCTGAAGCAGGAGAATCGCTTGAACCCAGGAGGCGGAGGTTGCAATGAGCCAAGATCGCGCCACTGCGCTCCAGCCTGGGCAACAGAGCAAGACTCTGTCTCAAAAAAAAAAAAAAAAAAAAAAAAAAAAAACCAAAACAGAAAAGGAAGAATGGCCCAAAGACTGGGGTTCAGGAACAAAGACTTGAATAAAACAAGTCCAATCGGAAACTTTCAGTGAAATGCTAAGACCTGGGTCATGTCACCCTTCCCAGTCATCACCTGCTCTTCTTCCACCCCACCAATTATGTAACAAAATTGCAAAGTTATATTATGCTTGACTTGAGTACATTCATTGTGAAAGCTCAATCAACAATATGTTTATATCCACCTTGATACCTGACTGAAAACTGTAAATCGGAGGAAATTATAGATGGGTTACTATCTGCCTGAATATGTAGCAGAAAAGTGTATGGAAGAATTTTAGTTAATCAATTACTACAACAGGATGTCAGATATTTCTAAACTTACAAATTTTTAAAGACTTTCTTAAATTTTAAAGTATTTAAGATAAATTATAAAATTTTAATATTAGCTATAGTCACCTTGTGGTGAAAGAGAGCACCAAAATTGATTCTTCTTTTCTAATTAAAATGTTGTACCCTTTGACCAACATTTTTTTCTTCCCATCCTCCTGCCATCACCTGGTAATCACCATTCTACTCTCTACTTACATAAGTTTGACTTTTTAAGATTCCACATGTAAGTGAGATCAGGCAGTATTTGTTTGTGCCAAACTGATTTCACTTAGCATAATGTCTTCTAGATTCATCCACGTTGTCAAAAATGACAAAATTTTATTATTTGGAAAGGCTTACTAGTATTCCATTGTATGTATATACCACATCTTAAAAACTCACTCATCTGTTAATTCTGAGAACTTAGGTTTTTATTCACATTTTGGTTATTGTGAATAATGCTGCGAGTAATATAGTATAGCAGACATCTCTATAATTATTAACAATAATGTATATTTCAAAACTGGTAAAAGAGTAGATTTCAATATTCTCACAACAATGGAGTGATAATTATGGGTAGAGATGTGTATATTGATTAGCCTGATTTGCTCATTCTACCATTCATACATGTATTGAAACATCACGTTGGACTCCATAAACATATACAATTACTATTTTTCAGTCAAAAGTAAAATATATTTGTTAAAATACTTTAATATTGGAATTATATATGGAGTTTTAAAATTTATACATTATAGTTTCTATTTCCTGAAATAAGGGGAAATAAAGCGTGGAAGTACCACATTGTGTTGATAAAGGTTTTGAATAGGAATAATGCATATTATTTCTACACATACTTCCATTGCATGCCCATATGTAACTGCATGTGAGGCTGGGATATGTAGCTTTGCCAAGTGACTGGAAAGAAGAACAGGTGTTAGATTAATAGCTAGTGGTCTCTACCCAATGTGGTATGAAACCATGGTGCCTGCCTTTTTATCTTATATGATCTGGCCATAGGAATATATCTGCACATGTCTGTGATCATGTGCACCACTTTTAACCAAGATGATTTTGAAATGATTGTTCATTGCTTTAATTTTATAATGAATATGAAATATTTTAGAACAATAAATATTTAAACAAAGAAACAAAACAGCCATTTTGTCAAATGTCTAATACAACCCAGACACTTTTCTAGGTATTAGGACTTTGGAGATAAATGTTGATGTTCTTTTACATTTGTAAGACAGAAAAGTATCTAATAAAGTATACACAGAATTTTATGAAAACAAAAAAATACAAACTTAATACATCTCAAACATTCAAAACTAGTTTCTTGGAGACGATAATGTCTACTATGCATCATGAAATACAAATGTATTCATAGTCTGGGGGTGTGGGGACAGGAGAGCACTTACAAATTCTCCCAAAATGTGTAATCTATATGTTACGTAGAGGATATACAAATGCCACTATGTTCTAATTTGATCACAGAAAATAAAATGATGAATTTTCAAAATGTGGGTAGAATGAATATAACTTTATCATAGTTGTCTTCAAAAAGTTCATGGAAAAATGCATATTACGATAAAAAACTATGCATCAGTTTAAAATTTTCTTTTGTACCAAAATAAACTCATAGTAACTTGTTATAGCATAGCTGAACAGGGTCTAGTTTGAGGCACTAAGAAAGATAACACATTAGTTTGAAAAGAACCCTTATCAGAACAACATGGATTATGCTAAAATTTAAGCAAGAACAACATCAAATTTATGGTAAAGCTTGAGTAGAAGAATGATGAAATCATGTATGCTTTCTAAAATTTGTGGGAACAACATCCTGAAGAAATTAGCAGCCTACAAATGGATAATATGATTTAAGTAGAAATGAGAAAATGTTGAAGATAAAGCTAATAGCAGCAGACCATACACATCTATTTGGGAAGAAAAAGTTAACCTTGTCCATGTCCTCAGTAAAGAGGACTGATGGTAAGTGACACAAACAATATCCAGTACCACAGACATCTCACTCTGGTCATCTTACATATTTCTTAGTAAAAAATTAAAGGAGAGCAGACGTTCCACTGGATGGGTGCCCAAACCACTCCTTCCAGATAGCTACAGAAAAGAGAAGGCTTGCTTTAAATTGTAAACAAGCGGGATCAAGATCCTGAATCAAATCTTCAAATAATTGTGACAAGAGGTAAAACATAGTTTTACCATCCTGAAGACAAAGCATAAGCAAAACAATGGGTACCAAAAGATGAAAGTTATTTAGCAAAGCAAAAGCAGATGGTTTAAGAGCAAGGATCATGGCAACAGCTTTTTGAGATGCTCAAAGCACTTTGCTTGTTGACTTTTTGGAAGGCCAAAGAATGATAGCACCTGCTTATTATGAGAATGTTTTGAGAAAGTTAACCAAAGATTTGTGAGGAAAATTCCCAGGAAATCTTCACCAGAGAGTTATTTTCCACCATGACAATGCTCCTGCTCATTCCTCTCATCAAACAAGGGCAAATTTCTAAAAGTGTCAGTGAGAAATCATTAAGCATCCACCTTAAAGTCTTAATTTGGTTATTTCTAACTTCTTTTTATTTCTTAATCTTAAAAATTCTTTTAAGTATGTAGTATTAGTATCTTATCATCCCTTATAAATTGTCTTGAATTTGGTTGAGAAACAGTTTATATTTCTTATTTTTATATTTTCCTTCCATTTTCCATGTACTTTTTGAAGTCCCCTATATGATAGTATAGTATTAAATATAGTAGCATATATAATTTGTATATAGTATTAAAATACACAGACAGTATTTATAATATAAATAGTAGTTTATATGTATTAGTATACATATATGTATCACTTTATAGTGTAACATTACATGTAGGTTATTTATACTATATATTACATAAAATGTTATATGTGCTGATATTTAGTAAAACTCCATTCTTGTTATTTGAAGTTTCAGGAAGAAAAAAGCAATCTAGGAATAATTTTTAAGTATTTTAAACAAGAAACATATAATTACAGAATAATGTTATTAAATACAGAGATTTTAATTATACTTTTCACCTATATTTTTTCAAAGGTAATGACATATTAGCAAGTTTCTATTAAAATTTGTCAAAATAAGTTAGTATCATCATACTTTCTCCAACATTCCTTTCTTGCATCCTAATTTTAAATATGTAATGTAAGCATGTGTTATATGCTTTATGTGTGTATTATATGTATTATGTATGCTATCTGTACATATAGTTTATATTGTGCATTTATTCTTTAAATGTTTATGTCATTTATATTTTATAAATCCACAAGGTGGATAGCTTTAGTTTTACAGTTAAGTACATTATTCACAATCATTTCTCTTTCCCAAACCTTTCCCATTTCTTTTCCTTCCTTCCTTCCTTCCTTCCTTCCTTCCTTCCTTCCTTCCTTCCTTCCTTCCTTCCTTCCTTCCTTCCTTCTTCCTTCCTTTCTTCCCTCCTTCCTTCCTTCCTTCCTTCCTTCCTTCCTTCCTTCCTTCCTTCCTTCCTTCCTTCCTTCTTTCTTTCTTTCTTTACTTTTTTTTTTTTTTTTTTTTTTTTGAGTTTTGAGTTTTGCTCTTGTTTCCCAGACTGGTGTGCAGTGGCACAATCTCAACTCACTGCAACCTCCTCCTCGCTGGTTCAAGGGAATATCCTGCCTCAGCCTCCCAAGTAGCTGGGATTACAGGCATGTGCCACCACTCCAAGCTAATTTTTTGTACTTTTTCTTAGTAGAAACAGAGTTTCACCATGTTAGCCAGGCTGATCTCAATCTCCTAACCTCAGGTGATCCTCCCCCCCTCGGCCTCCCAAAGTGCTGGAATTACAGGTGTGAGCCACCGTACCCAGCCATCCTTTACCATTTCTAAGTCTTTTGAGTTATTTTTTTGGTTTGCTGAATTTTCTTACTTAGTAATAAAGTTTATATTTAATTTCAAAAAAGTTAATGAGTACTCTATTCCTTAAGATCTTGAAAGTGTTAATTTGTCTGCTATGTTTATAACTAAAGGAAAATTTTATTGACATGAAATTATTCATCACACATTCATTTCTAAATTTTTAGACATGCCAATATGTACTGTCATAAAGAATTGCTATGAAAAGTCTGAGTCTAATCTCTATTCTACCCAATCCTATTCATGACTTTCTTCTGTCTTGACTTTCAAATGTTTTTAAAACTTTGAATCATTTTTTTAGATCACAATATTCTCTTTCAATCTCCAAAACAGGTATTCTTGCATGTCATAATCTTTATCTTTGATATTTTAAAATATATTCTATGTGTTGTTCACTTTTTAAGAAATATTCATTATTAATATATCAGTCTAACATTACACATCTATAGTCTTTTTTGTATTTTATGCTTGTTTTTATTTCCCACAGTATGTATTGTGTAAGCATAGTTTTAATTCATGTTTATTCGATTTTTCTGCTATTTCTATTTTTTTAAATTTATTTTATTTATTTTATTATTATTATACTTTAAGTTCTAGGGTACATGTGCATAACATGCAGGTTTGTTATATATGTATACTTGTGCCATTTTGGTGTACTGCACCCATCAACTCGTCAGCACCCATCAACTCGTCATTTACATCAGGTATAACTCCCACTGCAATCCCTCCCCTCTCCCCCCTCCCCATGATAGGCCCCGGTGTGTGATGTTCCCCTTCCCGAGTCCAAGTGATCTCATTGTTCAGTTCTGATATGGCTTTTATGTTTTCATTGTTTTCTTGAAATTTGCTCATGCAATCATTTCACTTGGATACCTAATGATTTTGTCTTTGACATCCTATATTTCTTCCTTGATATCTTCAAAAAATCTGACAAACTCCTTAGATGCCATAGAAACTAGAACTTAAAGTATAATAAAAAAAAATAATAAAATAAAAAATATATAAAAAAAGAAAATTCTTGTCAGTTTTTTTCATTTTCCTTAATTTATTTTCTTGATCTTTTTCTCTCTGCATCTTCAAACAGACCTCATATGCTTTCTTTTTCTCTATTCTTTCTTAATTTTGCATGTAAATATCATTTATATACTATCAAGAAGAAGTGAGGCAGGCTATTATTTATACTTGATTTTGTCTTTACAGAAACCCCCTTCACTGAATCCTTTACACTACAATATTTCTCCCCTTGATTGTTGACATTTATGGGTCTGTGGCTTACAGCAAAGTCCTCTCATTACAGTCTATCTGAGATGAAATCTTGGAATGACCTTCTTATTTCATTGCTTTACCCTATATAACTTTTGGGAATATCTACAAGCTGCAGTTTAGAAAAAATACATATTAACTTATCCTAAATAGCAAAATTCTGTTAGCACTGAAAATGGAAATTAAGCAAAATTTTCTGATACTGTGTTAAAAAAGAAAAAAAAAAAAAAAAAAAAAAAAGACCAAGAAAGCAAATAACTTAGCTGATTGCTACAGAAAATGATTTCTGAGAAAGACAATACTGTATCAGTTTTTTTTTTTTTTCTTTTACATGAGAACTAACAGCTCACTCAAAAAAAAAGTTCCAGAAAATAGCCTGCTTACCAGGACTGCTTAAAGATCTTTGGTTTCCTATGCCTTTAGAGCCAAAGCAATGATGTCATAAGTTCTTCCACATCTCAGTGAGTTCTCCACCTTGTCAAACTCACTCTACCCAAGCAACTCTCTGCCAATGCTACTTTAACATGTTGGCCCCTTCAGTTTGACCTCTTTTTGAAACTTAATGGGGTAGAATAAAATCTACCTCAGTAATATTTCCCTCCTTCAAAACCTAATCACACTCTTATACCTCCATTTAGGGGCCAAATAGAGAGGGCTGCTTTATGAACAAAGCCTGAAGAGATGTATGCATGCTTTTAGGGTTCTTTTATTTATTTATTTTTCTCTTTTCATTTTAGTCTACATTTCACTGCACTGTTATAGAAAAATATACATTAACAGTTTCGTTGTCTGAGAATTGGGCTTTTTCCTGTTTGCTTTTCTATTTCAGGCAGGATCTTACTCTGTCACTGAGTCTGGAGTGCAGTAGCTGGATCAAGGCTCACTGCAGCCTGGAACTCCAGGGACTGGGTTATCATCCCATTTCACCCTCCCTGGTAGCTGGGACTACAGCCAAGTGCCAACATGCATAGCTTTTTTTTTTTTTTCTTTTCTTTTCTTTTTTTTTTTCTTTTTTTTCTTTTTTTGTTAAGACGGGGTTCCTTCATATTTCCCAGGCTGGTCTCAAACTCCTGCGCTCCAGCAATCCGCCTGCCTTGGCCTCTGAAAATGCTGGGATTATAGGCACGAGCGACCACGATAGCCCTGTTTGCTTGTTTTAATAAAAATGGGGCTGTTTATATATGTTTTCAACAATGCAATGTTATTGCATTGTTTCTTTGAAGATGTAGTTGTTTCTCTGAATCCTTTTTTGTTGGAGGGAAATGAAGAACATGTATACTCACCAATTTTAATAGGATTTATCTCAGTAATGCATTATTTAAATAAACTAAGCATCAGTATGTTGAACAAGAAAACAAGATCACTATTTCAAGATTTTTATTATTTAGATGGAAATCCATTGTGTGTGTGAATATATGAAAATCCTCAGAATGAATTTTCACACTCTATCATTTCACAGATGAGGAGATTGAGTTTAAAATTGCATCGCTTCTTAAAGTTTACATTTCCAATAGCTCTGGAAGCACTAGGTTTTAGTCTCTATCCCATTTGCTTATTTTGGTTGTCAGAGTTCCTGAATTCCAACCAGAAGAATTAGTTTCTATGGCAGAATTAGTTTCTGTTGATCTCCCTGCCTCCTCACCGACCAAACTATGGTTGGTTATAAAGTTTCATTTTCTCACTATTAGCTTCTAGATGCTACAAGTTTTTCTTTTTATTGTCTTCTTGAATTTAAAAAAAAAGGGGGGGGGGATAGGGTTTTGCTATACACATAAGTATTCTAAATTTTCTCTATAATCAGAAAACAAGCTACCTTGCTGGGTATTCACACATTGCTTATTGGATCTAGTTATTTATTATAATTAAAATACATGAAGAAAGGTTTTATGATGAGGGATTGTGTAGTTAATCACTGACCATGGCATTCTTGAAAAGGAAATCTTGAAGCACCTTTACAAATTACTTCTTTGGGATAAAAATACAACCAGTTTATGGACAGATAGCCAATGCAAATTTCTCAGCAGTGACAGAAAATATACCAGAGTTAATTACAAATCTGGATTCCTTAGCCTAGAATAAAATAGCCTTTCTTAAGTCTAAAATTAGTTCAAACTAAATGTGATCTAATTCCCTCCCTCCTTCCTTTCTTTCTTTCTTTCTTTCTTTCTTTCTTTCTTTCTTTCTTTCTTTCTTTCTTTCTTTCTTTCTTTCTTTCTTTCTTTCTTTCTTTCTTTCTTTCTTTCTCTTCCTTTACTGTTCAATTTTAAAACTCAGAGTAAAAATTGGGATGGTATTTTATAATGCTAAATATTCACTATTTTTATGTGTTTCCCTTTTTATGTTGAAAACAAAGCTTTACATTGGATTATGTACTTATTAAGTACATTTACTCACATAAATGAACATAGTAAAATGATTATGTCTTGGTATATTAATTAAAGAACAGCTTCTGATGTGAAATATTTCAAGTAGAATCAGATTGTATTTACCAACATTAGGTATGGTAAGAGAAATAACCAGGATGAATGAAGGAAAATTAAATATTTTTCTCTTTTAATTGATTCAGTTTTACTAGACCTGCCATTGATACATAAATAAATATGGAGAAAGAAGGCAACGCTTATCCTTTGCCAGGACTGATATCGGAGATACATGTTCTTGTCTCCCCATTTCCCTATGCTGAACTTTGCATCCACTGACACAAATACATTTTGTTTATGGGATGAATAGTAGCTCTAAGTGCTTTCGATTTAAGGAATTGAAAATAAGACTTTTAAGTGGCCAGCTGATTTCCTGGATACACATAGAGATATATTTAATAGAAAATGACAAAAGTGTTGACTAAATTGTTGTGTTAGAATATATTTAGCTGTCAGTGACTGAAAATTCAAAATAACAGTGGCTTATCTAAAGGAATTTTATTTCATTTTAATATAAGTAAAACACACCAAGTGATATGTTGTCCAGGTCTAATGTTTTTGGACCGTGGTATCAGAGATATTTCTTTCTATTTTGTTCTCCACCATTCACGTATTACAGCTTTATATGAAGTGATACAGCTCTCACCATCATAATCTTACTCCAGACTCCAGAAAAGAGGAGAGAAAAGGGAAAGGAATAAGGGAAAAATTCTCCTGAAAGTGCACATTCCACTTGCTGTTAAATCCCATTACATAATACTCACTCATTTTTCTATATCTAGATGCTAGGGATGTCAAAGTATGTAAACGTTATTTTGAGTGTTCATAGCTCAGCGAAAACATGGAGAGTTTTATTACTGAATAAGGGGGAGAAATTGATTTTGAAAGACAACTAGTGATCAGTTACACTGTTACATCATACTAAGCTTTTAGACTCAATTATGAAATATACTGTAACATGTAAATTAGAATGTAAGCTTCTTGAGAGCAAGGACTTCTACTTCTCAGTTTTTGTAGGTGCTATATCCCCAACATGTAGCAGCCTATTACACCATAGGTAAGTAACAAAAATTTGGTGTTTTAACTGCTTTACTGAGGTATGATTGACATAGTAGGACTCTACATATTTAATGTATATAATTTGGTGAGTTTGGAGACAGGTATACACCTGTGAAATCATCATCACAATGTATGTCATAAAACTACTGTAACCTACAAAAGTTTTCACTCATCTTCTTTATTTATAATAACAATTATTATTTGTATTATTATTTTGTGATATGAGCACTTAACATCTACACAAAAAAATTTATTGAAGGAGTACATGTCCTAATAAAGTGGAATAAGCTCAGAAAGATGAGACTTAGATTTGAATTTGGGTTCTTAGATTTTTTTTTTTTTTTTCTCTGCTTGAATACGTGCCCATTACTTAATGTCTCAGTACCTTATTTTCCTTTTTTCTCAGTAGGGTTTGGTCCATTTATCCCAGGAGACTTTTTATAGCACCAATCATGAACTGAATTATCTAGAAAAAAAGGCCCAACCTGGATTCCTAGAATTTTTTAAATTGTAAAGAAAATGTTTAGAAAGAATATTTTTTATTAAAGTACCTCTTGCTTATAGACAAGTACACATAAACGCATAGGGAAAATTTTCACAAATTAAACAAGTCTCTTTAACCAGTAGACAGATTAGGATATAAAATATTTTTGACATCCTCAAAGTCTTATTATCCCATCCAGTCACTACATTCCAAAGTTAACTACTAAAATGACATTATCACCATAGACTGTATTTTAAAACTCTAATATGTTTGGCTTTTTTCCATTAGGATGATGTTTTTGACATTCACGTAATTTTACATGTAGCAATATCTTCTTTATTCTCATTGTTGTATTCATTGACCATATATCTATATCTATATAGCACTGTATATCATCTATATATTATTATATACATATAATAGCTATATACATCATATATGTATCTTTATATATAATATATGTCAGCTATTTCATATATTCATATATATCTTTATATATGATGTGCATGTGTATTCATACACACACACACACACACACATGCATTCTAGTGTTGATAAAATTGTGGATTATTTCCAGTTTGAGCTGTAGATATATACATAGGCATTCTAGTGTTGACGGAATTGTGGATTATTTCCAGTTTGGGCTGTTATAAAAAGTGCTGCTGAGAATATTCTCATAGATAATCTTCTGGTGGTGACTAGAATTTCTGCTAGGAATTATTTCTGTATCATAGGAAATGAAACATTTTAATAGATATTGCCAAACATTTTCTCCCAAAAGTTATACGATGTGTACTCCCATTATCATTACGTGATAGCTGCTGTTGCTCTACGTGATTATCAAAAATTAATTTTAACTTTCAAACTTTTAGCCATTCTGGTAGGTATGAGGTAAAATTTCATTGTGCTTTTAATTTGCATATCCCTGCTGAGTAGTGCTGATGGGATTTTTATAAGGATTTTAGACATGTGATTTTTTCTTCTGTAAAATGTGCAGTCTTTAATCATTTTATTTTCTTAATTACTGAGACTTTAATATTCCATGTAGATACTAGTCATTTGTTAGATATATGAATTATAAATATCTGGTGCAGTTGTATAGTTTACATTTTTAATCTCTTAATGTGGTACTTGAGTGAGCAAAATTTAATAAGTCAAATGTACATCAGTTTATATTTTTTCTTTATACTAACACTTCTTAAAAAAACTTTGACAATAACAGGTTCATAAAGATATTCTTATGTGTCCACCCCAGAAGCCTTATTATTTAATCATTTTCATTTAAAACTGTACTCTATTTGGAATACATATTTTTATATGGTAGAATACATGGGTTAGTATTCAGTACATATAGTGTCTTAATCCATTTTGTGCTGTTATAAAGAAACACGTGAGTTTGGCTCTAAAGAGGTTTATTTGGTGCATGGTTCTGCAGGCTATTCAAGAAGCATGGCACCAGCATCTGTTTCTCATCAGGGCTTCAGGCTGCTTTTACTTATGGCAGAAGGCGAAAGGAAGATGGTATGTGCCAAGTTCTCATTTCAAGAGAGAAAGCAAGAGAGAGAGAAGGGAAGGCACCGGGGCTTTTTTTTTTTTTTTTTGTAACCAGCTTTCTCAGGAACTAATAGAGCAATAACTCACTCCTCAGGCCTGACTCCAGCACATTAATTTATTCATGAGGCATCTGCTCCATGATCTAAACACCTCCCATTAGGCCCCACTTCCAACATTGGGGATCAAAAGTCAACACAAGGTTTGGTGGGGCAAGCACCCAAACTATACCACATTGTCAGCATATTTGTTCAGGAGCGTATGCTTTTCCCACTGCACTGCAGATAAAGCTTTGTCACGTGTCTTTTGATGTGTGTATATGGGTCTCTTTGGGCACTTTTGTGCATTCCATTTGTCTATTTGTTTTCCTGGTGTCAAGAGACACATATTCCTTGTTATATCTAAACATAAGTTTTGAGATCTGTTAGTTACAGTGTTAATTTTTTTCCTTCCTCAATATCATCTTGGCTATTCATTTTTACATTTTCTTATAAACTTAAGAAACAGTCTGTGAATTTTCATACAAACAGATAATAATAATAATTATTATTACTGCTATTCTTATTGTTGTAACTATTATAAACCTTTACTTTTTTTTTTGAGATTGAAGTGAAACTGTAGTTTAATTTGGGTACAATTGACATCTTTAAAGATAATTCAAAAATATGGAATAGTCCAGTACATTGATATGGTTTCTGTGTATGTATCTATGCCTCCTTTAATGTATCTCAATGATGTTTTATCGTTTTTATTCTTGCACATACTTTACTTTTAATTATACATTTGAGATTTAATCTCAAGGATTTTAACTTTTCAAGTATTGTTGTCTTGACAATGTAAAACTCTGTTTTGTCTCTCCCAAGTTTTTGTTTTTAATTTGCTTATTTACTTACTTGTTTTTGATATATTATATGTTATAAATATTATGATGATTCAGGAAATAAATATACACAATCTTTTTTTCTATCAAAATGAATCTATCTTTTTTGATATTTTAAATATATATTTTAAATAGTTATGATGTATATTCAACTCGCCATCCTAGTTTTTCATTTTACATATGACAAATATTATTTAATGTATCTACATATTTTCTGTTACTATCACTTTTTAAGATTGGATAACATTTTTCTCTAGTGAACGATGCACAAATTTTATAATAGTCCCCCTGTTAATAGATATAAACATGTTTTATTTTTTATCAAAAGAAACTGAAGATTCTGCCCATAAGCATTCATATTTCAGATACATTTCTTAAGGCATATTTTCTGAAGTGCAATTATCTGGTCAAAAACTATGAGCACTTTGATAGGATATGCATGATATGTCCTGCTCTCTGCTATGAAATGGCTTTTAGCTGCTCACGGTACCAATAACAGGATGCAAGAAAATAGTCACTTCTGTATGCTCGCCATCTGTATGCAACACCATTTAAAAAGCAGTAACAAAAGACCTAATATATCTTTGATTATCCTTTTTTCGCTTGTGTTTACATTGAACATTTTAATCTATGTTTGTTCACTGGTTATGTTTCTTCTGTTGTGTATTGTCCATTAACCGACTAAGAGTCAGAGAGAAACCTTGACTAAATTTGTGCATGTTGGTAACCTTACTGCCATTGCTTTAGGAAAAATAACCTTTGACAGAACAAGAGTGTTTTTATGTGCAGCATTGAGGATCAATGCAGATATCTGCTCCCATGAAATTAAAAAAAAAAAAAAAAAGCAAAACACTTTAAATTTTTCGAGTTTGGAAACTGGGCAACCTGGAAGCTGACACTATAGATAAGGAACCGATGAAAGAAGTTCAATCAGAGCTTCCCTGGACTTGAACTTCTCTCTAGGGCTTGGATACCATTGTTTTCTATAGAAATGAGGACACCGACATTCAGAAGGTAGAGAAATTATGGGGACCTGAGATGGGTAGTATTGACTGTTGTGTATCTTCCTTGATGCTAAATCCAGTGTCTTAGTCTTCTCGGTATCGTTGGTCCAGTCAATGCCCAGACGTAGCACAGAAATTTCCTCGATTTTCTCAAACTTCATCACCACTCACGGATGTCCTTGGGTAAGTATAACGGATTGTGGCTTTAAATGTCATATCAAGAGGGACAAGTGCTAATGACCCAAACATGCTCTATGGCATGACCTCTTCACATTATACGGTATATTCTCCATAATGTGCACTGTGTCTAGTATCTCCTCATGTAAATAATCTATTCATAAATACTCTTATGCATGCTCTCCTTACATGTTACTTTGTTACATGATAGATGCATGTACATTTCTTCCATGGACTTATTATCCCCAGAGTGTAGAAGTAATTAGGCAGACTTACGAATGCCCTGTGGTTTTAGAACACAAATCCAACAAAGATAGAACTAAAATGCTAGCAGCTTATTTCTTTGCTTGCAAAAAAGAAGATATTCTTTTATCTGAAAGAATTTTTGTATACATCTTTCTATTATCTATCTATCTATCTATCTATCTATCTATCTATCTATCTATCATCTATCTATCTATCTCAAATCCATGACATTTTAATATACATCTGGGTGCCATATATAGTGCCTGCAACTGGGTCATAAATGGAATTCAGCATACTGGGGACTGACTGTGGCTCCAGGGAAATGTACCAGCATAAGTCACCAAACCAGTTGTAAGTCACCCATCTGTATTCTTGATAGGACAGCCTTGGAGCAACAGCAGCTTCTCATAGTCCTGGAGGTACTTATTCCCCTTATAAGTCAGTGTTCCTGCAAACTTGTCTACTTGTTATTAGAAGGCTCATATGTCACTTGTTCTGGAGGAAAATTGCAGCATAAGTGAGAGAGTTTCGGTTTTGTCATTGTAGACTTTTCCTGAGAGGATGGAAGGAGGCTTAAGAGAAAAAAAGAAATAAATCCCCCTTTTCTACATGCACATACATCCTTTCTATCTTCTCCCAGGTACTACCTATTCTTTGCCAGCTCCCTGCAGAAAGGCAGACAATGGTTTCTGGGCATCGAAGGAGAGTAATTCTGCATGTGACATGAATCATAGTGAGAGAAAAATCCTACATGGTAACTCATCCCCATCCTTACTGCCAGATCACAGGAGCTCTGAATCTGAAGTGACTTAAAAACTACCTAACATTAACAAACCTACTATTTTGTTTCAAAATTAAATTATGTTGGCTTTTTCCTAATTACCTACTTTAGTATTCCCTTTGTAGAAATGAGCATAATACAAAAAATATAAAGAAGAAAGTAAAAATTAATATTTTGTCTAAAGATAATGGCTATTAACCTTCTGAAAAACATAAGTCCAAGTGTTTATTCTCTACACATACTATATATATTTTATTTATAAAATAAAATAACATGCAGTCTTTTGTAATGTGCATTCCTTACTTATTAATATGTTGTGAGTATTTATGCCAGTAAAATGTACTGTCCTGCTTTCAGTAAGTTGTATAAAATTCACTGTATGGATGTATCGAACTTTATATTACCAGTCCCAGACTAGCAAAAATTTATAAGGGCAAATTCTCATCCTAATTCACCAACATAAGTGAACAACAATAGGAGCTCCAGGTGTCTTCCATGTCATTGGTGATTAAATGGCCTACTTCACTTGCAGGTTCTCCTCAAAGGTGTAAAGGACACACATTCACAATACTGAAAAATAAATACACAACATTTAGCACAAGTGCCCAAATGCACCAACCCTCTCCTCTTTCCCTCACTTGTATGGGTTACTCTTCTCTACCAAAACTTGAGAAAGATTAGACGTTTGTCTCATTGATGTGGGGCAGTGTCTGTTTACAGTCTTAGAAAACAAAAACTGTGAATGTCATCTGCAGACAAGAAAACATAGATTTAGGATTCAAAAAGAGGAACTTTGTTTTGCGGCAAGCGGGCAGAGAAAAACACACTGAACCTGCAGGAAATTATCCATCACTGAATAACACACACACACACACACACACACATACAAACACACACACAACACAAATTAACCATTCAATGAATTGTCCTGCCAAATGAAGCCAAAGTAGAGATGCACTTGGGGACAGAAATGTTGAAAGCTTTTAAAATAAGAATATTCTGAGGAGGTGAGAGACTATGCTAAGAAAGAAAAAGGTGAACCAGTTCAGTATCCAAACCTCAGCAAACCAGGGATTCATAGTTCTAAGCTGGTCTACAGCAACACAAGGGGAAGTTGACTTTCAATAATGAAGTTGACAAAAACATCTTACTACAAATCTTTCAAGGAGTAGGGCAAGATCATACAAACATTTCTCTGTTTAAGACTTTAGGAATTTCTGTTTTCCAGCCAAAGCCAAGTGATTATTAAAAAAAAAAAAAATCCTACCCTTGAAGAAACCCTAGGGAAGGCATTCTGCAATGGGCTTTATAGAGCAACTTCTCACTGAATCATCACCTAAGAAAGTTCCTGAATTTGCATCAGTATGTACACTGATAAAAAGGCACACAGGTAGAGCAATAGGTTAATAACATGTTTATTTTAAATAATTCCCATTAGTTAATTTGAGAGGATTTATAATTCACTGCAATAATTTTATCAACTCTGATGCACAGGAGTAGTAAATCTAAATTTAATTGACTAGTCATAAACAAATATGAGATACAAATTGTTTAATGAATCTTTACTGCCAGAGTATTTATTGAGAAAGTAACATTGGAGGACACTGTTTTACAGACTGAAAGTATAAAAATGTACAAAGCATGCAAAACCTCTGCATTTAGGAAATACACCTTCTGTTGAGGAGAGGGGCTGGGCAATGGTTTCATGAGCTGCAATAATGTATCAGCAATCTGTGAGAAGCAGGTATGTTGGAATGGGAAACAAGCAATTATTCTCAGTTAAGGATTTGTCCTAGTGAAAAGAGACTGCCAGATAGCAAGTTTTACCATTAGCAACTGTGATAGGTAATATTGAGTGTAAACCTGATTGGATTGAAGGATGCAGAGTATTGATCCTGGGTGTGTCTGTGAGGGCGTTGCCAAATGAGATTAACATTTGAGTCAGTGGGCTGGGAAAGGCAGACCCACCCTTAATCTGTATGGGAGCCATCTAATCAGCTGCCAACTTGGCTAAGATATAAAGCAGGCAGAAAAAACGTGAAAAGGTTAGAATGGCTTAGTCTCACAGCCTACATCTTTCTCCCGTGCTGGATGCTTCCTGACCTTGAACATCGGACTCCAAGCTCTTCAGTCTTGAGACTCAGACTGGTTTTCTTGCTCCTCAGCTTGCAGATGGACTATTGTGGGACCTTGTGATCGTGTGAGTTAATACTACTTAATAAACTCCCCTTTATGTATATATCGATCCTATTAGTTCTGTCGCTCTAGAAAACCCTAATTCAGCAAGTATATAATTTGTAATTGTGTACCAATGTACAATGTAATGAAACTAATTATATTTAACCTATATTGTAATTAATTTTAAAGTAATTTTTAATACACTTTTAAATGTCTTCAGAAAGTAAATTTCCCAGGTAAAACTATGAGGTGGCAAACTAGCCAGCCTCTACTGAATTTGATGTTTAGACTTTAAGCCAGGGCGGACTAAATGATAACCTGCAATGTAATAATGCCTGGATGGTCCTCTGTCATTTTTGGATGAATTTCCTCTTCTATAATAAATTGAAGCTTGTTAATAAATATTGAACCATAACAATAAAATAATTTTCAATCGAAAATCTAAATTACAAGCATCTGAAAGCCTTTGTATCATAAAACAGATTATGCAAACATGTTACATAGGATGTAAACTTTCTGCAAATATTTTATTATTTGAGCTGTCAATTCTGAATAGATATGCTAAATTTGAACTATCTGTGGGAAGAAATATGGTTCATTATCTGATGTGAATGAGTTGACAATCTGCAAATGAAATTTAGTCATTTGTGGATAATTGAATTTCTCTGTTTAATAGTTATCTGTTCTAAGTTCCCATTCCACTAATTATCCAGCCTTTATTATTTATCCAGTAACTTAAGACAGGTTTATGTTCCTTTGGGAAACACAAATGGTCAATGTCTTTTGTTTTTTCCAGCATCACCATTACTAAAACAATGGAGATGCCCATTCTCTGCCTCTTTCATACATACCCTGATATTCAAGATTATTTGTTCAGCAAATATTTAGTGAGTACTTGATTTATTTAATTTTTTTGTAGCCACAGGGTCTTGCGCTATTGCCCAAGTCAGTCTTGAACTTCTGTGTTGGTCTCCCAAAGTGTTGGGATTACAGGCTTGAGCTACAGCACTAACCTGAGGCCCTGATTTGATCCAGCTTTTGCCTTCTCTGTTTTTTGGTGGAAATACAAATGAAGCGGTGTTTCTTCCTGAGGCCTTAAAAAATTCACAATAGCAGAATATATAGGAAATTCAATACATAATAATGTTAACATTGGGATGATGTCTTATACAACTCTAAAAGTCATATAAGCTAATATATAGGGGAACAAGACAATTGGCAAAGAAAAGCTGATGTTTGACTTACTTTTCAGTGGGGCTCACTGGGAGAATATGGATGAGAACAAAAAACCTCAAAAAATGTCCTGGCAGAGAAAACAACATAAAATAAAGAAAATGTGTCTATGGTCCAGGATATAAAAGTGAAAACAGAGATGATATGTAAGATACTCAGATTTCTGAGGGCTGTGAGTATAACAATAACAGAATTGGACCTGTTATTCCCTAGAGTACCTGGCATTGAGACTTACACAAATTGTTTGCTCAATTTAATGTCTGCTTTCATTTGTTAAAACTAAATTATTTCTCTTGAAGTTTCAAGATCTCAGATTGGATTGAGCTTTCTTGTTTTACTTCATTATTTTATTTGGGATATTCTTTTTCTATTCATCAATTTCTACTACTCATCCTTCCTTTATTTCTTCTTTAGTATTCATGATTCAATATCAGTACCTTAAAAAAAATTATATTTACTCTCCTGGCATGGTGGCTCATGCCTGTAATCCCAGCACATTGGGAGGCTGAGGCAGGTGGATCAATTGAGGTCAGGAATCCGAGACCAGCCTGACCAACATGGTGAAACCCAGTTTCTACTAAAAAAAAAAAAAAGAAAGGAAAAAAAATAAAAAAGAAAAGAAAAAGTTAGCCGGCGTGATGTTGCGCACCTGTAATCCCAGCTATTCCACTGGCTGATGCAGAATTGCCTGAACCCAGGAGGCAGAGGTTGCCATGAGCTGAGGCTGGGCCACTGCACTCCAGCCTGGGCAACAGAGTGAGACTCTGTCTCAAAAATAAAATAAAATAAAAATAAAAAATTAATTTATGTTTTTCCTCTACATTCCTTAATCTACATTATTTTATTTCAACTTCTTAATTTGCTGTATCTTTGTATGCACATTGTCTCTCTTAGACACGTCCATTCAAAGTCTTCAGGTATTGACAAGGACTCCCTTCCTGACCAAACTTTAGTGAGAATCATTTGAGCGCTTTTCTTGAATAAGTCCCAACCTTCAACCTGCTGTCCTGCCCTTGGCCTGCTGAGTGCAGTTTTAGCAAAGAATTCTGCTAAATTAGCAAGTATTCTCCCACTGTTGATATTGATATCTGATGATATCTTCATTCCCAGTCCTTCACATCTGAGTCCTTGGCCTAATTTTAGAAAGAATCCTGTTAAGCAAGTATAGAGAATCCCTCTATCCTTGACGTCTAGTCACAATCCTCATAGTAATTTTCTATCCACTCACTCCCTCACTCTACTGGTTGGCCATAAATCTCCAGCTTTCCTTGCTGTAGTCAGAGGTGAGTTTGATCTCTCTTCTCTATTGCAATATTATCTCATCTATTGCAATAGTCTTATACAAAGTCTGTTTGACTGCTTTAAGCATAAGTCAGAATAATTTTTCTATTACAATTCCACCTCCATATGAATAGCTATCACATAATTATCCCAGGCTTGCATTACTACCTGCTCTCTTTTTGAATACAAATTATCTCAGTCAGTTCTCAGGTATATCATTATATTCCACCAGATCTCTTAAATGGACTCTATTTCTTAAAGATATCATCTGTTTCCTATCCTAGGCTTGGAATCTTAATATCATTCTGGAATCATAATTCTACCAACCTTTCCCATCACATTCCAGTTATGTGCATTATTTATTATACATATCTTCTACATTCATTCACCCCTCTCCTTCTACCTGCTAGCTCTCTAATTTAAGGTGTCATCAATCCACGTCGAAACGTTTCAATAGCCTACTTATCAGTCAGTCTCTTTCTACTCTTTCTCACTTTTAATATTCTTATGAAATACCATCAGCTTACTTTTCACAAAATCAAGCTTAAATCCTATTCAACCTTGCTCTAATATGGTTATTGCTCTCAGTGCCTAAAGATGTTGTGCTTCCCAAAGACTGTATGCAAACATCTGGTGACACCTAAAATAACCTAATGTAGCTAATAAGCATAAATTTATAGAAATATTATTACATATTAATATGTTATATTCAGATAACATAATTATAATATTATAAAATAACACTATGTGCATCTCAAATTTTTTTCTTAGTAATTCACTAATTGAGCACTACTAGTAGTTAACAGCTGTCTAGTAGAAAAGACAGATATAGGAGAGTGAAGGAGATCATGAATCCCTGGCTCGGAATCACAGTTCTTTTATTTATATGCCCTTTGCTCAATTATTTAATATCTTATATTTCAGATTTCTAGTTTGTAAAACAAGAATAATTATAGAATGTACTTGATTTGGTTGTTGTGAGAAATGAGTAAGATAGTGCTTACAGGTTAGAACAATGCCTAGTAATTAATGGATAATTCAAATTAATGTCAGTTGTTAGTATTGTTATTCACTATTAAGAATTCATAATTGTATATTAGAATTTGCATTGTGATCTGTTTCTGTTTTGTTTGGTTTTCTCCTTCTTTCTCTTTTGTTCAACATCTCGTGGGCCAGAACTGAAAAAATAGGATTTTCAAATTTATATATATATATTTAAAAAAAAAATTCACTTTGGCATATAGAGAAAGCACTTGTCACAGCATCACAAATGAAGATTTAAGATAAGTACTTAATAATGCTCTTATAATTGTCAGTCATGTTAAGATTAGGTCAATAAATTTGTGATTTTCTTTTAGCTTTGTGAAAAGATAAATAGTACTTCCACACAACGTGTCTTTTATCATAAAACTTGTTGACTTTCATTGAGAAACATCTTCAGTTATTTATTAAGTTGTGGAAAGGAATTCATCTTTCAAGATAAGATATTCAGCCCATGATATAGTCCACAGAGCTGGGGCAGACTTTGCAGATTAGCATAAATAATTTGAACAAATTAAACTTCTCACAAAGCAAATTTATGACAAGCATATTATCATGAAGAGGAATGAGTATGATAATTATAAAACTCAAATTATGTGATCAAAACTGTGATAAGAATGAGTCAGGTGCATTACATTATCTAAAGTGTATGATTAGGAGTTTATCTGAAAAATCATAGAAAATATTTTAAACGTTCTGAAAACCCTTTAAATTACCTAATTAAAAATTGATAACAGGTATAACTAGAAATAGAACACTTTTATAATATTTTGTGAGTATTCCCAAATAAGTAAGTAAATTTAGGAGAAAATATAAATCACTAACAATTTTCATAGTTGTATCGAAACAAATGTTTGTTTACAAATTATTTATATAGTTTTGGAAAGATTTTCTAGAATTCAACTCTATCAAAAAAGCTATTTTTTAAAATGTTTTATTTTGAAACCGAGGAAATGTAAAGATAGTGCAGAAAGTTCTAGTATGCCCTTTACCCATCTTCCCCAATATTCACATATTACATAACCATGGTATAAATATCAAAAATAAGAAATTGACATGTTATTATTATACATGTTATTATGTTATTATTATACATGACTGTTAACTAAACTACAGGTTTTACTTGGATTTTCCCAGTTTATCTACTAATTTTATACAATCCATTTAGGAGTTGGCTGTCACTTAACAAAATAAATTTAAGATTCATGCTGTTACCTGAACTAAGTTGTTCCTTTTCTTTATCGAGTAATATTTCATTGTATGCTATGATTCATTTAGTCCTTCATCTTTGAGACACACTTGACTTTTTCATTTTAGGGTTGGAAAGATACTATAAATACTCACGGACAGCTTTTGTCTGTGAAATCCATAGTGAGAATGCAAACATCTTAATTGAAAATAACTTAAAGAATTTGAAGAGTCACAGCTAATGTATGTAGGGCTTAAAACGTAGGTGACGAGTTGCTAGGTGAAGCAAGCCACCATGGCACACGTATACCTGTGTAACAAACCTGCACATTCCACACATGTATCCTGGAACTTAAAGTAAAAATAAATAAATAAATAAAAAGTAACAAAACAAAATAAGTAAAATAAAAAGTAATCTGAAGTGTCAATTTAGCAGAGAACTACAAAAGGCAACAAGCATTATTCAAAAATTTTCAACAGTGCTAGTCACTAGGGAAAAGCAAATAAAGCAAATTAAAACCACCATGAGATCCCAGTACATCTTTTTTGTTGTTTGTTTGTTTCTTTGCTTTTGTTTTTTCTTTCAGACAGAATCTTACTCTTGTCACCCAGGCTGCAATGCAGTGGCTTGATCATGGCTCACTGCAGCCGTGACCCCTCAGACTCAAGCAATCCTCCTGCTTCAGTCTTCTGAGTAGCTGAGACTACAGGCACATGCCACTACACCAGCTACTTTTATTTTTTTCCTGATTTTTGTAGATATGGGGTCTCACTATGCTGCCCAGACTGGTTCAAACTCCTGGGCTAAAGTGATCCTCCAACTTTGGACTCCAAAAGTGCTGGGATTACAGGCAGGAGCCACTGTGCCCAGTCTCACCACACCTCTTAAAGTGATTTTTTATTTTATTTTTATTTTTTGACAGAGTCTTGCTCTGTCACCAGGCCGGAGTGCAGTGGTGTGATCTTGGTTCACTGCAACCTCTGCTTCCTGAGTTCAAGTGATTCTCCTAACTCAGCCTCCCAACTAGCTGGGACTAGAGGCACGTGCCACCATGCCCAGCTAATTTTTGTATATTTAGTAGAGACAGGGTTTCATCATAATGGCCAGGATGGTCTTGATCTCTTGACCTCATGATCTGCCTGCCTCAGCCTCCCAAAGTGCTGGGATTACAGGCGTGAGCCACTGGGCCCCGCCATTTTGTTTTTTAAGCTGACAATTCAAGGTGCTGGTGTGTATGCTGGTATATATAAATATAACTGACCTCTGCATGTTAATCATAGTAGCTAAAACTTCCACTAAGATGTTAGAATGGGAGCAGTGAGAGAGGGCGTTTTGCCTTGCTCCCCATCTTAGGGTGAAAATATTAAATCTCCCATCATTAAGTATCATGGTAGTTGTACCTTGTATTTGGATGATCTTAATAGATTAAGAACATTTTCTTCCATTGCTAGTGCGGAAGAAGAGAGTTGTGTTTTTCTTTTTTTTTAAAAAAATAAAGTTCACTGACTTCAAATGTTGTACTAACTTGCATTCTTAGATAAACTCCACTTGGTCATAATGTATTTTCATTTTTACGTATTGCTGAGTTTGATTTGTAAATATTTTGTTTAGAATTTTTGTGTCTAGGTTCATGAGAACTATTGGTTTACAGATTTTTTTTAAATGTTTATGTCTCATTTGGGGAAATATCTGTTGAAACATTTTGCCCATTTTTAATTACATTATTCATTTTTCCACTATTGAGTTGTATGAGCGCTTTATAAATTTTGAATATTAACCCCTTATCAGATATATGGTTGTAATTTTTTTCCCAGTCTATCGGCTTGCTGGCTTCTGAGTAGAATTGAGAAGTGTCTACTAAAACTTAAATTTTCTTAGTAGATACATTATTCTTCACATTACCATTTTTTGAGTGAGTCTTTGTATGTTAATACAAGTAGTCAAGCTTTCTTTTGTGTAGTGTTTGCTTGATATCTTCCCCTATCCTTTTACTTTTAACCTACTTATGTCTTACATTTAAAGTGAGTTTCTTGTAGACAACATATAGTTGAGCCTTACTGTTCTTTTTAATACAACCTGAATATGTCATCACATTTTTATTATTGCCTGTTTAACTTGAAATATCTTTCAACAGGTGGCAAATTTCTTGAGAAATATGTTTTGTATTTTCACAATTTTATTCTTAAGAAGCAGCATATTTCCTTGAATATAAAAATGTCAACAACAAATATTTGTATAATAAATACATCACTGGAGAATTATAAGTAAATGTTCTTTTAATAAGAGTTAGGAGAGTTGGCCTTTGTGTCTAGTTCAATCATTAACTAGCCATGTGAGTTGAAGTGTATCACTAAATTTCTCATCTAATTTTCTCACTCTTTAACTGGTTTTTTTGGAACCATCTGATATACAAGTTGAGTATCTACTATTAAAATGTTTGGCACCAGAAGTGTTTTGGATTTTTTTTTTTAATTTTTATTTTGGAATATATTTATATATAGAATGAGATATGATGGAGGACAGAATCCAAGTCTAAACCCACAATTCATTTATGTTTTACATCCACCTTATTCACATAGCATGAGGTAATTTTGTACACTATTTTTAATAATTTTGTGCATGAAACAATTTTGTGTTGAGTATTCCATGTGTGTAGTTTTCCACTTATCATGTCATGTCTATGCTCAGAAAGTTCCAGATCATTTTCTTTGTGTGGGAATGATAATCTATCACTGGGAATTGAGGTTAACTGAAATAATAATATTGGAAAAACTTCAAGTGTGACGTTACAGAAAAACCAAAATATATATTACATTTTTAAAAAGCAGCTATTAAAAACTGTCAACTGGATGTCTGTAGAATGACTTTCAATTAGCTAAAAAAGAAACCACAAGTATAGGAAAGAATCCCAGTATAGATTAAGGGAGTTACAATCAAAATGGGAAGATTTCTGAATTCAATCAGCTCAATAGAAGCAGCAAAAGTGTTGTTAAGAGTTGACTATAAAACTTATAAAAACAGGCTCTTAGAAGGACTTGCAAAAAAAAAAAAAAACAGTTGTGATAAAAATAAAAGTAACATTGGTTGAAAATAAAACTTAAAAACTTAACGATGCTCAATGAGCACATGACCCACTGGGTTTCAAGAAATTAAGTGGCAAGACTGTGGGATCCTAGGTTGTCGCACTGCTGTACTTGGCAAACATGGCCTTAGTAGAGCCACTCCAATCATTAACTGTTTGAGGTCGACTCATGCTGCAAGTCACATTTAGTGCCATATCCTGGTCACCAGTCTCAGATAATATTGAAATATCAAGAGTCAAGTTGGAAAATTTTCTCTCCTTCATTAAGTAAGTAAATAAGTAATACTGAAGTGAAGAATTTAATTAAATAGATATTTAAGTTGTGTTAGTTTTAAAGAAAATATTTTAACTATTATTGTGCTGATGTGTGTGTTTGTTGTATTATTTCAGATTTTTGAAACATTTAGGAAACTAACATTTTAGACTTGTGTTTTTAATTTTAAATACTGAAGAGAATTTGAGCAATTAAAATGTTACATATTACATTTGTGTTTGAAACAATGTTGTGCATGAAACATCTTCGAGTGGAGTATTTTATGTGTGTGATTTTCCACTTGAAAGTGTTACATTAGTGTTCAAAAACATCTGACTTGTTTAAGTATTTGATCAATTACATATTAATTAAAGCTCAAGCTACAATAATTATTCTTATTCTTGATTATCAAAAGGTGCTGAAATACATAATTGTCAATGAAACTAGCATAGAAACAGTAATATATAGAGATTGGATGATTTTATAAAACTTACAATAATTATAAAAATTAATTTAAAAAATTATAAACAGGAGAGACAATAAGATTTCCTTATAAATAAAAGTGAAGCAAAATAAGGATGTTGTTAAAGACTTACTTGAACCACCTGTACAATTCTGCTTCTAAGAATAAATGTATGATCAGTAGCTATTGCATATAAAATTTAAATAATTACTGGCTAATATATTATTGTGAAATTTATGACTTAACATTGGTTGAGGAGGTCATTTTGACAATGTATGAAGTGGAACTTGGTGGAAAGACTTTTAACTTTTTTCTAACATTTTTGGCCTTTAAATCTAATAATGATCAAAGGTAGATTTCTTCAATATGTACTGTGTCAACTGATATATTTTTTAAAGTAGTAAAAGGTATTGATTATTATTTCATACTGTTACTATTTTAGGTCTTGGACTGTGACTTACAGTTTAAATGCACCATCCCTCTAAAACATATAGCCATATTTGCACAAGTAGCTTTTGTTTAGTTGAAGGCAGATAGCCAATCCTAAACACATGAGGCATAAAAGTTCTGGGGACTGAAAGACTTCTAATTGGACCACATGCAGAGTAGGTGTTCAGTCAGTGCCGAATTATGTTTAAAAGCTTTTGCTTGGTACAAGCAGTTATCTTTTGCTGATTTGTAAGTAACTGTTCTTCCACCATCCCCGTTGCTAATTTCCTTTTCTACCTTCTTTCCAAGACATTGTGTTCTTTCACCTCTCTCTTTCTCCTCTCTTCTCTAGCAGGCTGGCTATGTTATTTTTCTAATTGCTGATAAAATTTGTTTATAAGTGATACAAAACTGTGTGTGTGTGGACTTGCTTTTGGGTTTGGTTGGGAAGATTAATTTGACTGCCCCTGGGTGTTTATTATTGGGATTATATGAGAGCACACAAATCCATTAAGACATTAGAGGTATTGTTTCGGCACAGCTTTATTAAAGGAAAAATGTTACTTTTAATCTTGAGGGTCACAGAGCTGCTACCTAAGTATTCTCCTTCCATCTTGACCCTTATTCTTTTACTTTCCTTGCTTCAGCATACAAGATTCTGTCTTCTGTCTCAATTCTCAGCTCATTGTGAACCAAAAATCTTGGTGTTCTGTGTCTTATGCAATGTCACTGCCTTAAACTAGTCTTTTGTCTTATAGAAGATGTGAGTGTTCATGAATGCACATTAATACCTATGTGAGTAACTAGTAGACAAGTAATAGTACAGGATATTAGGAACACTGTGAAGTCTGACATTATCTATAGAAATTAAATGTAGGGGCAAAAAAGGAGGAAAGAGAAATGTCATTTGTGATGCAGAAAATTTTTTAAATTTAAATTTCAATACAATGCTAAACTCATTTCAAGGTTTTCAGTTTAAGTCTTCACTAATCTGAGCCCTTGGTGCTCATAAAGCAATTTTAAGAGCAGGGAGGGAGATAGGTGGAGGTCAGATGGCAAATGGGGATACATTCTGAAGGTTCCCATTATAGCTAAGAGATTTCTAATGATTCACTAAAAATGTGTTTATTTTACATTGAAGTCTATTTTATGAATACCAATGCTTATTATTACGACAAGCTTTTTTTCTTTAAAATTGGCCACCATTCCAGGAAGATTCTGAGAATTTCTGTACATAAGTACATTTATTTAGTCAATGACATATACCTCCCTAGGAGTGGATTTATGTACCAGTTTAAAAATCATGGGTATATTCCTATGGAGAAGTTTAGCCATGTTCATACAGGTAGTACTTTAAGTTATAACCTAAGATATGGGTGCTCAAATGCTGAAATTATAAGCATCTTGGCAAGGAAATTCTTCCAACACATCCATTTATAAGAAAGCCTTAATTATTCCATTCATCTTTTTTCTAAATAACTGAATACCTTGAATCTATCATTAGGAAGCCAAATAGTGACATTCAACTAAGTGTGGTTCTTCAAGGGTGGGTAAAAACTACATTGCCAGAGAAAATGAGTTGGGAATAAGACATTTCAGATAGCAGATCTGAGACCTCAAAGAAGTAAACAAATTGTTCAGTAATTATACTCACATTCTATAAGGAAACATGCATCTATCAAAGAAAATTATAGTTCCTCCATACAATTTCAAATGAATGCTAAATTGTATGTGAAAAATATAAAGGCTGTATTTAAAATATATACCTTTATTCTCTTAAAAATGTAATATGTACCTTTTTTCCTTTTATGTAAGCAATTTAAATCGAGGTAGTATTGCAAAACAAATACACTATTAGTTATATTTCCATAATAGGAGGGAATAAGATTCAGGATGCTTTTAGTTCACATGGGTAAAGTTTAAAGCAAATATCAATGCTATTGAAAATGCAAACATTTAGGCTGAAGACTACATGTTTAACATTTGAAAGGTGGATAACCAACTAGAGAATAGAAAATAAAAAAAGAAACTGAACTTGATGCATTTAATATTTGTTCTAACTGTGTTTAGAAGTTTAGTTGTTACTTTGCATTTATTACATCTATACCTCTCAAGTACTCTCTCTGAAGCTACAGATAACATTAAGTTTTAATATTAACAGAAGAAAAATAACTTTCCTCAAACAAACTCATCACAGACAATGGAAGATCAATGCCAAAATGAATTGTTTCACAGTTCAGCTTGCTGTACTAGTTATAGCATTGCTGTTGACATACAAACACATTGGTATAACTGATAATCATCTCCTCTTATGCTTCTAGCACTGTCTACCTTGTTTGTCAACTGCAAAGGCCCTATTGATTTATATGGGGCTAAGAAATTTGGGACTATATTTTCTCCTCCTTTGAGTTACAGAATTAGTTTTGAGCACGTTCACTTAACCAGGAAGAGAAAGAGATTCACTCCACTAAACATACATGCTGAATGACCTAGTTGTTGAGTTGAGTCAATCAGAGAAAGGAAGGCAAGAGTTTCCCGTATCATTCCCTGGGATACAGAAAGACCTGCTAGCAAGACTGGGAAAGTTTTAAATGTGAATTTTGCCCAGCTCACTCTGTAGGCTTCAGTTCATCTTATTAATATGCATTCAGGGGAACACTGGGTTAAGTAACAAGGTATTATACTAAAGTATGAAGAAAACATGCTATGCTACATTTATTCACAGGAGAAACAGAGGACCAAAGGTTTTCCCATTTGTCTCACAATTGGAAGGCATTTGTAAGTACTGGAAAATATTTACAGATAAAACTGATATGTTGTTATAATTTTGCTTCCATACTTTAGCTTTTTTAAGAGATATAAAGAAGCAGGGAAGAAATGAAAAGCAATAAGTTACAAAGCATATACTTTTGAGGGCAATGAATCCTGCTCCGCCAGGCCTTCCCTTCCTAAAATACTTAAGAATTTAACTTTAAAATTTTCCAAGGAAGTCTCACAGAGTCACCAATGAGAAAATAATTATTTATTACATCTTTAGTTGTTAAATAAATAAACATAAAATTGAGTCCCAGATATTTCTATACTTATCAAATTTTATATTGCCAAATTACACCCACTGCTTCATATTAAGAAGTGCATGTGTTAATTAGCATGGTGGTGTAACTATGCTATGCAGCAGCTTGTCCAAGTAAGCTATAATTGGCAAATTTATCTTTGCCAATTACAGATTACTTTTTTCATACATAAAGGTAAAAATAATTATAAAATACATTATATTTTTTCAAGCATATTGCCTATTATTCAGGTAACAGTAATTTTTGAAGGGAAATAATTAATTTGAAAAATTATACATGGATTCAATTCTCTTGAGGAATAACATGTGTTTTCCCCAAAAGATCCTGATGGTGAGATTGTAGGACAGTTGCAATATATTCATGATGTTTATTAAAACAGACAATAAATACCAGACCCCGTGAGTATCTGAAGTATAAGAATTCAGAGGGAATTTGGCAACAATTAGCTGCCGGATAATTATCCCATTGAATAGTAATCATATCCTTCCATTTTCTTGATAGCCCTAATTGTTTTTCCTAACCTTTTACAAATAAAATGATAATAATTTATTTCGACAAATCTGAACATTCTACAAAAAGTTAAAAACTTCTTCTTCAGATTCTCTAGCAAAAATTTCAGTACAAAAGTTTTGTAGCTAGAGTACTGTATTAGTCCATTTTCGCACTGCCATAGAGAATTTCTCTGAGACTGGGTAATTTATAAAGAAAAGAGGTTTAATTGACTTCCAGTTCCACATGGCTTGGGAGGCCTCAGGAAACTTACAATCATGGTGGAAGAGGAAACAGGCACCTTCTTCACAAGGTGGCAGGAGAGAGAAAAATGAAGGAGGAGCAGCATCTAAACACTTACAAAACCATCAAATCCTGTGAAAACTCACTCACTTCATGAGAACAGCATGGGGAAACTGCACCCATGATCCAGTCACCTCCCTGCCTCACACATGTGAATTACAATTAGAGATAAGATTTGGGTGCGGATGCAGAGCCAAACCATACCATTTTGCCCCGACCCCTCCCAAATTTTATATCTTTTCACATTTCAAAACCAATCATGCCTTCCTAACAGTCCCCCAAAGTCTTAACTTATTTCAGTATTAACTCAATTGTCCATAGCCCATAGTCTCATCTGAGACAAAGCCAAGTCCCTTCTGCCTATGACCCTGCAAAGTCAAAAACAAGTTGGTTACTTACTAGATACGATGGGGACACAGGTATTTGGTAAATGCTCCCATTCCACATGGGATACTTTGGCCAAAACAAAGGGGCTATAAGCCCCATGTAAGCCCAAAATCCTGCAGGGCAGTAATTAAATCTTGCAGCTCCAAAGTAATCTCCTTTGATTCCATGTCCCACATCCAGAACATGCTAATGCAAGGAGTGGGCTCCCACAGCCTTGGGTGCCTCCTTCATGGGCTGACATTAAGTGCCTGCAGCTTTTCTGGGAGCACAGTGAAAGCTGTTGGTGTATCTACCATTCTGGGATTGGAGAACTATGGCCCTCTTCTCACAGCTTCACTAGACAGTGTCCCAGTTGGGACTCTGAGGGGCCCCAACCCCATATTCCCTTTCCACACTGCCCTAGTAGAGGTTCTCCATGAGGGCCCTGACCTTGCAGAATATTTTTTGTATATAATACAATTGGACATACTTTACCAGTTTTGATTAACATTTTAAATAATCTGACATACACAATGAATTGTGCCAAGTTTTGGTATTCTAAAAATTAAAAAATATATATTATTTATATATACCAGGACTATCTTTATATATATGTAATATATCAGGACTACATATTATATATATATCAAGATTGTATATATGTAATATAAGTAGGACTATGTATATTATATAATATATTAAAACTATATATAACATATAAATCAGGACTCTGTGTGTATATATATGTATCTGTGTGTATATATATATTTAAGAGACATAGTTTACATGAAATGGATTCATAAACATAATTTTGGTGGAATAAATAAGGAGTAATATAGGGGACACTAAAGAGTAAAGATCCAGGTTTTTATATTACACAAACTGTCTCTCTCATTCAAACTTACAGTAATACAATAATGGATGGATTGAGTAATTTTTTGTATTCCCAGGTTTATGTTGTAAATAACATTAAAATTTCTACCCCTTCAGTTGCAGCAAGAGAAAATCCAGCATAAATCTTACTGAAGGCTCATATTTCAATTTTAAATGCAGGAATTTGAGCTGTAGTGACTTACCTGAGAGTAAGTTATTTGTTCTGGGAATTCTCCTGTTACCAGTTTAAGACAGATGTTGGTACAAACCTTTATAAGACATTTCTAAGAATCTCTCTTACAAATGTCTTTTAAATACTTATGGAAAAGAGGGAGCACATCTTACAATGGACAGGAATGTTTTGCAATTCCCAGAAGTGATTTTCCATGTTTTCTTATAACCACTTGAACCTTTTTAGATGATGACTATAGATGTCAAGGTCCTCCTGACCCACTGATTTCTTTCATGTTGTCATTATAATTGAAAATTCAGATTTATAAACCCAAAAGAAAGAAAAGGTAATCTCTTTTGGCACACCAATGTTGAGAGGTCTGCACTGGTTGGCTGAGGTCATCTTCCACGACAAATATACAAATCACAGCTGGCCTCAAGTGTAGATTTATTTTATGGCGAGCATTCCTTGGTAGGAATTGTTATAACTTATATCTTTAAAAATATCTTTAACTATTGTATAACTGAAATAGAGGATAGTGGAAAATAGTTTAAGTCATTTTCCTTATAGCAAAACCACAGAGGACAAAGCACTTCCTTTAGTCACTTTGACTTTATTAAGAATTCTCCAAGTATGCTTGTAATAATAGAAATGGCACTTCTCATGGCATTGGTTTTATTGAACAATATGAAATGAATATGTATTTTTGAACTAAGTCCCTCAAAAGCATTCTTTCTTAGTAAGTACACATTGCACATTTTCAGTTCTGTTGAGGTATACAGTTAATAAACTAGAAGAGCATTGTAGGAGATTGTAGTGGACTAGGAGAGATTTATAGAATGAGCTGACTTTAAGAGACATCAGGTTTATGAGTTTTCTTGAGAGATAGAGTACCTTTTTTATTTACTCAGAGGGACAAAAACAATCACACCATAATATCGGACTAATATTACCAATGGGAAAAGAGTAACTGCAGTAAAAATGCACTTTGCTGCATGAAACAAAATGTTTATATATGATGAAAAAAATTGTCTTAGGAAATGAAATGAGAAGCCCCAAGGGACTCAGAAATAAAAACACTGGAAACCAAATATCACATACTAAAGTCCTTTAATTACTCTTTGTTCACTGAAAGGTATCTTGCAGTAACAGTTTTATTAAAACAGACTTTTAAAAATTGTGTTCTAAACATTAAATAAAATAGTAAATACTTCACGTGAATATAACTCAATATGACACATCTCCCTGACCAAAAACTAATTTAAGATCTTTTTTATTATTATGGAAAATCAAATGTGTGCATCTTTAAGTAGCATAAAATAGCAAGCCACAAAACTCAAGATATCATTTCATACGTCTTTTCAGAGCTGTATGCAAGTTAGTTCTGGCCCACAGGGAAGAAAGGTACTGTTAATATTACTGTAACTGTGAGTTAGTGAAACAAATGCTTTATGGAAGCTTTTTAAAACAGTTCTAGCTCTAAGATTTATCATTTACTGGCTGTTTGAGGGCATATGCTCATTGGTTTAGCCCCCAGAGGAATTATTTTCCTTTTCTGTTAAAATAAATAGTCTAGTAACAGCTGTCTTACATTGTTGTATCTGGAAAAAGAAGAGTTCTATGTAAATTGAAATAGTGCCCCAGTTGACAAAAATACGTTGTATTTGTTCAAATAAGTTTATAATTAAAATTTAGTTTCACTTACTACTTTCTTGCCTAGTATTTCCACCACAACACAAACCATGGAAATGTAAGAGTGTATTTATGGTGGAAATTCATTTTGTAAAGCAAAGTACTCCAAGATAAGTTAGAGACATAGGAAATGAAATAAAGACCTGTGACAATTATCCAGGTGATTCATATTAGAAAATAACTCTATGAATTCCTTTTAAAAAACAAGAAATAAAAAGATTTTTTACTGGGAATTAAACATTCATCACCTCCTGTTACCCATATGCTTTTGTTTATTGCTATAGTTATAGAAATACACACGCACGTACACACATGTATATAGCAGATGTAGGAAGACGGCTTTCAAAAATTATGGCAGGGTAGGTATTTGTCTCTCACGTAAGCAATCGGTCACTTTATCTTCCAGTCTTCTAAATTTCTCCTGATTTCAATCCCTAACATACTTCCTTTTCCAAATCCATTACAGTTCTCTGATTTCTGATCTGAGATATCTCTTACATGAACTGCTGTAATACATTTCTAACTTGATATACAGACTCTGGGTCTCACTCTCTTCATACAGAGTCCTCAGAATTTCAGTTAAGCATGACCATTTAAAAAGTGTTCTTACCACAATAAATATAAACATAGCATTTTATGTTTAATAAACCTATACCTTTAATTTCATTATACGATTTCAAATTATTTTCCCAAGTGAATATTTACTTAACAAATAACAGTTCTCAAATGGTTTTGTGCTCCACATACTCCCCAATATGAGGCATTGCAGGCTTTCTAGTATTTGCAAAAGTAATGAATGTAAAATGGTATCTTTTTTATGGTTTTAGTACAAGATATCTGATGAGAAGAAGTAAAATTGTATTAAAAATAAATGTATACATATGTACAAACACACATACATACATAAAAATAAAATATAATGCTTCTTATAAAATGCCTCTATTTGACAACAATTTCCACTAAGGACCCTGAGGAATATGTTTAAAGATCCTAATTCAGGTTCTTTTAAAATGTGAGCACTTTCTAGCCACAGAGATACCATCCTTGATTTATAGCCTGTGTGCCAGTCATATGAATTGTTTCTTAAACACGCATGCTTTCCTATATTCATGTTCATTACAAGCATGACCTTTTCCATTGTGGTGTCCAGTGAATTTCAAGTCATCATTCAAGGCCAACATCATAGTAACATCTCCTTTTTAGTCTTTTGAGTTCCCACTAACTCTCCCTCCTTGAAGCAAGTTTTATAGTTCTGTATCTGATGTTGAACAGCATCTTATTCACAACCAGTTGGTAAATCATTCTATCACACTGAAATATGAGGAGATATACACTATTTCCATTTCCAATTTGTGTGTGTGTGTGGGGGGGGTTTCAATCAGGCACTGTATGCTGTATATTCATCTGTGTATTCTTAATCCTTAGCACAATGTCAAGCATAGCAGATGCTCAATACATTTGAATTGGATTCATTTTGGAATCAAGTTTTCTTAATGAATCAATATGTGGTTAGGCAAAACAGGCTCTGGGTAAACACATAAAATATACTTAGTTCTCGGTAGTTGCAGGTCTACTTTAAAATATGTGTAGTTTAATTTTTTAATTGCTATTACAATGTTTATAGTGTAATAAACCAAAGAGGAATTGTGTTTATTTTTATTTTTTAGTGTACAATATTGTTTTAGTATGTATATTTCAATTGTACAACATGAGTGATCTCATTGTTCAGTTCCCACCTATGAGTGAGAACATGCGGTGTTTGGTTTTCTCTTCTTGTGATAGTTTGCTAAGAATGATGGTTTCCAGCTGCATCCATGTCCCTACAAAGGACGCAAACTCATCCTTTTTTATGGCTGCATAGTATTCCATGGTGTATATGTGCCACATTTTCTTAATCCAGTCTGTCACAGATGGACATTTGGGTTGATTCCAAGTCTTTGCTATTGTGAATAGTGCCGCAATAAACATACGTGTACATGTGTCTTTGTAGTAGACTAATTTATAATCCTTTGGGTATATACCCAGTAGTGGGATGGCTGGGTCATATGGTACATCTAGTTCTAGATCCTTGAGGAATTGCCATACTGTTTTCCATAATGGTTGAACTAGTTTACAATCCCACCAACAGTGTAAAAGTGTTCCTATTTCTCCACATCCTCTCCAACACCTGTTGTTTCCTGACTTCTTAATGATTGCCATTCTAACTGGTGTGAGATGGTATCTCATTGTGGTTTTGATTTGCATTTCTCTGATGGCCAGTGATGATGAGCATTTTTTCATGTGTCTGTTGGCTGTATGAATATCTTCTTTTGAGAAATGTCTGTTCATATCCTTTCCCCACTTTTTGATGGGGTTGTTTGTTTTTTTCTTGTATATTTGTTTGAGTTCTTTGTAGATTCTGGATATTAGCCCTTTGTCAGATGAGTAGGTTGCAAAAATTTTCTCCCATTCTGTAGGTTGCCTGTTCACTCTGATGGTAGTTTCTTTTGCTGTGCAAAAGCTCTTTAGTTTAATTAGATCCCATTTGTCAATTATGGCTTTTGCTGCCGTTGCTTTTGGTGTTTTAGACATGAAGTCAACAGAATATACATTCTTCTCAGCACCACATCGCACTTATTCCAAAATTGACCACATAATTGGAAGTAAAGTACTCCTCAGCAAATGTAAAAGAACAGAAATTATAACAAACTGTCTCTCAGACCACAGTGCAATCAAACTAGAACTCAGGACTAAGAAACTCAATCAAAACCGCTCAACTACATGGAAACTGAACAACCTGCTCCTGAATGACTACTGGGTACATAACGAAATGAAAGCGGAAATAAAGATGTTCTTTGAAACCAATGAGAACAAAGATACAACATACCAGAATCTCTGGGACACATTTAAAGCAGTGTGTAGAGGGAAATTTATAGCACTAAATGCCCACAAGAGAAAGCAGGAAAGATCTAAAATTGACACTCTAACATCACAATTAAAAGAACTAGAGAGGCAAGAGCAATCACATTCAAAAGCTAGCAGAAGGCAAGAAATAACTAAGATCAGAGCAGAACTGAAGGAGATAGAGACACAAAAAACCCTCCAAAAAATCAATGAATCCAGGAGTTGGTTTTTTGAAAAGATCAACAAAATTGACAGACCGCTAGCAAGGCTAATAAAGAAAAAAAGAGAGAGGAATCAAATAGATGCAATAAAAAATGATAAAGGGGATATCACCACTGACCCCACAGAAATACAAACTACCATCAGAGAATACTATAAACGCCTCTACGCAAATCAACTAGAAAATCTAGAAGAAATGGATAATTTCCTGGACACTTACACTCTCCCAAGGCTAAACCAGGAAGAAGTTGAATCCCTGAATAGACCAATAGCAGGCTCTGAAATTGAGGCAACAATTAATAGCCTACCCACCAAAAAAAGTCCAGGACCAGATGGATTCACAGCTGAATTCTACCAGAGGTACAAGGAGGAGCTGGTACCATTCCTTCTGAAACTATTCCAATCAATAGAAAAAGAGGGAATCCTCCCTAACTCATTTTATGAGGCCAACATCATCCTGATACCAAAGCCTGGCAGAGACACAACAAAAAAAGAGAATTTTAGACCAATATCCCTGATGAACATTGATGCAAAAATCCTCAATAAAATACTGGCAAACCGGATTCAGCAGCACATCAAAAAGCTTATCCACCATGATCAAGTGGGCTTCATCCCTGGGATGCAAGGCTGGTTCAACATTCGCAAATCGATAATTTTTTTGTTTGTTCATTTTGTTTTCAGAGACAGGGTCTTACTCTGTCACGCAGGTTGGAGTACAGTGTCTCCATCACAGCTCACTGAAGTCTTGCATTCCAGGGCTCGAGATCCTCCACCCTCAGCCTCCCGAGTACCTGGATGGGACTATAGGCATGTACCACCACACCCTGCTAATGTTTCTGAAAACTTTTTTGTAGAGATGAAGTCTCCCCATCTTGCATACTCAACTGATTATTAAAGTCAAGCAAATTAACATATCCTTCATCTCATAGAGTTATGTTTCTTTTATTGAGTGTGATAAGGAGTACTTAAAATTTACTTTCTGAGCAGATTTCTAGTATACAATACAATATTATTAACTACTGTCTTCATCTTGTACATTAGAACTCTGAATTTATTCATCCACAGACGATGTTTAAAACATATATCAAAATTGCCAAATAATTTAAGGAAGGCTATCAAGTATACTTTATTAAAATATATTGACTATTTAAATGCATTTATATAGTATAAATATACACAGAACCGTGATAATATTAATCTAAGGCTATCTGTCTTCTAGAGAGGCATGTGATTTATATTTCCTCAAATCTAAGACACAATTCTAGGAAGGTTTATTATTGATATAGCAATAAGTAGAAAAAAAAACCTTATGCAATGTTATCATCTATAATTTATCATATTATACGTTATAATAAGTTATTCAATAAGTTATACTTAGTTAAATGCAGATGTGACATTACCCTAAAAAAATCAAAATGGAAACATATAAGCAAAATAAATTGGATATTTCCCTAGCTATTTTACATTTAGAGTTAAATGCTTCTGAAACACTGCTACTCTGACTCATTGATGTCAATTTTTTCCACACAAGACAATTCCAGCAAGAACATTGGTGTGACAACACTCTATGGAATCTGTAAAGAACTAGTAGCCATTGAACTGCATTTTCAAGCTCATTAGCACTTATACAGAGCAGGACAACTTTTGATTCTTGTTTCAGGAATATTTTTAAATGGATTTCTGTATCACCACTTCCATCTCTTTCTCCTCAGACTATTTTTCTCCCTGCAGTTAATGCTCTGCTATTGTCTTGAAGATTTTGCTCAAAGTCACTGGTATTCATTCTGGGTGTCTTCATGTTTGCAGTTTTGAAAAGTTGTACAATCACTGATATCTACTTCATAATTGTTACATAGATAAAAACTACTGGAAGATGCCACTGACTATAAAATATATCCCAGCTTGTGATCTGAAAATATGCAAAAAAAAAAAAGTGTGACATACAGTTTGAGGAATATAGCATATTTACTTACATTAACTGCAGGATTTTACATTTTGTGTTGGATTAGGTATTAATATATTTTAAAATGTTCTCATTTTTTGATTATATACCTGATGTAAATGACGAGTTGATGGGTGCTGACGAGTTGATGGGTGCAGCACACCAACATGGGACAAGTATACATATGTAACAAACCTGCACGTTATGCACATGTACCCTAGAACTTAAAGTATAATAATAAAAAAAAAACAACTAAAAGGTCTTAAGCATATACATAAATCTCATTTTTTTTTATAACAACAGTATTGTTGTTATCTTTTCATGAATTAAGCACAATATTTTTTCCTCAAACTGTCATTTACGTCAGGAATTGAAGCAGAAAGTTCCAACAGTTTCAAAGCTTTGAATCATTTCTTTCTTTAAACAGGAAAAATACATTTTATTTAGCCAAGACAAGTTATACCATCGCTCAAAAAATATTTTTTAATGAAGTACCTCCCCATCAACAGAAGATCTACCTACATTTGAGTGACTTCACCAGGAAGATATTTCTAAAAATTAGTAAAAATCAAAGCAATCAGAATAAGGTACAGTGAGTTTCCTAAACTAAGCCATGTATTTAGTTATTTCGGTATATCTCTACATAACATTCAGGGGTTCTGAGGTCAATATACTGACTACAAGAACTGATAAATACTCCTACAATGCTACTAGAGTTGTAATGATTACAAGTGTCTTTTTTTTTTTTCTTGGAACATTTTTGCAATTCTTTAATTACTAAAACTATGTTAGCTCACCTGATTCAATAAGTCTGTTAATCAGAGTAGCTTCTTTATAAAGGAACAATCTGCTGGCCAAGGGAGATAACACTTAGAACCGTACCGATGCTGTTAATTTCTTATACTCTTCCACTTCTCTGCCTAGCAAAGTCTTTGCTTCTGAGTTCCTCAAACTTACTACATCATTTTAAAAGATTAACTGGGTATGATTCTCAACTATGCAGCGTGTACAACATCTTTCAGTTTTTAGAGAAGTCAAATTAATATAGATTTAGAGCCGTTTTTTGTTAAGGCAGTGTTTAGGGGAGTGAGGATGGGATGATGTGCTAGTCCAAGTCATCGGTTCACAGAAGTAAGATGTTAAGTTGCTTCATTTGCATCTCCTGGCTTCTTCCAGTCTCTTTTCTTTTCTTCTGGCTTATCCGAAATATCTATGGGGTATGATTATCCTTGTGTTGCTTCTGTCATGCTACATAATTGAAATCCGTCATAAGCATAGACGAACAATCTAAAAATGACTTTTTGTGGAAATAAGGGATACGAAGTGCATTTCTGCTTTACGAGAATTTTGTCCAAGAACTAAAACAAGGAAACCTCCTTATGAAACTTACCAGTCTTATCATTTGCATCTCTTTCCATTTCTTCTGATACTAAATATCTACTATAATTTCCGTAAATATCCCAGGGTCATTTCTTGTTTCTTCTTTCCACCTTTCTTATTTTCCCTCCTATCTTATTTCTTCTCCTTTTTTTTTTTTTTGTCTGCTTTCCTCTGATCTTTCCTCCTCCCTTTCTTTCTTTCATTTCCTAAATAAACTTCTCTCTTTCCTAAGACAATTAATATAAACCTTATTGGCCGGGCGCGGTGGATAAAGCCTGTAATCCCAGCACTTTGGGAGGCCGAGACGGGTGGATCACGAGGTCAGGAGATCGAGAGCATCCTGGCTAACGCGGTGAAACCCCGTCTCTACTAAAAAAACATCCTGGCTAACACAGTGAAACCCCATCTCTACTAAAAATACAAAAAATTAACCAGTCGTGGTGGTGGGCACCTGTGGCCCCAGCTACTCACAAGGCTGAGGCAGGAGAATGGCGTGAACCCGGGAGGCAGAGCTTGCAGTGAGCCGCGATCCCATCACTGCACTCCAGCCAGAGGGACAGAGTGAGACTCAATCTCAAAAAAAAAAAAAAAAAAAAAAACATGTATTTTAGTACTCTCTCCTCTTCTCAGATACTCCTCCCACTGTAATAGTTTCCTCACTTGTCTTTCTTCTTTTTTTAATTATCCTGTTTCCCAAGCAGTGAACATAGTGCCTAACAGATAGCTTTTCAACCTTTGCTCACCTCTTCCCTCCCCACTTTTGGAGATGTTTATTGTCCTCATCTTCGTGTTCACAGTGTTTTGTGTACCCAGTGTTTAGCTCCCACCTATAAATGAGAATGTGGGGTATTTGGGTTTTCTGTTTCTGCATTAATTTGCTTAGGATAATGGCTTCTAGCTACACCCATGTTGCTGCAAAAGACAGATTTTCTTTTCTTTTTTACGTCTGCGTAATATGCCATTGTGTATGTGTACACATTTTCTTTATCCAATCTGCCATTGGTAAGCACCTGTGTTGATTCCATGTCTTTGATATTATAAATAGTAGTGCAGTAAAAAAATAAAATAAAAAAAAAATACAAAAAAACTAGCCAGGCGAGGTGGCGGGCGCCTGTAGTCCCAGTTACTGCGGAGGCTGAGGCAGGAGAATGGCGTAAACCCAGAAGGCGGAGCTTGCAGTGAGCTGAGATCCGGCCACTGCACTCCAGCCTGGGCGGCAGAGCGAGACTCCGTCTCAAACGAAAAAAAAAAAAAAAAAAAAAAGAAAAAACAATATACACCTTATTGTCTCCTTAACAGTGGGTAGAAAACAGAAAATTTTGAGAACAATGAACTCTGGTGAATATCATCTAAATACTAGCCTGCCACACCTGCTGTAGCACATAACAGAACTAGAGCCTGAGTAAGACGAGATTTGAGAACAAATCATAAACGAATGAAACAAATACATAAAGCTAATATTTTCACTGTTTTTCTAGATTCTTAGAAAAGATCTTACGTCTAGAGATCGAGAAAAGTTGTGCTTGGGGATAGAAAAGGTAAAAAGCAAATAGAAGAGAAAAGGATATAAAAGTAAGTACAGGTAAAGCTCACTGCATACAGGAGGAGTTGAAAGAGTGTTAAGCATAACATGGAAGCTTGCTACTGAAGAATGCACCCTGGCCATACTTTCACCCATGACTCCAGACCTGAAGGTGAGCCTAATCTGGAAATCCTTGTCTTTCCTTCCCCAGGTGTATTCTCCAGGTAGCCTGAATTCTGTAACTAGTACAACTATTTTATGTGTTTTGATATGTGGAGGGTGGAATTTGAAAAGTTCATCCCTTTCAATCTAATTGTTCTTTGTGGACTCTTCTTCCTTTGCATGCACCAAGAATATGCTACATCAGTAGCATATTCTTTCAAATAAATTAATTGTACTCAAGTTCTTCTGAAAGAGAGAAACCAAAAGATAGGCATTGTGGAATTTAGGGGAATAGAATACAAATATTCAGATGATTATTCCCCCCTCAATATTATGGTGAAATGCATACATTTAGTCAGTTTAGCTATTCATTAAACATTTAACACCTACTGTGTGTCCAGTATGTTCCTAGGTGCTAAAACTTGGAAACTCGCTTCCAAAGTCAAAAAGATCTGAGTTAAAATCTGAAAAGATATCCAAACACATATGTGATTCCTCATCTGTGAAATGATAATAAAGCCTGTGTTATAGAGGTACTGTGAAGAGTAAGTATGATAATGCATGCAATGCTTAGCAGAGTGACTGGTTTATAAGGGACTCTCTACATTTACTAGGTTCAATTTTTCTTATCCCACCTCTGATGGAAGAGACTCATTCATTGTTCAGAGTATAGGAATACTCAGAGAGATTAGAAAAGGCTTCATAAAAAAAATTATGTTAAAACCAAACACTGCATGTTCTCATTTACAAGTGGGAGATAAATCATGTGAACTTAGGAACACGAAGAAGGAAACAACAGACACTGGGGTCTATTTGAAGGTGGAGTGGGGAAGTGAGAAGGGGCAGGAGGGAGAGGGGCAGAAAATTTAACTATTGGGTGCTGGGCTTAATTTCTGGGTGATGAAATAACCTGTATAACAAACCTGCATGACACAAGTTTACCTATGTAACAAACTTTCACATGTACCCCAAACCTAAAGTAAAAGTTTAGGTGTATATAGTCAAGCTGAGTCTGTTTGTTTTTCTTCAGATTTTTAAATCAATTTCATAATTTTTTTATAAAATAGCTTTTGATTATTAGAAATGACATATGTCCAGTGTAAAAAACTGCAAAGCTATAATATTAAGAGTTAATATTGATAGAAGGTAATGTCCTAATCCTATAAGTTAAAGTTTTATTATTATATAAGTATTCTAACTTGAGAGATAATAAAACTAAAGTATATAATTGTTATATAAATAGTTCTGTGACACAGAGGTGCCAAGGGAAGAAAGTAAAACTCAGGCAAAATCCTACTACAGGAAAATAACCATTGACACTGACGGGCTAATTCTATGTTTAGATTAAAATATAGTGGTATGCTTAATAAATTGTATATAGCAGTCTGTGCTTATAAATAAAATTCTCTCATGCATTTTTCTCTCAAAGATATTTCCAAAAGTACCTTTAATTTAAATATAGTTACAAGTAAACAATATCACTTTCAGTGGCTGTATGATATTCATTATATATATCACCCATTTACTTAAACAAATTCCTAATGATAGAACTGCAAGATTGTTCCCAAATATTCACTTTGGTAGAAAACAAATGAAATTAATATCCTAGTGTCAATACTTTCCCTCCACCATTTCTGAAGTAAATAGATTTGCTGGAGCAAGGGTTTTAACTTGCTGATACATATTGCTAAATACCCTCTAGAGCATTGGAACTGATTTACAAAAGCTTTTAAAATAGCCATTCCCTGTATCTTGGTGAAATCTCTGTATCATAATTGTTTGGTCTATTACCAGTAACATTAAAAAGAAAACTTCATCCTGACTCTGTACTATTATTATTTATTTTTTAAGAATAATTCTGTGTGTATTTTGCAGGTGGGCTATAGAAATTTTTTTACCACATACAAAAATATGTTCTTTTAAGATTTTTTTTCCTTTGGTTTAGCATTGATTTAGTATTTAAGGAGAAATACATATTTAAAATATTGAATCTTATCCAATAACATTTGTAGATGTTTCAAATTTATTCAGCATTCATTTGAATCTTTTAACAGAGTTTTATCTTTCTAGAGTACAAATCTTACACATTTCTTATAAGCTTTATCACTAGGTACACAAACACCAGGCTAGGATGGAGGGTAGGTCTGAAAGTTATGAAGAGTACATTCTAAACTAAAGAAACACATATGTAGATCATGTGCAAATTCTTAGCCGAACATCATTATGGGATATTCTAAAAGCTTCATATTGGTCAGCATGACTGTTGGACAGGGAAGTTCAAGAGAGCACCCTTTCTTTTCTTGTGACTATGTTTTAAGAAAACTATATATTTTTTATTTTTACTTTGCCCATCAAAGTTATCTAAACTGGTTGCTGCTTGGGTAATTATAGCCTAGTGTATTAAAAAGGCCGATTTGGGCCAGGCACGGTGGCTCACACCTATAACCCCAGCACTTTGGGAGGCCAAGGCAGGCAGATCATCATGAGACCAGGAAATCGAGACCATCCTGGCCAACATGGTGAAACCCCAACTCTACTAAAATACAAAAAATTATCTGGGCTTTGTGGCACTCATCTGTAATCTCAGCTACTTGGGAGTCTGAGGCAGGGAAATCACTTGAATCTGTGAGGCAGAGGTCGCAGTGAGTTGAGATCGCACTGAGAGCTTAAGCCAGCTGGACTTCCCGGGAGGAATGGAGAACTTTTCTGTCTAGCTAGAGGATTGTAAATGCACCAATCAGCACTCTGTGTCTAGCTAAAGGATTGTAAAGGCACCAATCAGCACTCTGTAAAAACACACCAATGAGCGCTCTGTGTCTAGGTAAAGGATTGTAAATGCACCAATCAGCACTCTGTAAAAACACACCAATGAGTGCTCTGTGTCTAGGTAAAGGATTGTAAATGCACCAATCAGCACTCTGTAAAAATGCACCAATCAGCACTCTGTAAAATGGACCAATCAGCACTCTGTAAAATGGACCACTCAGTGCTCTGCAAAATGGACCAATCAGCAGAATGTGGATGGCACCAAATAAGGGAATAAAAGCTGGCCACCCCAGCCAGTAGTGGCAACCCATGGGTCCACTTCCATCCTGTGGAAGCTTTGTTGTTTTGCTTTTCACAATAAATCTTGCTGCTGATCACTCTTTGGATCCACATCACCTTTAAGAGTTGTAACACTCACCACGAGGGTCTGGGGTTTCATTCCTGAAGTCAGTGAGACCACAAACCCACCAGAAGGAGCGAGCAAACAATTCTGGGGGTGCCATCTTTAAGAGCTGTGACACTCACCATGAGGTCTGCAGCTTCTTTCTTGAGGTCAGCTAGCCGGAGAACCCACCAAAAGGAAATTCTGGATATAGTGCCACTGCACTGCAGTCTGGTGACAGAGCAAGACTTCATCTAAAAAGAAAAAAAAAGGCCACTTCCGGCTGGGTGCTGTGGTTCACACCTGTAATCTTGGACTTTGGGAGGCAGAGATAGATAACAAGGTCAAGAGATCAAGACCATCCTGGCCAGCATGGTGAAACCCTGTCTCTACTAAAAAAACACAAAAATTAGCTGGGTGTGGTGGCATGTACCTGTAACCCCAGCTACGCAGGAGATGGAGATTCCAGTGAGCCGAGATCACACCACTGTACTCCAACCTGGGAACAGAGTGAGACTCCATCAAAAACAAACAAAAAAGTTGAATTCCATTTTTGATATTTGGGAATTGATGGTTTTCAATCCTCATTCTTCACAGCGTGCACATCAGCGTGACTAAACAAGGCCCTCTCACTTTTTGCCTCTATAAGAAGGTGGGAATATCAAGCAGAACAGCATCTATCCCAAGGGCAGGACATCTCTACCCTGGCTCCACTCCGACCACAAAAAAAGCTGCAAACAACTCCCACCCTTTACTGACTTTCTCACTAGAGCCTTGCTTGAGCTCTTCCCTCTTTCCCTTTCTGGGACTTTCAGGCTTGTTATAAGTATTAAATACACTTTATTCATAGTCATAGGTGAGTGTCTTAATGACATCTAAATCAATATCCAAATAAATTCCTGATTGGGCAATCTTCTGCCTCCAGTTACACCGATCAGTGATTTGTAGATTAGAATAATTGTTTTCCTTCCTGTCTTTAACATGATGAAGTTTGGGCCAATGGTGTAGGTCAAGATGATGCATTATACTTCCAGACCTGGCTCAATCTTTACAGCTTCGTCTTAGGGAGTATTTTCTTTTCCTTTTCATAAGATGGAGTTTCACTCTTGTTGCCCAGGCTGGAGTGCATTGGCGTGATCTCTGCTCAATGGAACCTCCACCTCCCAGGTTCAAGTGATCCTCCTACCTCAGCCTTCCAAGTAGTTGGGATTACAGGTGCACGCCACCACACCCAACTAATTTTTGTATTTTTAATAGAGATGAGGTTTCACCATGTTGGCCAGTCTGGTCTTCAACTCCTGACCTCATGTGATCTGCCTGTCTCAGCCAAAGTGCTGGGATTACAGGCGTGAGCCACCACGCCCAGCCTTAAGGAGCATTTTCTTCTTAATTCTTACTGGTGAGATGCTGACAGCAGAAGGTGTAAGGATGTGTAGACGATGGAAGCTCCTGTTATGCTGAGTCTGCAAAATTAGTGATCGAGTCCAGCCTATTTTCTATCTCTGCCACCAGTTGTGGTACTTTATGAGATTTTGGAGTTTGTCACAGCAGCTAACATTATATTAACTAGTATGCTTCTCATAATATACAGTTAAATAAATTATAACAAATGTTATTGAGGACAAATATTTTGCCTCTTCACATTACTGGAAATTTTCCAACAATATTTTACCAACAGAACTTGTGAGTGCCAACTCAAAAATGTAGACTTTTAAATAAGCAATATCAAAATAGATTGAAGCATTTTAGCTATATTAAATAATGTTTTTATAACAAACTCATTCATAGATATTCAAATTTACCTTTACTTAAATTATTCATCTGTAATTACATAATTGCATCACTTAATTTTGAATATTTAAACTTTTCTTCAGAGTCCCAAGTATTATAAGAATGCAATGGCAAACCAGACTTATGATGATTATTTTCCTCTGAGTATTACATTGATAGAAAGATGTAGAAAGACTGACAGCTGGCTGAGCGTGGTGGCTCAGGCCTGTAATTTCAGCACTTTGAGAGGCCCAGGCAGAAGGATCACTTGAGGTCAGGAGTTCAAGACCAGCCTGGCCAACATGGTGACACCCTATCTCTACTAAAAGTACAAAAATTGCCTGGGTTTGGTGTTACACACCTATAATCCCAGCTACTTGGGAGGCTGAGGCCCAAGAATCGCTTGAACCTGGGAGGCAGAGTTTGCAGTGAGCCAAGGTGCAAGATTGCAAGATTGTGCCACTGCACTCCAGCCTGGCCAATAAAGTGAGACTCCGTCTCAAAAAAAAGAAAAAAAGAAAACACTGATAGTTGAAAAGGAAGATTGAAACCCATCTTTCAGGAAGCAAGCATCTCGATAAGCATCTGATCCATTGGGATTAATTATTTTCTATTATTATTAACAGATTTACCACTCATAAAATACTCTTTATCAAAACACACTTCGGCTGGGCCTGGTGGCTTCCACCTGTAATCCCAGCTACTCGGGAGGCTGAGGCAGGAGAGTTGCTTGAAACCAGGTGGCAGAGGTTGCAGTGAGCCAAGATTGCGCCACTGCATTCCAACCTGGGTGACAGAGCGAGGCTCCATCAAAACAAAACAAAACAAAAACAAACGAAAACAGTGCATATAATAGAAAGAGAAGTAATCAGGAGAGAATTTCTTTTTTTTATATGTTGTGTCACTGAGTTTAAGAATAAACAGCTGAGATAATTCAATGAATTTTAGCTGAACTTATGCTTTAACATAAAACAACTGATTTTCTATTTAAACATATATTCTGTATATATTCTGGTGAGTTCAGTGAGAGCTAAGCTCAAGTAACACAAAGGTATACTCAGATTTTTGTTTCTTGTGATGTGTCTTTGGTATTATTTCCTAAAATGTTAGATAACAAGTAGTGAAAAAGTTTACAGTAAGCATTAGCTTATTCTATTACTAATTGTCATAAAACTTCATTAAATTAAAAAAAATTAAGTGTAAGTTAGCTGGGCACGGTGGTTCACACCTATAATTCCAGCATTGTGGAAGATTGAGGTGAGAGCACTGCTTGAGGCCTGAAGTTCAAGACCAGCCAGGGCATCATCATGAAATCCTATTTCTACAAAAAAAGAAAAGAAAAAAATGAAATTATCCAGGTGTGTGATGTACACCTGTGGTTCCAGCTCCAGCTACTCAGGAGGCTTGGTGCTGTGGTGATCCCAGGAGGTTGGAGCTGTGGTGAGCCATGATCACACCATTAAAGCCTGGGCAACAGGGTGAGACCCTGTCTCTAAAAGCAAACAAGAAAAAACACCAAAAAAGAAACAAAAAACTTCAAATCAAGGGAGAAAATTTCACTTGTGAGGGTTGAATGAGCCTCAGAGTGTTAAAGGGTTTGGGTTTAATGGATTTAACTTGCCAGAAACTTACGCTTTTATCTTCAAAATTACACGTTTTACCTTTATGAGCCTCCCTTTTCCATGAAACTTCTTACATTTCTAAAAATTTATTTTATGATATCTTAAACAATATTTAATAACAAAAATATATGAATGAATCTGGAAAAATCTTTCTGGTTTTCTAGAATTAGCTTTCATGTCTCACTCTTCTTCATATTTCCTAAGTGTTCTTAAGTGAAAAATATAGTACTGTCTTTAAATGGCCATTGCAAAGATAATAGTATTCACCATGAAGTTAACTTTTTAGGGAACATGTAAAAGAAACCTAGATGCCAGGATTTTAAAGATAAGCACTTGGGATTTTTGAAACTGTATGTAGCATTTCATGTAACTGCATAAAGTCTGAGAATTATGTTAGCATATCTTTTGTGCTGAGAAACTCCAGTTTACAATGACAGCTCTTGATAATCAGTTCTGGGATAAACATTATTCTGGATCCTTATATTTTTAAATAGTGCTAAAGTCAACATAAATAGATGAAATACTCTATAGGAAGGCATTTTCTAATTATTTTCTAAAGATTCTTGATGCAAAAACAGACTTCCAAGGGAATATTAAAATAAAAAGGCTTGTTTACAAATTTAAAATATGAGAATATATCTAAATCCAGAGAAAATATAATAAATCTCTTCTGACCCATCCTCAGTCCAAACCTATTTTTAAATCAAGACTTACTTATTTTTTTTGAGGAGAGCATAAATACGCATGAAAAATGCAAGACCTTGATATTTCAGAATTTGACCTTTTTGAATATGCCTTATGAATTTATTTCCACATATTGCCTTTTAAGTTCACTTTCTTGTGTCTTAAGTACACATATTTGCTGACCATTTAAATTACTTACCAACGCTTATCCCTGACAGTGTATTTACATTTTCATCTTTATCTATAACTGACTTTGTAACTGTTCTCATTCTAGAATATATTATTCCCTGACCATGCTTTCTCCTGGATCACATTGAAAATCAGTTTCAAATACCTAGAATTCTGGCCTTTTCTATTCTCCAATATTATCCTAAAGTTCAGGATTGTGTTTTGATTTATTTTGGCCTTTGTTTTGCTTTTTTTTTTTCCAGTATTTTTGCCAAGTGCTTTAGTGTTAGGAAAAAAATCTGTTCAATTCTGGCTCTGTCACTTATCATTATATGAATTCAGGGAGATTTAAGGCTTTGAAAATTGTACAAAAGCTTTCCGTATCTGTCAGTATAGCAAATGAAATAATGACAGTATGGAAGATAGTGTGGTGCTGTGCTGCAAAATAATAACTATTATTAGTTTGTTATTATTACTCTCATTTTTATCCAGTGATGTTTGCATTAGAATTATTTCTAAATACAATGAAAAAACAATATCACTAGGATCACTGATGAAAAATAGAAGACTTTGTAGTTTTAGAATGAGGTCCGAGCAGGAAATTGAAAAATCTGCCCTAAAGATCCATGCGCCCAACCATGAGAGACCTGCAGAAGTAGCTGGGAACCCTGTAAAGATGTGTATTTCTATAACCTTACAGAACTAATATAAATGCCATTTTATTGTTTTAGTAGCTGTCTCGTAAACCTGAGCATAATGGTTACTCAATACTATTATCAATTTCATTTTTTCTGTATATTAATATTGCCATCATTGCAATTGGACAAGGTAAACATTAGTTTGAAGATAAATCCTTATTAAAGCACCACAAAGAACACTTTCTTATTAATAAGCATGATTAATAAATGTGATTCTACCACTCAAATGAAGGAAGGATGGAAAAAAGGAAGGGAGATAACACGTGGGGGTATTTTATCTGCTCTATTGGTATTTTCACTTGTATTGCATCATCCTCTCAACAGTTCTTTTTTTTGTGGCACTAATACATACTGTCTTCACAATAAACTGCAAAGTTTTGCAGTAGCTTTCCAGATAGTGATGAAAGCACAAGGGTATCTTGCCTTCTAATACTGGTTTGTGATATAACTGAGTTCCTCTAACTGCAAAGCCAATACCATTCTATTATACAATATAGTGTGGATATAAGTCTAAGTAAATGTCAGCTACCATATGACATAATTATTTCAATGAAAATAACATAGAAGGGGCAGAGCAAGATGGCCGAATAGGAACAGCTCCAGTCTCCAACTCCCAGCGTGAGCGACAGAGAAGACCGGTGATTTCTGCATTTTCAACTGAGGTACTGGGGTCATCTCACTGGGCAGTGCCAGACAATTGGTGCTGGTCAGCTGCTGCAGCCGGACCAGCAAGAGCTGAAGCAGGGCGAGGCATTGCCTCACCTGGGAAGCACAAGGGGGAAGGGAATCCCTTTCCCTAGCCAGGGGAACTGAGACACACAACACCTGGAAAATCGGGTAATTCCCACCCAATTACTGTGCTTTAAGCAAATGGGCACACCAGGAGATTACACCCACTCCTGGCCAAGAGGGTCCCACAGCCACGGAGCCTCCCTCATTGCTAGCACAGCAGTCTGCGATCTAACCACAAGGCAGCAGCGAGGCTGGGGGAGGGGCCCCGCCATTGCTGAGGCTTAGGTAGGAAAACAAAGCCGCTGGGAAGCTCGAACTGGGTGGAGCTCACAGCAGCTCAAGGAAACCTGCCTGTCTCTGTAGAATGCACCTCTGGGGACAGGCCACAGCTAAACAACAAAAGGGGAGGCAGCAGAGGCCTGTGCAGACGTGAACGACTCTGTCTGACAGCTTTGAAGAGAGCAGTGGATCTCCCAACACAGAGGTTGAGATCTGAGAACGGACAGATTGCCTGATCAAGTGGGTCCCTGACCCCTGAGTAGCCTAACTGGGAGACATCCCCCACTAGGGGCAGTCTGACACCCCACACCTCACAGGGTGGAGAACACCCCTGAGAGGAAGCTTCCAAAGTAAGAATCAGACAGGTACACTCGCTGTTCAGCAATATTCTATCTTCTGCAACCTCTGCTGCTGATACCCAGGCAAACAACGTATGGAGTGGACTTCAAGCAATCTCCAACAGACCTACAGTTGAGGGTCCTGACTATGAGAAGGAAAACTATCAAACAGGAAGAACACCTATACCAAAACCCCATCAGTTCGTCACCATCATCAAAGACCAGAGGCAGATAAAACCACAAAGATGGGGAAGAAGCAGCGCAGAAAAGCTGGAAATTCAAGAAATGAGAGCGCATCTCCCCCTGCCTAGGAGCGCAGCTCATCACCAGCAATGGATCAAAGCTGGTCAGAGAATGACTTTGACGAGATGAGAGAAGAAGGCTTCAGTCCATCAAACTTCTCAGAGCTAAAGGAGGAATTATGTACCCAGTGCAAAGAAACTAAAAATCTTGAAAAAAGAGTGGAAGAATTGATAGCTAGAATAATTAATGCAGAGAAGGTCATAAATGAAATGACAGAGATGAAAACCATGACACGAGAAATACGTGACAAATCCACAAGCTTCAGTAACCGACTTGATCAACTGGAAGAAAGAGTATCAGCGATTGAGGATCAAATGAATGAAATGAAGCGAGAAGAGAAACCAAAAGAAAATAGAAGAAAAAGAAATGAACAAAGCCTGCAAGAAGTATGGGATTATGTAAAAAGACCAAATCTACATCTGATTGGGGTGCCTGAGAGTGAGGGGGAAAATGGAACCAAGTTGGAAAACACTCTTCAGGATATCATCCAGGAGAAATTCCCCAACCTAGTAGGGCAGGCCAACATTCAAATTCAGGAAATACAGAGAACACCACAAAGATACTCCTCGAGAAGAGCAACTCCAAGACACACAATTGCCAGATTCACCAAAGTTGAAATGAAGGAAAAAATCTTAAGGACAGCCAGAGAGAAAGGTTGGGTTACCCACAAAGGGAAGACCATCAGACAAACAGCAGACCTCTCGGCAGAAACTCTACAAGCCAGAAGAGAGTGGGGGCCAATATTCAACGTTCTTAAAGAAAAGAATTTTAAACCCAGAATTTCATATCCAGCCAAACTAAGTTTCATAAGTGAAGGAGAAATAAAATCCTTTACAGACAAGCAAATGCTTAGAGCTTTTGTCACCACCAGGCCTGCCTTACAAGAGACCCTGAAGGAAGCACTAAATGTGGAAAGGAACAACCGGTACCAGCCATTGCAAAAACATACCAAAATGTAAAGACCATCGAGGCTAGGAAGAAACTGCATCAACTAACGAGCAAAATAACCAGTTAATATCATAATGGCAGGATCAAGTTCACACATAACAATATTAACCTTAAATGTTAATGGGCTAAATGCTCCAATTAAAAGACACAAACTGGCAAACTGGATAAAGAGTCAAGACCCATCAGTCTGCTGTATTCAGGAGACCCATCTCACATGCAGAGACATACATAGGCTCAAAATAAAGGGATGGAGGAAGATCTACCAAGCAAACGGAGAACAAAAAAATCAGGGGTTGCAATTCTAGTCTCTGATAAAATAGACTTTAAACCATCAAAGATCAAAAGAGACAAAGAAGGCCATTACATAATGGTAAAGGGATCAATTCAACAGGAAGAGCTAACTATCCTAAATATATATGCACTAAATACAGGAGCACCCAAATTCATAAAGCAAGTCCTTAGAGACTTACAAAGAGACTTAGACTCCCATACAATAATAATGGGAGACTTCAACACTCCACTGTCAACATTAGACAGATCAACGAGACAGAAAGTTAACAAGGATATCCAGGAATTGAACTCATCTCTGCACCAAGCAGACCTAATAGACATCTATAAAACTCTCCACCCCAAATCAACAGAATATACATTCTTCTCAGCACCACATTGCACTTATTCCAAAATTGACCAAATAATTGGAAGTAAAGCACTCCTTAGCAAATGTAAAAGAACAGAAATAATAACAAACACTCTCTCAGACCACAGTGCAATCAAACTAGAACTCAGGACTAAGAAACTCAATCAAAACCGCTCAACTACATGGAAACTGAACAACCTGCTCCTGAATGACTACTGGGTACATAACAAAATGAAGGCAGAAATAAAGATGTTCTTTAAAGCAATGAGAACAAAGATACAACATACCAGAATCTCTGGGACACATTTAAAGCAGTGTGTAGAGGGAAATTTATAGCACTAAATGCCCACAAGAGAAAGCTGGAAAGATCTAAAATTGACACTCTCACATCACAATTAAAAGAACTAGAGAGGCAAGAGCAAACACATTAAAAAGCGAGCAGAAGGCAAGAAATAGCTAAGATCAGAGCCGAACTGAAGGAGATAGAGACACAAAAAACCCTCCAAAAAATCAGTGAATCCAGGAGTTGGTTTTTTGAAAAAATCAACAAAATTGACAGACCACTAGCAAGACTAATAAAGAAGAAAAAGAGAACTGCAAACCACTGCTCAGTGAAATCAAAGAGGACACAAACAAATGGAAGAACATACCATGCCCATGGATAGGAAGAATCAATATCGTGAAAATGGCCATACTGCCCAAGGTTATTTATAGATTCAATGCCATCCCCATCAAGCTACCAATGACTTTCTTCACAGAATTGGAAAAAACTGCTTTAAAGTTCATATGGAACCAAAAAAGAGCCTGCATTGCCAAGGCAATCTTAAGTCAAAAGGACAAAGCTGGAGGCGTCACGCTACCTGACTTCAAACTATACTACAAGGCCACAGTAACCAAAACAGCATGGTACTGGTACCAAAACAGAGATATAGACCAATGGAACAGAACAGAGTACTCAGAAATAATACCACACATCTATAGCCATCTGATCTTTGACAAACCTGAGAGAAACAAGAAATGAGGAAAGGATTCCTATTTAATAAATGGTGCTGGGAAAATTGGCTAGCCATAAGTAGAAAGCTGAAACTGGATCCTTTCCTTACTCCTTATACGAAAATTAATTCAAGATGGATTAGAGACTTAAATGTTAGACCTAATAGCTTAAAAACCCTAGAAGAAAACCTAGGTAGTACCATTCAGGACATAGGCATGGGCAAGGACTTCATGTCTAAAACACCAAAAGCAACGGCAGCAAAAGCCAAAATTGACAAATGGGATCTAATTAAACTAAAGAGCTTCTGCACAGCAAAAGAAACTACCATCAGAGTGAACAGGCAACCTACAGAATGGGAGAAAATTTTTGCAATCTACTCGTCTGACAAAGGGCTAATATCCAGAATCTACAAAGAACTCAAACAAATTTATAAGAAAAAAACAAACAACCCCATCAAAAAGTGGGGAAAGGATATGAACAGACATTTCTCAAAAGAAGACATTCATACAGTCAACAGACACATGAAAGAATGCTCATCATCACTGGCCATCAGAGAGATGCAAATCAAAACCACAATGAGATACCATCTCACACCAGTTAGAATGGCAATCATTCAAAAGTCAGGAAACAACAGGTGCTGGAGAGGATGTGGAGAAATAGGAACAGTTTTACACTGTTGGTGGGATTGTAAACTAGTTCAACCATTATGGAAAACAGTATGGCGATTCCTCAAGGATCTAGATCTAGATGTACCATATGACCCAGCCATCCCACTACTGGGTATACACCCAAAGGATTATAAATCATGCTGCTATAAAGGCACATGAACACGTATGTTTATTGCAGGCACTATTCACAATAGCAAAGACTTGGAATCAACCCAAATGTCCATCTGTGACAGACTGGATTAAGAAAATGTGGCACATATACACCATGGAATATTATGCAGACATAAAAAAGGATGAGTTTGCGTCCTTTGTAGGGACATGGATGCAGCTGGAAACCATCATTCTTAACAAACTATCACAAGAACAGAAAACCAAACACCGCATGTTCTCACTCATAGGTGGGAAGTGAACAGTGAGATCACTTGGACTCAGGAAGGGGAACATCACACATCGGGGCCTATCATGGGGAGGGGGAAGGGGGGAGGGATTGCATTGGGAGTTATACCTGATATAAATGACGAGTTGATGGGTGCTGACGAGTTGATGGGTGAAGCACACCAACATGGCACAAGTATACATATGTAACAAACCTGCACGTTATGCACATGTACCCTAGACTTAAAGTATAATAAAAAAAAGAAAAGAAAAAAAAAAGAAAATAACAGAAGAAATTGTCCCAATAATACCCTAAATTAACCTAAATTAAATATCTCAATTTCTGTGTAGATAATATTTCTGTAGTTTGTTATGGAGTATAAAGCTTTATAAAATTTTTATAAATTCAGCAACTATTAAAAATAAATCATAGAAGAGTTTAATATATTATCTTTAAATTATAACACTTTTTCACTCATGTTGTAATGTTACTTCACCTAGAAACCATAATTTAGAAACTATCTAGTTAGTAGAGTTTCTTAAAGTGACCTAGGAACTTTTTATGCTTTTGTAAGAAAGAACTCCAGACTAAGATGTTAAAAGGTACACTAACTTATTTGCTAAGTTACTCTGTTTCAGGCATTTAAAAATTCTGGAAACTAGAAATGTTTGTAAATTATTTTTCCCTTTATTTTGAATTATCAGTCTGTTATTAAATTTAAGATATTTAAGAATAAAATCAGAATATTTGTGTATGTTTTGACTGTGGATGTACAGACAAAGGAATGCACATGTATATATTTTCTGATCAGATTGATAACCTGAAAGATAATCACAAGTTAATAATGAATTACTTTATTCACACAACAAATTTTAATTTAACATTACTATATGCCAGTAACGAGATTAGCAACGAGGACTGTGAGTGGAATAGTCAGAGTCCTTGTTATGAAGCTTAAAATGCAGTCTGGGCAGTAGCTGTTAAAAAAGGGAGTTGTACCGTTACATATAAATTACAAATATAAGACATGGCACATATTGCAAAGAAAGAGAAACTTCTAGTTTCCTGAAAACCAACCCAGTGTAAGTGTTTTGTGCTAATGGCTGATATAGTTTATGAGCAATTCTTTCACTTTTCAAAATGTCTTGGTTTGAAAATACGTATAACAAGAACTGTAAGTAACTTTGAAACATCCTTTTATTACTGAAATGAACCGTTGATCATGATGTATTTTTGTTGATTTGATATTGTCTTCTGCTTGCTAGTGTTTTGTTTAGAATTTTTGCATTGAATATACGTAAGCAAAGTGAATGCTTAGGATGTTGTGTGTGTATGTGTGTGTGTGCAGTCTTTATAAGGTGGAAGCAGTAAAGTTATATTTGCTTTTTCTATTCATTTAAGTATCCTTTACATTGCTTGGTTTGAAATTTGGCTTTTTTTTTTTTTTTTTTTTTGTAAAATCACTTTTTGAGGGATCTTTGATAACATTCTCTATTTGTTTTCCGTGGAATTAAATCTTAAGATATTTTTTTAACTGGGGTAATATTGATAAATTATAGTTTCCTAAAGAGTTATCAGTTTCTTCAAAAATACTTATATGAAGATGTTAAACTGATATCCTAAGTGTTTTAAGTTTTTCTCCTTTGATGATGATTCTTTTAGTTCATATTTTGTATATTAATGATTTATATATTAATATTTTTAAAATTAGGTTAATAAGATATGGTTTGTTATTTCTAAGTGCTCTGTTTTCTACTCATAAATAAATGTATTTTATACTGAACATATTTCTTTCTGTTCCCTTTATTTTGTTCTTTCTCTAAGTTTTTAATTTTTAAGGAAAATTCTTCTTTTTACTTTTTTTTTTTTCCATGCTGAGGCTTATTTTGTGACATAATATATGCCAACTCCAGCCATTGTTTATTGTTATTCTTCTTGTTTTCCTTAACACCGCTGTGTAAACTGATTTTTGTATGTAAGTATGTACAAAGTCCAAGGTGTCATAAGCCAAGTCATTCACTTAACCCTTCCACAAAGCAACATTGCTTACTGGACTCTTCAGTAGTTCTCTTTTCCAGGTGACATTGAGAGTATAATAAACGACTTCACTTTGATGAATTTAGGCACCAAGAAAATCTATAATGTAATTCAGCAGCAGTGCTCAATATATAGGAAACGGTATTTCCCAACAAGACACTTAAAAGTAAAACTTGCTTTAGAAAATTTTTCACATTTAAGTCTGAAAAATCAGGACAAGTGTGATCCACTATATAATGATTTTCTGTTTTAATTTGTGTATGTTAATTTCTACATCACTTTTCAGAATCTATGGAGTTAATTAGGAAAAAGTATGAAATCAATTTTGATAACCTTTTCTTCTTAGTCACTAATATTCATTCTATCTTCATGAACTTCCACTTCTATCCTATTATAAAATTAAGAGTAAAATCACACAACTTGGCATCCAGTGTCATTGCCCTAGTGCAGAAACCATTATTTTTGGTCTGAGTAATTGTAATATACCCTTAGCTGTTCTCCGTGTTTTCACATTTGTTTTACTCAATTCATTCTTTCATTGTAGCGAGAACAATCTTTCAAAACATAAATCTGATAATTCCACTTCAAATCAAAACATCTCAATGGCTTTATATCCTCTTAGAGGTAAATCTGAAATCATTATTATGAACTGTAAGGCTTGTGATGAAGAGAATGCACCCATGCCTCTAATTTCATCAGACTCCACTTTTTGCCTCCCTTACTTTGGACTTTATATCAATTCCTCACATACGACAAATTCTTTTTCCATCTAGGAACCATGTGCACTTGATTACTTTCACTTATAATAGCCACATCTTTAATTATTTCTCTTTTTCTAGGTATACATCTTTGTGTCATTTTTCTCAGAGAAGCATATCATAGCCATTCAATTGGTAGCACCTCATTTTTCTATCATTTATCACAAGTTGTAATTAAAGATTTAATGATATGATTATGTACCTTCTGCTTTCACTATTCTCTTAATTCCAGCTGCATGAATTATGTCTGCTTACCAATGTATATCCAGAATATCTTAGCATAGTGGCTAGCCATAGTCCCTTGAAAAATGTTGTTTTTGATAGATGGTTTGAATATTACCTTACTTCTAGTAAATATCTTTTATATCGCTATCTTGTTCTGTGACAATCAGGATTGGCAGGTTATCATTATTTCTATGTTGTATATTTAAAAAAGTGAATATTAAAAGGCACTCTAAATCCCAAAGTCATATAAAATCAGAAGATAAGCTTATTTAAATTCTCATTTCCCATTAACTACAGTGGTGTTTATTTATTTCATGAGCTATTTAATTGGACAAATCAAGAAGGCCATGAAACTCCATAACTGGGCTGACCATAAAAATTATTACATTTTAAAAAATAATTGGTCTGAATTTTATCGTGAATGACATAAAAACTAACTTTTGAGAACTTCACATATAAAATGACTGTGTATTTATTAATGTTGCTGCTGTATTCAGACCACAATGCTAGAGTGAAAAAAATTATACTATCTACCTCATAATTATTTTGATATAAATTTTCAATTATAAAAAGTCTGAAATGCTCATAGTTGCTCAAAAAATATGAAAATAGAAAATTGAATAACAGCACATGTTAAAGTACAAAATACATATTAGAAGTGAGCAGAAGATTAAAACAGAATTCAAGAGAAATTAAGATTTTCCCAGCCTTGAAACAAGAAACATGGCTCTCCTGAGTCAACATAAAGAGAATACCATGTCAATTAATGTGTGGCATCTTTAACAATGGTTCCATAGTAACTACCATAATGAGTTTCCTAGGGGTGTGTATTCACTATTCCTCAATATAGCCAGATGGAATAAAAGCAAAAATTAGGTCTATGTGGAAATAACATGATAGAGTCTTAATAAATTGAGACAAAACCATCATTGGGTTTTTTTGTTAAGTCACCTTATTTGAGAAAACAGAATTGCAAATTAAATACAAATAAGCTTATTGTGGTTATTTAGAATATGTTACGCCAAGCAATAAGTCTATTCTAAAAAGAAGTCTCAAGTATGAAATTTAAATAGGTATTTCTGCTTTTAAGTTAATCATTTTTGTTCTCTATGTATACTCTAGTGAGTGACAAGAACAGCTAGCAATATATAGACCAGTATTACTCTCGGGAGGTTGATATGACAAATACAAGATTGTCTAGGAACCAATCATACCATAGCTCTTTCTTCAGTTTTAGTATATTGAAAAGATTCCTTTGTAGTTGATTTTAACGCTTATATATAGCTTGCCATGTTTGATATTTCAGGTAAACTACTATTCTAAAAGACTATTTGAAATATCAGTACTTTTATTTAATATTAACCTTGTTAAGATGGCCATTTTGTCATCTGTTGGGTAGCAAAGTTGCATTGTCCTGCAAGGTCAAAACTAGGGCATGTAATCTGAAAAAAATGTAGCTTTATTTTTTCCCTTGAATTCTCAAATTTTGTTAGGAAGAGCACTATAATATATACTAGCAGTTAAATTCACACGCTTAATTTGAAGTCAGATACAACTCTATCATATGACTATCTTGAGGATTACTGACTAGAGTAGTGAATTTAGCAGATAAGATTAGATGATATCATGCATTATCTGAACAAGCTATAAATTCTATGACTCAGTAGCCTCATTAGTTTCTGTATCAAGGGCTCAGAGGCTAATGATCTCACACATATCTAAAATAAGACAGAGAAAGCAAAACAGTTCTTTACAATTTTGTCACCTTGAGACAATGTATATTATCGTTATCTGGTTATTTATTGATGAGAAATGTTAAAAACTCTAGTTAAATTTATGCATTCCCTCCTGAGGTCAGATTGTTAAAAACACTAATTTTGTGTATTACCTCCTAGAGCCAGATTGCTAAAACTTGAAGCGTTTTAGGTTGGAGTGCATAAAAATATTCCACAACTATTAAAACACTTAATGAAAGCTGTTTTTGATAAAAATTAAGTTTTATTTTATGAAACATTTAGCTAGAATTTGTCACAGTAGATTGAATTTGGTTTAAACAGAATGTTATATAAGCCTTTAATAAAGATTTAAGTGAAGTTTAGGAACAAGGAAAGCAAACTAAAGCTAATTTTAGCTTCTCTATCATTTTAAATTATTGTTTCCTAGAATAAAAGTTTGTAACCAGTAAGGCTTTTTTATGTCTTATGCAAACGACAAATAGCAATGTTTTCAAATGTGTTTGCTAACAATGACAAACAATAAAGACGACTTTCTATAATCCTAAAGCCAACAAGGAAGAAAAATTGTTTCAGCAGCATATGGTAGAAATAGGGTTTTTTTGTCACAGCAGAAAAAATAAATGATTGACAACAGGTTCAATTTATGAATATACACATGGAAAATGTGTGATAACTCAGTAATTAAATTGTAGATAATAGCATATCCCCAAGTGTAAGGTGGTATAAAATGTTATCAACTGCTAGGTGAAATTATCCAGCTTGACACATCATCCAGAATATGATAAAATAGGTAAGGATAAATTACTTTTTTCAAGCTGCATAAACAAAGGATAAGGAGCAAAATAAGAGAGTATTACTGTTAAATAATTACTGATATTTTTCATTTTCAATTAAGAGATTTAGTCATCTGTTCATTCTAAGAATCACAAATTAACATAATATCAAAATAATATTTTTTCTGCTTATCTGTATATACAGAATAGTTTAATAGCTAGAAAATTAATTTGCTTAATTAGCTAAGATTACTCAATGGAGACTTTGTAGTGGAGTGAAATTGGCTCTTTAAATATAAATTCTACAATGTGTTATATATAGTAAACTAAAAGCAAGCTACTTAAATCTAGCTAAACTCTATTTATAGTTTTCTCACCATAATAGTGACATAGCAACAAAATTGGACATAAATTTACAGTTAGAACTAAGATATCATATATAAAAAACAAAGCCAACAAATAAAAATCCAAATTATTTGAACATTAGTCACACAAGTGTTATCTGTGAACTGAAAGATTTAACCAAATATAATTCTTATTTATTCCTTTTTTGATAGAGTAGATAATTCAAGCCATTCTAGTTGAAATTTTTCTTTTTTTCTTTTTCTTTTTTTTTTTTTTTTTTTGAGACGGAGTCTGGCTCTGTCGCCCAGGCTGGAGTGCAGTGGCCGGGTCTCAGCTCACTGCAAGCTCCGCCTCCCGGGTTCCCGCCATTCTCTTGCCTCAGCCTCCCGAGTAGCTGGGACTACAGGCGCCCGCCACCTCGCCTGGCTAGTTTTTTGTATTTTTTTAGTAGAGACGGGGTTTCACCCTGTTAGCCAGAATGGTTTCAGTCTCCTGACCTAGTGATCCGCCCGTCTCGGCCTCCCAAAGTGCTGGGATTACAGGCTTGAGCCACCGCGCCCGGCCTGAAATTTTTCTTAATGAGCTTCTTTTATTTGAAATTTTGGAAAAAGTAGAAATAGTTCATAAAATTCAGAACCACTATATATGGATGACTTATACACAGTTACTATTAGTTGATTTTGACATATACATTCATTCCAGTAATATTATAATTGTGCTTCTCATTTGAAAGTGAATCTAACCTCATCATTAGAAATTTCATTTACTCTACACATTAAGAGCATCTGTCTTAGTATTACCTTGTTAGCTTTCACAAATATTCTCAATTAGTTGATTGTCTTTTGAAGTATACAAACTACAGACAGTTCTGCAATGACAATTTCTCACATATAAACTATGCTTTCAACAAAGGTCTAATATCCAGAATCTATACGGAACTTAAATTTACAAACATAAGACAAACAACCTCATCAAAAAATGGGCAAAGGACATGAACAGACACTTCTTAAAAGAAGACACACATATGGCTAACAATCATGTGAAAAAATGCCCCCATAACTAATCACTACAAAAATGCAAATCAAAACCATGAGATACCATCTCACACCGGTCAGAATGACAATTATTAAAACGTAACAAAATAACAGATGCTAATGAGGTTGCAGAGAAAAGAGAATGATCATACACTGCGGATGGGAATGTAAATTAGTTCAGCCACTGTGAAAAGCATTCTGGAAATTTCTTATGAAACTTAAAACAACTACCATTCAATCCAGCAATCCCATTACTGGATATATACCCAAAGGAATATAATTCATTCTGCCATAAAGACACATGTGCTCATATGTTATTCTCATCACTATTCATAATAACACAGACATGGAATCAACCTAGAAGCTCATCGATAGTGGACTGGATAAGGAAAATGTGATACATATACTCCATGGGATACAATGTGGCCATACAAAGGAATGAAATCATGTCCTTTGCAGCAACATAGATGGAGCCAAAGGCAATTATTCTAAATGAACCAATGCAGGAACAGAAAATCAAATACCACGTTTTCACTTATAAATGGGAGCTAAACATTAAGTACACATGGATACAAAGAAGGGAAAAATAGACATCAGGGCCTACTTAAGGCTGGAGGGGAGAAGGATGAGGATCCAAAACCTACTTATTGGGTACTATGCTGATTACCTGAGTGATAAAATAATCTGCAACCTCAACCTCTGCAACACGCAATTTACCCATGTAACAAACCTGCACATGCACCCCCGAACCAAAATAAAAGTTAGAAAGAAAAAAATAAATACATTAATTAATTAAAACAAAATAAAAATAACATTAAACACAGGTCATATTACATCATTCTTCTGTAGTCAAATCAGTAATATTATTGTGAACATTAAAAAATCATGTTTTAATTTTTAAATTTCAACTCACACTCTGGGACTTCTTTTACTTAGAAATGATCATTTCTAGATGATTTCTAAGTTTCCTTCACAGGCCACTGTTTTTTTTAATTCTATATATGTATTTCAGGTTATGTCTTACATTTATTAGAAATAAAATAGAGCAATTTTACAATTTTAATAATACCAGAAGCAGAAAGATAAACTACAAAAATAATTTTTAAACCATGTTTTGCTCTCTATTTTACAGAAAACACAGGATAGAGATCAAAATAAATGACTCCTACATTTGAAAATAAACATGGATTTTAAATGTAATCATCATAGGCTTACAAAAATAGAAAATCCCAAATTTAGAGTTTATATGTAAAGCTGCTGTGTTTTTCAACATTATTCATGGGACTCATCACGTTAACATAGTAAAGTCTATGAATCCAAAATATAAGCTAATATTATTATATGTGAGGAAATTAATCAATATAAATATATCTTGGAAGCTCATGCACAGCAAACAAAAAGGAATATTAAAGAAAATATAAAGATAAAATACAATCTTTTCAATTTGCATACTTTCAAAATGCTACAGAAAAGTATTTCCAAAGTGGTGAGGCTCTGTTCACTTCTGGCTCATGTCAGGTTAACAACTCAAGCCTGTTTTGTCAGCCTCTGTTGAAATACATCATGTCAAATAATTCTTCTTTGAAAAGAGGTTCATTAAATATTTATGTTCTTGGCCCATAGGAAAGGTTTTTTTTTTTTTTTTTCTATTTGCATTTAATCTAATCACACATTCAAGTAAAACTTCCCAAGATAGTAATCTGAACAATTTCACCTTCATTTTTTCTTCAGTATATATGGTGAGGCATGAAATTCACAAAAGCAATGCTATTGCTTATGGAAAACAAATATATATACACACATACATACACATATATATATAGAATATTGAAAAACACAGCAGCTTTACATATAAACATACACACATATATGTATATACGTATATATACACACAAAAGTGTATATATGTACGTGTGTGTGTGTGTGTTTCTGATTTTCTCAATGCCTTTATATTTTTTCTGGCTTGCAAATCCCCGAGGTTAAAATTCTATTTACAGTTCACATTTGAGTTTATGATGACTCTGTTTGTGTACTGATTTAGATTTAATCAGAATGCAAAATAAAAAGAACACATAACATTTTACATCTAAAATGGATTATGTAACATTTATAATTAATAAGTTTTACTCCATGGGTAAATGGCATTCTTCATGACAATTTTATAGCATCATTAATATCAATGTAAAATGTCAAAGTACCTAAATGTCAAAGCATTTTATTTACCTTGCGAATATTCTACTTAGAAAAAATGGTGTCACACCTGTGAAATGATAATAAAGTTATCATTGAATTTGGGAAACAATTTACAGGCACATGATGAAGGAGTTAAATCATTACCTAAAATTATACAAGACCTCCATGAATAGTGTGTTTTTAAAAGCTGAATTTTTAGCTGAGTTTGTAATGTCAATTTAGAATTAATGAAGGTATTGTAGTGTGCAAACATGTGATTTTCCAGGGAGAAATAAGAATGACCCAACAATTTGCTGAATATGGATTCAAATCAAACTCTTAGGCTATGGTAATTGTAACTGAAATCTTCCTGAGGCCTCACCAGAAGCCAAGTGAAGGCTGATGCCATGTTTGCACAAACTACAGAACCATGATCCAAATAAACCTCTTCTCTACAAGTTAGGTATTCCTTTATAACAATGCAAAATAGACTAATACAGTTCCTAAGTTCTAGATTTCTTACCTGTAACACCTGGCTGCCCATTGTGCTGTCCGCATTGGATTCAGGAGTGGGGCAGTAAGAAAAAATGTGGACATTAAAGTTCAGGCTGTTTGCTCCTTTGTGGATAAAACAGTCTTTTGCCTCTGACCAACGTTTCTCAACGCGTTTATGAAATTGAGGCAATCTCACTCATTAGTTTTAAGTGAATATAATTTCAGACCCGACACTGTTCTTGACACATCCTTCTAGAACAAAAGCCTTAATTTACAGAGAATAGGAAATATTGCTTGTTGCTCTTAGATTACTGGAGTAAACACTGTGTAGCTGATGGAAGCAAATAAAAGAAGATTTTAGTTTTGAAGGAGGATCAGGAATACATGTTCTGCCCAGAACTTTATGTCAGGAAGAGTCAGGGCCACTGAGAAGGCCATATTTCTGATACTCAGGATCCCAGGGCTTATCTAAGTCTGAAGCTTAATCATGACAGAGAACTCTTTCACCACCCCATCATCAAGCTAACAAGCATCAAATGACAAGCAAAACACTTAAAGCTGAAGGAGGGGATGATTGAGAATAATCTCTAGCAAATGAACTCCTACCTGAAAATACATAGTAAACTAGAAAAAACATGAAGCCTGTGCTGCACTGAGGATACCCTAGCAATAATAATGCCCAAATCCAGTTGCATTTCTTACTAGATTGACTGCAACCCTCACACTAAAAATCCTAACAGAAGAAAGACATGTTCATTTTGAGGGCATAAAATATATTAATCTCAGGTTTTTTCCATCTTATACAAGATGTCCAGGTTAAATTTTTTTAAATGATAATTAAAAGGCAAGAAACCCCACTACCAAGAGACAAAGCAATCAACATAGCTATACCTATATATAAAATATTTGGGTGCCTATAGAGAATTTTAAATAGCTATCATTAACATGTTAAAGGCTCAAATGGAAAACATGGGCTGTGTGTAAGATAGATGGATAATTTTGATGGAGAGATGAAAATTATAATAACAAGCTTAACAGAAATGCTAAAAATAAAATTGTTTAAAAAGATAATCGAGGTAAAGGATGCCTTCAATGAATTACTTGACTAATGTTAAAGAAATAGTCAAGCTTGAAGATAGGTCAGTAGATATTTACCAAGTTGAAACAAAACAAATAAAAGAATAAAAAAGTAAAAACTCATAGTTGTGGGACAATATCAAACAGCCTAATATATGTTATTGAAATTCCAGAAGAGCAAGAGAGAGAAAGAATTCAGCAGAAGAAGTATTTGAAATATAATGGCTGAAAATTTTCAAACATTAATGAAAGACAATTATCATAGATCAAATATGTTCAGAGAACACCTGGAAATATCAACAACAAAATATATACATGTGTATTGTATTAGTCCATTTTCACATTGCTATAAAGAAATGCCTGAAACTAGGTAATTTAGAAAGAAAAGTGGTTTAATTGACTTATGGTTCTGTAGACTTTATAGGAAGCATAGCGGCATTTGCTTTTGTAGAATCCTCAAGAGAGCCCACACTCATGGCAAAAGGTGAAGGGGGATCAGGAGTGTCATAGGGCAAAAGCAGAAACGAGAGAGAGGAGGGAGATGTCACAAACTTAAATGACTCGGTCTCATGAGAACTCACTGACTATTGCAAGGACAGTACCAAGGGGAAGGCAGTAAACAATTCATGAGAAATCAGCTCCCATGATTCAATCACTTCCTGTCAGGCTCCATTTCTGTCTTTGGGGGTTACATTTCTATATGAGATTTGGGTCGCAACAACATCCAAACTATATCATAAATCATATTCGAATTCCTTTAATCCAAACAGTAACAGAAAATCTTCAAGGCACACAGGGAAGAAATACACATTTACAAACATATAAAAAAAGATAATAATGACAAGCTGGCTTCTTATCATAGCCCATGCAAGTCAGAAGACAGTGACATGTCATCTAAAAATTCTGAAACAAATGAAAAATACTGTCAACTCAGAATACCAGGCAAAAATATATTTCAGAAAAGTAGGAAAAAGTAAGACCTCAAACAACAAAAAATCAGAGAAAATCCATTGCTAACAAGTGTGTACTATAAGAATATTTATAGAAAGTTTTCATGAAAATACAATATTAAATAAAAAAGAAATCTTGGATCAACATGAAGAAATGTAGAGCACTAGAAATGGAATAAATAAAAATAAATTATGTATAGTTTAAACCACTCCAAAAGGTGATTGTCTAAAGCAAAATCATTAGAATCATAGTGCTAGTTTATGTTATTTGTTAAAGTAAAAATATATGATAACACTAGCACTAATAATGAGAGGTAGAAATTGTCAATATAGTGTTACAAGTCCTTTATGCTATGTATCAACTGTTATTAAGATAGACACTGACTAAATAAAAATGTATAAACTCAAGGGCAACCATTAAAATGATATTTGAATGAGTAAAAATAACAAGTCTATAATGGAGATAAAATTGAAACATAAAATTCTGATTTACCCTATGAAAAGACATAAAGAAGATAAAATATATAAAGAACAGATGGAAAAATAAAAACAACTGGCAATTTGAACTTAATCCAACCATATTAATCAACACTTTCAGTTAGAGCGGTATGAATATACTAATTAATAGAGTTGTCAGATTTGATAAAAAAGAAAAACAGCAAGACCCAAATACGTACTGTCTAAAAGAAAGCTGATTTAAATGTAACCATAGGTCAAAAATATAATGATGGAGAAAAATATACCATACCAAATTTGACCAGATGAAAGCTGGAATATCTATGCTAGTATCAGAAAAATTGGACTTTAGAACAATGAAGACTTACCGTGGATGAAAAGAGGTATTATATAATCACATAGAAGTTAAATCTCTAAGACATAGCAATACTAACAGGTATTTACCTAGTAACAGATTTTCAAAACAAAAACAGCAAAAACTGTTAGAACTGAGAGAAGAATAGACACAGTTGCAATTTTAGCTAGAGACTTTAACATTCTTCTCTTAGTAATTGATTGAATAAGCTGGAAACCATCATTCTTAGCAAACTATCACAAGAACAGAAAACCAAACACCGCATGTTCTCACTCATAGGTGGGAACTGAACAATGAGATCACTTGGACTCGGGAAGGGGAACATCACACACTGGGGCCTATCATGGGGAGGGGGAGGGTGGAGGGATTGCATTGGGAGTTATACCTGATATAAATGATGAATTGATTGGTGCTGACGAGTCGATGGGTGCAGCACACCAACATGGCACAAGTGTACAAACCTGCACGTTATGCACATGTACCCTAGAACTTAAAGTATATATGCACATGTACCCTAGAACTTATGCACATGTACCCTAGAACTTAAAGTATGTACCCTAGAACTTAAAGTATAATAATAATAAAAAAAATGAATAGAATCCCCTGTCCAGTGTAACTCAAGAAAGCCATATCAGCATAAAAACATATCAAACCAAAATAAATGAAAACACAGCTTTTATTTCAAAAGCTGAAGCTAGGGAGGAATTTTATTCTAATACTTTTTAAAGAAAATTATTTTCCAAGATTCTGTGTAGGCATGTGCTTGTAAGTCACGTGAATTTTTTTGGCAAAGGCCAACTCCACCCTGGTGTTGCTCATGTCAGCATCCACAATCTCTTTGTCAGATCCAGATCATTTCTGTGCCTCCCCAGTTGTCTACTGAGTAAAAAACTCAGCACATTGTTGGGGGACATGTTGGACTTTAAGTATTCATCTGCCTTCCCCCTGATATTTGGTGCAGGTGTGCTGGGACTGACTTCAAAGAGTCCTTTGTCCATGACTGGTAGACTTCACGTTGCCTCAGAAAGCACAACCAAGAAAGCCTGGTAAAAATTATGAAATCCAGATAACCAAGTGGACCCAGGGGCCTCTTCCTCACTGTCCACTATCACATCCCTATCACATCACCCCCACACACCCACACCCACACAGACACACACTAACACACTCTGCTCCCAGCAGCAGTCACAAGAGATTGCTTTGGGCCATGATCTGATTTAAAATGCCAATGATACTATTTCTTTGATTCTGTCATACACACGGGTCTGTATGTAGAATTTGCTCTGTTTTATTGAGGCAATCTTCATTCCTGTTTTAATTTCTAAATCTATCATGTAGGTTTTCATATCTTGTAGGTCAAGCTCCCTATCAAGGTTATTCCCATATGTGTTCTTGTCCTTTTAATTGAATAATCAGCTCATTTTGTTTCATGTCAAAATCATATGGAGGTTCATGACTGTGCTTGCACTGAATTCATGGATTAAAATGGTGGCAGAAATGATATAGTAATTAATTTTTCAAACTAGAAATAATGGTATAATAGTGTCAAACACTAAACATATAAAAATGTTTCATGAATAATTCCCAGTATTTAAAAAAATCATATTCAGATATATCTGATGGCCAGTGTGAACTGGATATATTATTCCTATTATTTCATAATTCATTCTTAGAGGAGCGTACAATATCTTCTTTTATGTGTTTAACTTGTGTCTACCTTACATTTTTGTCAAATTGGGTGATTTCCTTGGTTGACAAAAGAAAGACAATTTTTCTGAATTCCTATTGTTAATAGATTGTTATATAAATAATATGAAATAAAAAGCAGCCATTGAAAAAGAAAAAAAAAGAAGACAGAAAATTATTGTATAAACATAGAATATATAAAGATTATCAGACAACATAACCTAATCAATACATACAGAGAATTTCAAGAAATATTATTTCAAGAGCACAGTGAACATTTTTTATAGGGACACACAAAATACACACTAAAATTGACCATGTATTTTAAAAACAATTTAGAAATGTTAAAGGATAAATATAATAGTAAGTATATTAGTCCATTTTCAAACTTAATTTCATGAAGAAATACCCAAGACTGGATAATTTATAAAGAAAAAGAGGTTTAATGGACTGAAAGTCACACAAGGCTGGGGAGGCCTCATAATCATGGTGGAAGACTAAGAAAAAGCAAAGTCATGTCTTTTGTGGTGGCAGGAAAGACAGCTTGTGCAGGGGAACTCCAATTTACAAAACCATCAGATATCATGAGACTTATTCACTACCATAACAGTTGTGAAGAGTATGGGGGAAACTGCCCCTATGATTCAATTACCTCCACCTGGTCCCCACCCTTGACATGTGGGGATTAGTATAATTCAAGGTGAGATTTGGGTGGGGACACAGCCACACCATATTAGTAAGGTTATTCTCTGAAAAAAAAAATATAATTAAAATAGAATTCTGTAATTAGATATCTTGAAAACTCAAAAATATTTGGAAATTTAAAACCATTCTAAATAACCCCTGAGTCAAAGAGAAAGTGTCCAGCAAAGTTATAACACATGAACTAAATGAAAAGAAAAATACAGCAGCAGGTTCTTAAAGAGTTGTTTTGTTCAAAATCTTGTGTTATAATGTTGATTAGAGGAAAAAAATTGATTCACTCTCTGTGTAGTTTGCTATTCACCCCATTTCTGCGTTGTTTTTTTCTGGGTACTCTGGTTACCTCTCACTTCCTAACGATCTGCACATTAGGTGAATTTTCACTTCTTGGAAACATTCCAGTGTGAATGTGTGATGTGTGTGCATGTGTGTGTGTGTGTGTGAGTGTGCCCTGTGATGGGATGACATCCTGTCCAGGGTGGTTCTTGCCTTGTACCATGAGCTGCAGGGATAGGATCCAGCTGCTTACTACCCTGAACTGAAATAACTGGGTGGATAATTATCTTATTTGTTTTAATTAATCTTTTTTTTTTTTTTTTTTTTTTTTTTTTTTTTTTTTTTTTTTTTTTTTAGAATTAAGGAATTTAACTTTATTTTTTTGGTAGAAAAATGGAGTTTACTTCTCTGATGAAACCTTTCTTTTTTTTTTTTTTTTTATTTATTTATTTATTTATTTATTTTTTATTATACTTTGAGTTCTAGGGTACATGTGCATAACGTGCAGGTTTGTTACATATGTATACTTATGCCATGTTGGTGTGCTGCACCCATCAACTCGTCAGCACCCATCAATTCATCATTTATATCTTGTATAACTCCCCAATGCAATCCCTCCCTCCTCCCCCCTCCCCCCTCCCCATGATAGACCCCAGTGTGTGATGTTCCCCTTCCCGAGTCCAAGTGATCTCATTGTTCAGTTCCCACCTATGAGTGAGAACATGCGGTGTTTGGTTTTCTCTTCTTGTGATAGTTTGCTAAGAATGATGGTTTCCAGCTGCATCCATGTCCCTACAAAGGACGCAAACTCATCCTTTTTTATGGCTGCATAGTATTCCATGGTGTATATGTGCCACATTTTCTTAATCCAGTCTGTCACAGATGGACATTTGGGTTGATTCCAAGTCTTTGCTATTGTGAATAGTGCCGCAATAAACATACGTGTACATGTGTCTTTGTAGTAGACTAATTTATAATCCTTTGGGTATATACCCAGTAGTGGGATGGCTGGGTCATATGGTACATCTAGTTCTAGATCCTTGAGGAATTGCCATACTGTTTTCCATAATGGTTGAACTAGTTTACAATCCCACCAACAGTGTAAAAGTGTTCCTATTTCTCCACATCCTCTCCAACACCTGTTGTTTCCTGACTTCTTAATGATTGCCATTCTAACTGGTGTGAGATGGTATCTCATTGTGGTTTTGATTTGCATTTCTCTGATGGCCATTTAACTGCACGTGTAGCTCACATTGATTTGAATGATTAATATGAGGAATGTTTTGGTCTTTATTCAGAAGTTTACAGATGTTTTTTGTGACCAGAAAACATATATTATAGGAACTTAACTCTTGTTTGTATAAATTCGCCTGTGGTGAAACTGGTTTCCTTATACATCATTTTGCTGAAATTTGCAGTTTTAAAGAACCTATAGGAGATGTTAAGTGATGACTCACTGTACACAGTATCAGAACTGGTAGGATCTGTGACACCTAAATCACTGCTTAGGTATAAATTTATAGAATATATGCTGTTAGAAAAGATAAAAGTCTCAAACCAGTAAGTTCAATAATATGAACTCTTATCCTAAGAAATTAGAAAAAAAGAACAAATTATACCTAAAGAAAGACTGATTCAAGATTTGAAAACCAATTATTGTAATTCATCATATAATGGACTAAAGAAGAAAAATATGACCATGTCAAAAGATATTTTAAAAAATCTGGTAAAAATGAACATCCATTCATGGTAAAAACTCTCAGCAAATTTGGAATAGCAGGATATCAGACTTAATAGTAAAGATGGATAGTTTTCACAATAAGATCAGAAACATAATAATATCATTCTTACTACACTGATTTAACACCCTACTGGAATTCCTAGTCAGTGCAACAAGGCAAGATAATAAATGGCATAAAGATATGACATGAAAAAGCAAAAACACAAAACATGTCTCGATTCACAGACAGCATGAATATCAGAATATCCCAATGTTTACATTAACAGAATCAATTCCCAGAAAGTTCCCTAAATGAAGCTGTCACTAAAAAAGGTAGTACGTTTAGTCACGTTTGTTATTTATTCCATGGTCTGAATGGTGAGAGGTGTTGCATTTAGAATAAGTCGAATCTACTGAACACAAAGAATCATCTGAAAATACACCTTTCTGGAAAACTTTCCTACTAAAATCTAACTTTTATTAGAATCTATTAAAATTTTGATTTGGTTATTTCCCTTATAAAGCAAGGTCTGTAGAATTTCATGGCATTCCTTCCTATGTTCCTTGAAACAGGATATGAGCTCCAAATGAACCTTTTTAAGTACAAATTACTTTTTAAATAGTTTTTCCCTATGCAAATCCTTTGACCATGGAGACTTGAACAATCACTGCTTTCCAAGGATCATGATAGTAGTGATATCTCACCTTTATGTGGAAACCTGGATAACCACTAGAATACACTTTCTCTTTCTGAAAAACAAATGATATATACACATTGATTGTCTCAATAGTCTGAGGGAAGGAATGTAATGAAACAAGATTCCTCAGAACCAGTACAAAAGGAAAGGAGTTCTTATTATTTCTACACTCTTGAACATACCCAACTACAGCCTCAGCAATACCTTGAATCTGTGTCCTTTTAGTCCAGGCCAGGCTCTGATAAATGGAATATTTTCAGCTATTAGGAACTTCCCTGACACATTTTCTATGCTTTGAGCTTGCATGCAAATCTTTCACTTGAGATATAATGAGCAAAATGGCAGTGAGGTGTCAGCAATTGGAAGGTGTTATGTAAGGGATGACTTTTCCTACACATCCATTGTAAAGGTGTGTTAACTATATGGCTTTAAAAATAGATCCACTTCCCCTTTTGTCTGCTTAGATTTGATCCTGTTACATTCAGGAGAAAAATATATTCTCTATAGAATGCAAACTGTAAAATGTTACCAAATCTTTAGATTTGAGGTATTACATGTAATAATGAAAAAATCATATGGAAGTTTATGAAGTCTTTTTTAATACATAGAGAAATATACCTAATTGAGAAGCATACACACAGAAGCAAGAATATATAAATCTTAATTTAAGTATTGTCTTTTAGGTCAACCTTTCATTTTTCGTGCTTTGTTGTTGAGAGACAGATGAGAGGAACCCACTGAAGATATTTATTCAGTCTGCCGTGCTGGGCTTTTGGTATCTAGAACATATAAATGATTTTGACAGCTATCATTTATTTTTTTAATTAGGATATAATTAGACAACTAATGGATAATAAAGGATAGAATAAATGGTTGCATTTTAATAAGAAAATAATTACATAGCTAATTTTTATAGGGCCCATTAATAGATTCTTTTAACAAATAAGAGTTTCAACAAATTATTTAGAGAAAGAGTCAAGTCTCCACACACATTTACAGCTTAACATACATACTCATACACACATTCTATTTTAAATATACTCACATACAAATACATGTAATGAATTTCTCTGTTTTATTCCACCTACAGGGCAGTTCAGCCTCATTTTCCACGCCAGCCCTCCTCTGTCATGCTCCTCACTGCTTCCTAGCCTTCATTTGTGATCTCTTTTTTTTTTTCATCTTTACATCGCTAGAGTTCAAATTCAAAATCATTTCTCAAGGAGCTATTTTCTTACTTTCTAACTTAAATTTTATAACTACCCTCCTTCCCTTATTCTTATCATAGTTGGTAATTACTTACTACCTGTCTATTATTAAACACCAGTCTCCCTAGCTAAATTGTGAGTACTATCATGATAAGATTTTTGTGAGCTTCGTTAATCATTTTATGTCTAGGGTCTAGCAGAATGCCTGGCACAGAGAAGATGCCTCCTCAACAACTGCTTCTTCCCTAATTTTTCTCATTTTTGGAAAGAGGATAAGGGTGAAAGATGTGCTTCCTCTCTTTCTCTCTCATTTCTTAGCCAAACCATTGGAAAACCCTACCCAGTCTTCTTTAAATGTGCACTATCTTAAAATATGCTGTATAAATTATACATCTGAGTACTTTTCACTCCTTTTGTCACTGACAGGCTCATCCAATCCTTTATAATCCACTGCCTGGGTTGCTGTAATAATATTCTAAATAATTTATCTGCTTTTCTGCTTGTTCCCAATCTCTAGAATTTTTTTCCCAGTAACAACAGGAATTACATATAATAAATAGATAGATAGATAGATAGATAGATAGATAGATAGATAGATAGATAGATAGATAGATAGATTAGATAGATAGATAGGTATATCTGCATATATAAATAAGATCATGTAACTTCTTTACTCAAATCTTTCCAATGTCCTTCCTTCACATTTAGAAAGAATCCAATGTTCTTCTAGCAGTTAATAAAGTTCTTAATGATTTGCTCCCTAACCTGCCTCATCTCTACCACCCTTGTTTTTGCTCTCCCACTCCAAACATGCTCCTGAAACCAACCAATGGACAACATGTCAGCACCTATATTCTTATGATTCCACGTACTATGCACCATACTCATGTGTTCGTTGCATAAATGTAGCATCACAGGAAAGTCTTAAATGATCATATTCTCCCAAATATTTCATTTCACAATCATTTTCTATTCACCATTTTTTAATGTAGTGCAACCTCATACTCTCTAGCATTTGAATATTTATTTTTTGTCTTCTTTTCACTGAAATACAAGGTTTTAGGAGTATGGACTTTTTAAAAACTTGACTTAATTTTCAAGTAACCATTAGATTCTCAACAAATAAGTTAAAGTGAATCAATAAAATTTTAACACATAGTTCTTTGAAACAGGAATGAGTAAATAAGTAAAATAATGAGTGCATGAATGATAAGTTGGGACAGACAAATCAGGTTATGCAAGGAGACATTCTCTTTTGCAAGCAATAAGCTATACTCAAGGAATATCAAACTTCCAGGTTTTAAAACTGTTCTCATATATAAAACATGCATTATGCATCAGGTTTATTTATTACATCCATGATGTGCATTAGTTATGTTAGTCCATGTTTTTATGATGTCACTTATCTGCTTCATAAAAAAGACCCTGAATTTTTATAAGCCATCATATTCCATCTAATTTATTTTGATTAGTATTCAAGTTTATTTATAATCTGGTTATAATCTGCTTCATTGATCACATTATCAATATCACTTGCTGTAAAAATCGCTCATAGCTCTTTTGTATCTTCCAGTGTGTTAAACATTATGCTGACATCAATAACCCACATCCTGGTTTCTATACTATTCTCCAATACAAGAAACTGGAACCCTTTGGGGACATGGCTAATTCTAGGGTTAGATAATGGAACATATAACATGATTCTGGAGCATCTTCTAATATCAGAAAGCGGCACAGTACTCAATTAAAAAAAAAAAAACACAATAATACCAGTATGACAAAAAGCACAAGAGCTATCCAAAAAATTCCCAGCGCCCAAAGCTGGAACAATGAGAACAAGAACAACAACAAAACAAGTAGAATTGAATTAAAATGCCATGTATAAAATAAATATCCATATGTCCATACTGATATAAACAAATGATTGAATAAAAGTGGGAGAATAGCCACATTGTTTGTGCAAAATAAATCCAAAAAATTCCATCTATTTTCTCTGCCCTCAAGAGGGTGGAGCATAGCTCCCCATTCCTTAAGTGTGGGCTGTACATAGGGACTTATTTTCTAAGACTGCAGTAGACAAAGGGGAAAAACTGTAACTTTACAATGGAGAAACCTGACAAATACTAATGTAGCCAGATGATCAAGGTCCACATCAACAGTAATATGTCATATTGCCAGTTTGTACCCTTTATATGCTGTGATGAAAATGACACTTTATCTCTTTGGACTTCCCTTCCAAAATATATGACTTCTGTCTAATCATGAGAAAAAAAATCAGGCCATTCAAAATTGAAGAATATTCCCAAAATATCTGTCCAGTACTCCTCAACTTGTCAAGGTCATCAAAAGAAAGGAAAGCCTGAGAAATGGCTCAGAGGAGGCTAAGAAGACACAATGACTCAATATAATGTAGTATCCTGGATGGGATCTTGGAATGGAAAAAAAGGACATTAGAAAAAAAAAAATGAAAGATACCTAAATAAAGTACAGACTTCAGTTAATGAAAGTATATCACTATTTGTTCATTAATTGTGACAAAGTTATCATGCTAATCTATTAATAACGGGTGAAGTTAGTATTGCATATATGAAAACAATACTAACTACAAACTTTCTGTACATTAAAAAATCTTATTAAAAATATTTATGCTGATTTCCAAAGCTGGTACATGATTAATTGCTAAAGCTAGAATTAGATTTAGAGTCCAACATTTTATCTATAAACAAATGGAGGCCAAAGAACTTCCACAGCTACCTAGACATTTTAAATATATCTTTCATTTTTAAGCATCTCTATGTCATGTGCACTTTTTGTTTTGAGTTGTATTTTTCCATGTCAATTCCAAAGATGTTCCCTAATGAAGGTATACTAGAGACTAATCTTGTAAAAGTGATATGAAGCTTGAAAAGTTAGAACATTGATCTAACAGTTAAGATTTGGGAAAATATATCTACAGTATATTTCTGTGGGTGGTATTCACTTGCTGACTAAAATCATATTCCTTCTTCCACTCTATTGTTACACAGTAATTTTGCAAGATTTGTTAATGTTTCTTATTGTTTTGAAGTAGAAGAATATAATGTCATAGTTTGTATTGGGGAACTTGATTATTTCTCAAACTATGCCTGTAGAAAAACATACTTATTTTGTAAAGTCCAATATATTTTTCTACTGAACTCTCTTTGATTCATGTCACTGATATGAGCCATTAGAAAACTGTTTCTGTCCTTCACAGCTTTGTATCAGATGTCAGTTTTACTTTGACAATGGAGACCTGACCACAATGTACCATGTGACTAAGGAAACAACTTGTCATTTCTTCCCCCCTTCTTTAGGGAATTGCTTTGTTTTCTTGTATTGGCAGAGGAGGAGAATGCTGACAAGATGATATTGAATCAGACTCAAGCCAGCTAGTTTGAGTCATTAGCTTATGTGCCAAGCAACAACTTCACATTTGGTCTGCAAACAAAGTCATATTTTTAAAACTCCTAGTGCGAAATATCTTTAATAATGCATCAACCTTATCATCATCATTACTTTAGCACTGCAGAAATGCCACTATAATAAGCCTTCAATTTCATGTTATGCTTTAAAAATTTTGAATCTAAATAAAAGTAATGAATCAAAATAAATATAATTAAGTTAAAGAGATACCTCTAAAATTTTTTCCATAACTCCTTTTAAAAAAGTTTCATCTAGTGCCTGTAATTTGTTTTCTCATGCAGACTTTTAAAATTTAATATATATTTATAAAATTTTTGGCTGGCTAAAATATAAATATAAATATATATTTATAATATATATATAATATAAAATATATATTATAAAAATTTATAATATATATTTATAAAATATAGTGGTTCACACCTGTAATCCCAGCACTTTGGGAGTCCAAATTGTTAGGATTGCTGGAGTCCAGGAGTTTGAGACAAGCCTGGGCAACAAAGCAAAACCCTATTTCTACAAAAAATTTGAAAACTAGCCTGACATGGTGGCATGCACCTGTATTCCTAGTTACTCGAGTGGCTGTAGCAGGAGGATCCCTTGTGCCCAGGAGTTCAAGATTGCAATGAGCTATGATCCCACCACTGCACTCCACCCTGGGCAACAGAGCAAAACTATCTCAGAAAAATGAAATAAAATAAAATAAAAATAAAATAAATTAATAAAATAAGATAGCCTTAAATAAAGTAAAATAAAATAAAATTATTGAAGACAACAAGAAAGACATTTTGAGTGATAATAAGAAAATTTTTATGAACACTTCTATTTCTGCCAAGATTGTCCTAAATTGATTTATGCATTTATTTTCAGCAGCATACTGACCTATGTCAAACTACAAGTCCAATAACTTTTAGGTCTGAGAAGTTAACTCTTATTTTTTACATGAAGAACTTAGAATAAAATGTTACAATTGACACACTAATTATAACTCTTGGCAAACAATGTATTATTGTTTGGCAATATACCAAATTACATCACAACCCCCACACCAGGATGTTAATGCTTTTGCGCCTGTAGTGATGTCTTTTAATTTGTTGTAATGACAGTTATAAATATGTTAGCATTTGATGGTTCTCTACTATGTAATAGACAGTAGTGTTCTGACTTTGCTCTTTGTGTCTGCTAACCCATCTGTAGTGACTCATTCCTTCTAATCAGGTCATTGGTTTTTGCAATGATATGATACTATACAGGAATACAGACATCACAAGATGACTTTTAATGTAACTGAAATGTTCAATATTCGTATTTTGTTATAGTTGTTATTATCTAGCCCCCTTGGCAGAAGCCTTCTGACCAGAGTGACTCCATCTTGAATAGGGGCTAAATAAAATGAGGCTGAGACCTACTGGGTTGCATTCTCAGGAGTTAAGCATTCTTAGTCACAGAATATTTACTGCTAAGGGAACAGGTTAATAATGTTTACTGAACAGACCCAGGAAATACGTGATGTCCTCATATCTTAAGAACAAAAGCATTCTTAGTTTAAGAATAATTTTTGCTTTAAAGATATTAATAAAGATTCTTGTGGAAGATGATACTTACACAAAGACTCCGTTGATAAAACAGGATGTAGTAAAGAAGCCAGTAAAAACCTGTCAAAACTAAGATGGAGACAAAAGTGACCTCTAGTCATCTTCACTGCTCATTATACACTATTTATAATGCATTAGCATGCTAAAAGACACTCCCGTCAGTACCATGACAGTTTTCAAATGCCATGGCAACCACCAGAAGTTACTCTATTTGGTCTAAAAAGGGGAAGAACCCTCAGTTCCAGGAATTCCCTGCCCCTTTCCCAGGAAACTCATTAACAGTGCACCCATTCTTTAGCATATAATCAAAAATAATTGTAAAAAAAAAAAATTGTAAATATACTTGGTCAAGCAGCCCATCCCGCTACTCTGCTTGTGGAGTAACCATTCTTTTATTCCTTTACTTTCTCAATAAACTTGCTTTCACTTTACTCTGTGGACTTGTCCTGAATTCTTTCTTGTGTGAGATCCAAAAACCTTCTCTTAGAGTCTGAATCAGACTGTGATATGGTTTAGCTTTGTGTCCCTACTGAAATCCCATCTTGAATTTTAATGCCCAGGTGTTTAGGTAAGGACCTGGTGGGAAGTGATTGAATTATGGGAGTGGCTTACTTCATGCTGTTCTTGTGATAGTGAGTGAGTTATCACAAGATCTGATGGCTTTCTTTTTCCTTTCTTTTTAGTTTTTATTTTACTTTAATTTCTGGAGTACATGTGTAGAATGCGCAGGTTTGTTATATAGGTATACATGTGCCATGGTGGTTTGTTGCACCCATCAGTCCATTATCTAGGTTTTAAGCTCTGCATGCATTAGGTATTTGTCCTAATGCTCTCTCTCCCCTTGCCCCCTACCCCGCTACAAGCTTCAGAGTGTGATGTTCCCCTCCCTGTGTCCATGTGTTCTCATTGTTCAACTCCTACTTATGAGTAAGAACATGCAGGGTTTGGTTTTCTGTTCCTGTGTTAGTTTGCTGAGAATTATTGTTTCTAGCTTCATCCATGTCCCTGCAAAGGACATAAATTCATTGTTGTTACGGCTGTATAGTATTCCATGGTGTATATGTGCCATATTTTCTTTATCTAGTCTATCACTGATGGGCATTGAGATACCATCTCACACCACCTAGAATGGCCATCATTAAAAAGTCAGGAAACAACAAATGCTGGCGAGGATATGGAGAAATAGGAATGCTTTTACACTGTTGGTGGGAGTGCAAATTAGTTCAACCATTGTGGAAGACAGTGTGGTGATTCCTCAAGGACCTAGAACTAGAAATACCATTTGACTCAGCAATCCCATTACTGGATATATCCCCAAAGGATTATAAATCATTCTATTATAAAGATATATGCACAAGTATGTTTATTGCAGCAGTCTTTACAACAGCAAAGACTTGGATCTGATGCTTTTATAAGTGTTTGGCAATTCCTTCTTCACATGTTCTTTCTCACCTGCCATCATCTAAGACGTGCCTGCCTCATCTTATAAGGTGACTGTAAGTTTCCTGAGGCCTCCCTAGCCATGCTGAACTGTGAGTCAATGCAACCTATTTTCTTTAGAAATTACCCATGCTCAGACATTTCTCTATAGCAGTGTTAAAACAGACTAATACGGAACCCTTTCCAGTAACACCTTGGTTTATACTGATTTGTACAGTGTTTCAAAGACATGCAATATAATTCTTCACTGATTAAATACCATTCAATGCCTTTATTTCTATTTTTCAAAACTCTCTTAATTCATTAAATAGTTATAATGGAAGCCTTAACACACTCATACTTATTTTAGGGTTTATTTTTATACGTGACTAATAAAGTATGTGGCATGTTTTTTTTTTTTTTTTTAAGTGAAGGATAAAATCATTTGTTTATTATTTTAATCCTTCATCACCAGCATCACCTATGCTTCTGTAGTGCTTAAGAGTTGACAGCTTTCAATATCATTTTAATCATTTCGTCCTCATAAAATTTTCATTGCCAAGTGGCAGTGCAGGAACTGGGCCTCATATTGCCTGAATTTCAGTCTTTTCACTAGATATTGCCTCTTTTCAGAAAAATCCTTGAAATATGTGACATATATCATTTTCCTATCTAGGATACAATTGGGGGGCATGGTAAACTAAAACAAACCTTATATACTTGTTACAGGTAGTTAGGCATGAGCAAGGGCTCTCCTCCAACCCACTAGGAATGTCAGGTTATGGTTTGGCAATTATCATATTATCGATTATCATATTGCCTCTCTAAAAGTGATAAATTGGCAGCCAGCACCAGGGAGAGGCCATTTCCTGGTGGTCCACACCTGTTGCACTAAAGTGTTAATTGAACAGAGATACCAGGGATAAGCAACTTCAAGGCTGTATGCATTAAGAGACAAAATGGCAGAGTATGACCTTCCAGGGGCACTCCACCAGAAAAGGAAAGAAAGCCTCAGATGGGCATGCATACAACTTCCTAAACACACTATGTGTGCTCACTTCCCAAAGGGTAATGAAGGCTCTGCACATGTGGGCAGCCCACCCTAAGAGAAGAATCATGGGAAAGGGGCCAACCTATAAAGTCCTAGGACCAAGGTTAAACATTGCACTTGATGTTGGTGACTGCTTGGGTCTCTTCCAAGTGTACTTTCCTTTTGTTTCTTTCCTGTTCTAAAGCCTTTTACGTAAACGTTCACTCTTGCTCTGAAACTTGCCTTGGACTTTTTTTCTGCCTTATGCTCCTCAGTAGAATTCTTTCTTCTGAGGAGGCAAGAACTGAGGTTTCTGCAGACTCATATAAATTTACCACTGGTAATTCAGATACCTTCTACCAGTAACATACTTATTCCTTATAATATATGACACCAGGGCCTTTATGACTGCCTGCATTCACTAAAAAGTTTCCTCTAGCTTGAGGTTGCTGGTTGGCATTTCATACATAGCAGAACATGCTTACATTCATACCATACTTATAAAGCATGAAGTGTGTATGTATCTTTACCCATCATATTTACATTTTTCTAATGTATAAATCAATGGTTGGTCAACCTAGATACTCACCAGAACACGTGTAGAATTTTTAAAAACACACAGATGACCAGATCCAGTCCTGTGGAGTTAAAAATTTGACGAAGAATTAGGCAGTGGTGTAGAAAGATAGTGTCAAAGCAAAAATTGCAACTGAGTTAAACAAGTAAAAAAATACTTTATTCAAGGCTATTGCAAGTTAAGAGGGAAACTGAACTCAGCTTCACTAAAACAAAGAATATATTTAAGAGCTGGATCCAGAAGAATGGTAAGCCACCTAATGGTTGTTAATTGGATTTACCCAAAGGAAAAGTAAATTTCCCATATATGTATGACAGAATGTCATACATTTTGTAGAAAAGAAACTCACCAAAGTTAATCTCCTATTCTCCCAAGGGTACTAGGAAACAGAGACACTATCTTCCTAGATGATTATATTTTAAAGAGATGGCTTTTAAGGCCTTGAGAACTTAAGTCCTTGATACTCTTGAGTTGCAAAACTATTGAGAGACTTTAAAAAGGATTTGTATGTCAATGGGACAGGGATAGGGAAATAACTGCAAGTTTTCTAAACATGCCATATGAAAAGGGAGTTCAGGGGCCCATAATCCAAAAGAAACCTCTTCAAAGTTTGGTGAAGATAATGAATAGATAAAGAGATACATAGATAGAGAGATAGATGAAAAGTTCTCAGATGATTTTGGTACGTGATAATTCTTGAGCACTACTGTTCTAGAGCAACTTCATTGGATGGTTTCCTAAGAATAGATTTAGAGTATTCAGGGGGAAAAAAACTGATAAGCAACCTGAGGTCAGGGAAGAGATATTTAGAAAGAAGATCCCTTCTCTACTCCCACCGCTTCACTTGACTAGACTTAAAAGAAAACATAACATTAAGTAAACAATAAAAAGAGAAGGTTAGCTAAGCAATAGGCACATTTCACCTTTTCTTGAAAGTGGGGTAACTTCAGGAAAACTAGAAACTGGAAATGATACTTTGCTGTCTGATACGGTTTGGCTGTGTCCCCACCCGAATCTCATCTTGAATTGTAGCTCCCATAATTTCCATGTGTTATGAGAGGGACCCTATGGGAGGTAATTGAATCATGGGGGGCAGTTTCTCCGATACTGTTCTCATGGTAGTGAATGAGTCTTACAAGGTCTGATAGTTTTATAAGGTGTTTCCCCTTTCTCTTGGTGCTCATTGTCTCTTACCTGCCACCATGTAAGACATGCCTTTTCCCTTCTGCCATGACTGGGAGACTTACCCAGCCACATGGAACTGTGAGTTCATTAAACCTTCTTTTCTTTATAAATTACCCAGTCTCAGGTATGCCTGTATCAGCAGAAGCATGAAAACAGACTGATACATTGCCATCTAATACCTCCTATGTAATTCAACTTTCTGAGGTCCTGAAATCTCACAGCCATTTGTTTTTCTTTTCTTCACCTCAAACCCTTCTCCTTCTACGATTAAGTGTATGACTTAAATGATTATATTATTACTGAGATAGGATTTGATGAAGTAAATATGGAGAAATAATAAGGTTTGCCAAAGGTCTCCCAGGTAGGCAAGACAGAACACATTGGAATGAGGAGTAGAGTACCTAAAGATGAGGCTAATAAATTCCATAGATAGATTTTATATTTTCTACATATGTACTAGCATTTAGGTTGGGTGTTTCTGCTTGTTTTGATAATATTACCTCAGAGCAACCAAAGGTGGTGTGATATCCCCAGAGGTGAAGATTCTGCAACCCAAACCCCTTTGTCACAGCCACTGTGAAAGAATCCATTTATCAAAGTACACGATCCTTGGGCGGGCATGGTGGTTCATGCCTGTAATTCCAGAACTTTGGGAGGCTGCGGCGGGTGGATCACTTGAGTTCAGGCGTTTGAGAGCGGCCTGGCCAACATGGTGAAACCCTGTCTCTACAAAAAAATACCATAAAAGTAGCTGGGTGGTGGCACATACCTGTAAACTCAACCACCTGAGAGGCTGACTCAGGAGAGTCGCCTGAACCCAGAAGATGGAGGTTACAGTGATCCAAGATGTCGCCACTGCACTCCAGCCTAGGTGACAGAATGAGACTCGGTTAAGAAAGAGAGAAAGAGAGAGAGAGAGAGAGAGAGGGGGGAAAGAAGGAAGGAAGGACAGAGGAAGGAAGGAAGGAAGGAAGGAAGGAAGGAAGGAAGGAAGGAAGGAAGGAAGGAAGGAAGGAAGGAAGGAAGGAAGGAAAGAAGGAAGGGATCAAAACTTGCTTTTTACAATTCCTATAGCTTCATTCACTGGATTTATGGTCCAATCAGTTCTTTCATTCTCTCACCCATTTGGTACCTACTGGAGGTTAAGAACACAATGATAAAGAAAATAGAGTCCCTTCTTTTCAAGTTCCTTTGGGAAAACACATTTATAAATGAATAATTATTACTACATTGTGATTACACTATAAAAAATTATGGGCAAAGAGGCCAAGGAAATAAGATTTCATTTTTTCAGTTAAGAATTTGCTTTATTAAAAACTCAAACTGGTACAGACCTTCAATTAGAAGTAAAGGAATATAGAGTATGATAATAAGAAGATAAAAATGGGCAGGCCAAATGAAGAAATGACGTATTCCCAAGGAATCCAGTGAAGTAGTTCATTTTGGCAGAATGTTTGTCTTACAGCGTTTTTATTACAATACAGTTAACTCCTGTCCTTTAGTGCTTTGGTTATCAGTTATACATTTGAACAGGATTAGCAAAAATAAGATAGAACTGGTGAACCACAAGGCAGGAAAAAGTGCAGAGGTTTTGCATTTACACTATTGGATTGGTGTCTCTATCACGTGTAGGCAGATGCCTTTAGATTAAACCGATTGTTAATTTTTTCTGTAAAATGTGAATATTATAATTTAACTATTATAATTTAATCATCACAGGTGTGTGATGATTAAATGTATATACGTAAAGTTCTCAGTAAGGTGATTGCTAACAGTCAGAGCTAAGTTGATTTGGGTGCTATACTTACAGCTATTGAATAACTGGGAGTCCTATAGGCTTGGATGCAATCTTAAATCCTATGAAATTTAATAAACTGACCATTTAATTGCAGTAAATTAAACATCAGGACTCTAATGTAATGGAATAGCTAATGTCTTTCTAATTAAATGATTTATTAATCATGTGAATCCCTCAATCTGGACAGACATGCAGATATGTCTAATAAGGTGATCATATATAAATGAAGTATAAACATAATTAATATTTGAAAGATTCAGTCAATATCAGAAATTTTATGGCAATATAAATCTGCTCTTCCTCTAAAGCTATAGCGGCTTTCGAAAGAAAAGAGGATGGCCGAATAGGAACAGCTCCAGTCTCCAACTCCCAGCGTGAGCGACACAGAAGACCAGTGATTTCTGCATTTTCATCTGAGGTACTGGGGTCATCTCACTAGGGAGTGCCAGACAATTGGTGCTGGTCAGTTGCTGCAGCCCGACCAGCAAGAACTGAAGCAGGGCGAGGCATCACCTCACCTGGGAAGCCCAAGGGGGAAGGGAATCCCTTTTCCTAGCCAGGGGAACTGAGACAAACAACACCTGGAAAATCGGGTAATTCCCACCCCATTACTGCACTTTAAGCAAACGGGCACACCAGGAGATTATACCCACACCTGGCCAGGAGGGTCCCACAGCCACGGAGCCTCCCTCATTGCTAGCACAGCAGTCTGCGATCTAACCGCAAGGCAGCAGCGAGGAAGGGGGAGGGGCGCCCGCCATTGCTGAGGCGTAAGTAGGTAAACAAAGCCACTGGGAAGCTCGAACTGGGTGGATCTCACAGCAGCTCAAGGAAACCTACCTGTCTCTGTAGACGCCACCTCTGGGGACAGGGCACAGCTAGACAACAACAACAACAACAAAAAAAGCAGCAGAAACCTCTGCAGACGCAAACGACTCTGTCTGACAGCTTTGAAGAGAGCAGTGGATCTCCCCACAGGGAGGTTGAGATCTGAGAACGGACAGACTGCCTGCTCAAGTGGGTCCCTGACCCCGAGTAGCCTAACTGGGAGAAATACCCCACTAGGGGCAGTCTGACACCCCACACCTCACAGGGTGGAGTACAACCCTGAGAGGAAGCTTCCAAAGTAAGAATCAGACAGGTACACTCGCTGTACAGAAATATTCTATCTTCTGCAACCTCTGCTGCTGATACCCAGGCAAACAGGGTCTGGAGTGGACCTCAAGCAATCTCCAACAGACCTACAGCTGAGGGTCCTGACTATTAGAAGGAAAACTATCAAACAGGAAGGACACCTATACCAAAACCCCATCAGTACGTCACCATCATCAAAGACCAGAGGCAGATAAAACCACAAAGATGGGGAAAAAGCAGGGCAGAAAAGCTAGAAATTCAAAAAATAAGAGCACATCACCCCCTGTAAAGGAGCGCAGCTCATGGCCAGCAATGGATCGAAGCTGGTCAGAGAATGACTTTGATGAGATGAGAGAAGAAGGCTTCAGTCCATCAGACTTCTCAGAGCTAAAGGAGGAATTACGTACCCAGAGCAAAGAAACTAAAAATCTTGAAAAAAGAGTGGAAGAATTGACAACTAGAATAATTAATGCAGAGAAGGTCATAAACGAAATGACAGAGATCAAAATCATGACACAAGAAATACGTGACAGATGCACAAGCTTCAGTAATCGACTCGATCAACTGGAAGAAAGAGTATCAGCGAGTGAGGATCAAATGAATGAAATGAAGTGAGAAGAGAAACCAAAAGAAAAAAGAAGAAAAAGAAATGAACAAAGCCTGCAAGAAGTATGGGATTATGTTAAAAGACCAAATCTACGTCTGATTGCGGTACCTGAAAGTAAGGGGGAAAATGGAACCAAGTTAGAAAACACTCTTCAGGATATCATCCAGGAGAACTTCCCCAACCTAGTAGGGCAGGCCAACATTCAAATTCAGGAAATAAAGAGAATGCCACAAAGATACTCCTCGAGAAGTGCAACTCCAAGACACACAATTGCCAGATTCACCAAAGTTGAAATGAAGGAAAAAATCTTAAGGGCAGCCAGAGAGAAAGGATGGGTTACCCACAAAGGGAAGCCCATCAGACTAACAGCAGATCTCTCAGCAGAAACTCTACAAACCAGAAGAGAGTGGGGGCCAATATTCAACAATCTTCAAGAAAATAATTTTAAACCCAGAATTTCATATCCAGCCAAACTACGTTTCATAAGTGAAGGAGAAATAAAATCCTTTACAGACAACCAAATGCTTAGAGATTTTGTCACCACCAGGCCTGCCTTACAAGAGACCCTGAAGGAAGCCCTAAACATGGAAAGGAACAACCAGTACCAGCCATTGCAAAAACATGCCAAAATGTAAAGACCATCGAGGCTAGGAAGAAACTGCATCAACTAACGAGCAAAATAACCAGTTAATATCATAATGGCTGGATCAAGTTCACACATAACAATATTAACCTTAAATGTAAATGGACTAAATGCTCCAATTAAAAGACACAGACTGGCAAACTGGATAAAGAGTCAAGACCCATCAGTCTGCTCTATTCAGGAGACCCATCTCACATGCAGAGACATATATAGGCTCAAAATAAAGGGATGGAGGAAGATCTACCAAGCAAATGGAGAACAAAAAAAAAGCAGGGGTTGCAATCCTAGTCTCTGATAAAATAGACTTTAAACCATCAAAGATCAAAAGAAACAGAAGGCCATTACATAATGGTAAAGGGATCAATTCAACAGGAAGAGCTAACTCTCCTAAATATATATGCACCCAATACAGGAGCACCCAAATTCATAAAGCAAGTCCTTAGAGACTTAGAAAGAGACTTAGACTCCCATACAATAATAATGGGAGACTTCACCCCACTGTCAACATTAGACAGATCAACGAGACAGAAAGTTAACAAGGATATCCAGGAATTGAACTCATCTCTGCACCAAGCGGACCTAATAGACATCTATAGAACTCCCCACCCCAAATCAACAGAATATACATTCTTCTCAGCACCACATCGCACTTATTCCAAAATTGACCACATAATTGGAAGTAAAGCACTCCTTAGCAAATGTACAAGAACAGAAATTATAACAAACTGTCTCTCAGACCACAGTGAAAACCAACTAGAACTCAGGACTAAGAAACTCAATCAAAACCACTCAACTACATGGAAACTGAACAACCTGCTCCTGAATGACTACTGGGTACATAACGAAATGAAGGCAGAAATAAAGATGTTCTTTGAAACCAATGAGAACAAAGATACAACATACCAGAATCTCTGGGACACATTTAAAGCAGTGTGTAGAGGGAAATTTATAGCACTAAATGCCCACAAGAGAAAGCTGGCAAGATCTAAAATTGACACTCTAACATCACAATTAAAAGAACTAGAGAGGCAAAAGCAAACACATTCAAAAGCTAGCAGAAGGCAAGAAATAACTAAGATCAGAGCAGAATTGAAGGAGACAGAGACACAAAAAACCCTCCACAAAATCAATGAATCCAGGAGTTGGTTTTTTGAAAAGATCAACAAAATTGACAGACCGCTAGCAAGACTAATAAAGAAGAGAAGAGAGAAGAATCAAATAGACGCAATAAAAAATGATTAAGGGGATATCACCACCAACCCCACAGAAATACAAACTACCATCAGAGAATACTATAAACACCTCTATGCAAACCAACTAGAAAATCTAGAAGAAATGGATAATTTCCTGGACACTTACACTCTTCCAAGACTAAACCAGGAAGAAGTTGAATCCCTAAATAGACCAATAGCAGGCTCAGAAATTGAGGCAATAATTAATAGCCTACCCACCAAAAAAAGTCCAGGACCAGATGGATTCACAGCTGAATTCTACCAGAGGTACAAGGAGGAGCTGGTACCATTCCTTCTGAAACTATTCCAATCAATAGAAAAAGAGGGAATCCTCCCGAACTCATTTTATGAGGTCAACATCATCCTGATACCAAAGCCTGGCAGAGACACAACAAAAAAAGAAAATTTTAGACCAATATCCCTGATGAACATCGATGCAAAAATCCTCAATAAAATACTGGCAAACCGGATTCAGCAGCACATCAAAAAGCTTATCCACCATGATCAAGTGGGCTTCATCCCTGGGATGCAAGGCTGGTTCGACATTCACAAATCAATAAACATAATCCAGCATATAAACAGAACCAAAGTCAAGAACCACATGATTATCTCAATAGATGCAGAAAAGGCTTTTGACAAAATTCAATAGCCCTTTGTGCTAAAAACCCTCAATAAATTCGGTATTGATGGAATGTACCTCAAAATAATAAGAGCTATATATGACAAACCCACAGCCAATATCATACTGAATGGGCAAAAACTGGAAAAATTCCTTTTGAAAACTGGCACAAGACAGGGATGCCCTCTCTCACCACTCCCATTCAACATAGTGTTGAAACTTCTGGCTAGGACAATCAGGCAAGGGAAAGAAATCAAGGGTATTCAGTTAGGAAAAAAAGAATTCAAATTGTCCCTGTTTGCAGATGACATGATTGTATATTTAGAAAATCCCATTGTCTCAGCCCAGAATCTCCTTAAGCTGATAAGCAACTTCAGCAAAGTCTCAGGATACAAAATTAATGTGCAAAAATCACAAGCATTCTTATACACCAGTAACAGACAAACAGAGAGCCAAATCATGAGTGAACTTCCATTCACAATTGCTTCAAAGAGAATAAAATACCTAGGAATCCAACTTACAAGGGATGTAAAGGACCTCTTCCACAGAACTACAAACCGCTACTCAGTGAAATAAAAGAGGACACAAACAAATGGAAGAACATACCATGCTCATGGATAGGAAGAATCAATATCGTGAAAATGGCCATACTGCCCTAGGTCATTTACAGATTCAATGCCATCCCCATCAAGCTACCAATGAGTTTCTTCACAAAATTGGAAAAAACTGTTTTAAAGTTCATATGGACCCAAAAAAGAGCCCGCATTGCCAAGACAATCCTAAGTCAAAAGAACAAAGCAGGAGGCACCAGGCTACCTGACTTCAAACTATACTACAAGGCTACAGTAACCAAAACAGCATGGTACTGGTACCAAAACAGAGATATAGACCAATGGAACAGAACAGAGTCCTCAGAAATAATATCACACATCTACAGCAATCTGATCTTTGACAAACCTGAGAGAAACAAGAAATGTGGAAAGGATTTCCTATTTAATAAATGGTGCTGGGAAAATTGGCTAGCCATAAGTAGAAAGCTGAAAATGGATCCTTTCCTTACTCCTTATATGAAAATTAATTCAAGATGTATTATAGACTTAAATGTTAGACCTAATACCATAAAAACCCTAGAAGAAAACCTAGGTAATACCATTCAGGACATAGGCATGGGGAAGGACTTCATGTCTAAAACACCAAAAGCAACGACAGCAAAAGCCAAAATTGACAAATGGGATCTAATTAAACTAAAGAGCTTCTGCACAGCAAAAGAAACTACCATCAGACTGAACAGGCAACCTACAGAATTGGAGAAAATTTTTGCAATCTACTCATCTGACAAAGGGCTGATATCCAGAACCTACAAAGAATTCAAACAAATATACAAGAAAAAAAAAAAAAAAAAAAACATCAAAAAGTGGGCAAAGCATATGAACAGACATTTCTCAAAAGAAGACATTCATACAGCCAACAGACACATGAAAAAATGCTCATCATCACTGGTCATCAGAGAAATGCAAATCAAAACCACAATGAGATACCATCTCACACCAGTTAGAATGGCAATCATTCAAAAGTCAGGAAACAACAGGTGCTGGAGAGGATGTGGAGAAATAGGAACACTTTTACACTGTTGGTGGGATTGTAAACTAGTTCAACCATTTTGGAAAACAGTATGGCAATTCCTCAAGGATCTAGAACTAGCTGTACCATATGACCCAACCATCCCACTACTGGGTATACACCCAAAGGATTATAAATCATGCTGCTATAAAGACACATGCACACGTATGTTTATTGCGGCACTATTCACAATAGCAAAGACTTGGAATCAACCCAAATGTCCATCTGTGACAGACTGGATTAAGAAAATGTGGCACATATACACCATGGAATACTATGCAGCCATAAAAAAAAGGATGAGTTTGCATCCTTTGTAGGGACATGGATGCAGCTGGAAACCATCATTCTTAGGAAACTATCAAAGAACAGAAAACCAAACACCGCATGTTCTCACTCATAGGTGGGAACTGAACAATGAGATCACTTGGACTCGGGAAGGGGAACATCACATATCAGGGCCTATCATGGGGAGGGGGAGGGGGGAGGGATTGCATTGGGAGTTATACCTGATATAAATGACGAATTGATGGGTGCTGACGAGTTGATGGGTGCAGCACACCAACATGGCACAAGTATACATATGTAACAAACCTGCACGTTATGCACATGTACCCTAGAACTTAAAGTACACTAATAAAAAAAAAAAAAAAGCTGTAGCGGCTTTCAAAAACAAGCTTTCACATTTATTTATTGTCCTGGGAGAGTCAATGTGATCAAATATACTCTCTCTCATGTGTATAATGTTATTTATATACAAATGTGATGATCCAGGGTCCACAGTATAGGTTCTTTACATTATTTCACTACATAGATATGTTTTCTCCTACCAGCAACCATGAAAATGAGAGCGGAAAGGAAGGCATACTTTGTATTGAAAAACTGAGCCCCTAATAGCTCCTACTTGGTTACCATATTCATTAGAGCGCCTCTGAGGAAACTGAATTGTATTCGTGCATGTCTCAGGAAACATTTTACATGTAAGAATTAAAGATAATTCACAATTAGAAGATCTTATTTTCATGAAGTGACTTTTTAATTGGAGGTAAAAAAGCAAGCTCTCAATCACAAGTCAGTGAATAAACAACTTTCACAGACCTCCTTTCCGTATCCTCCTTGCCTCTTCTAGAGGCTTATTTTTTAATTATTATTTTAAGGAGAAAACATGTTGTTCATCTAACACTAGATGTGATTCCTGCATTTACCATCTTCTATTTTCTTTTTAAACCAACATTTTAATTGTGTTTGTACATTTAATTTGTGGCTTACTTTGAAGGTTTAGAAAACACACACATACACGCACCCAGCATAAAAGGTTTATTCTACATTCTGGAAAAAAAAGAAAAGAACAAGAAATAAATGAAAACCAAAAAACGCAACAGCAAATAAAAAATAAATTGACAAAATATATTAAACAACAATGTTTAGTTATTGCATATCAGGCAACACAGGGAAATGGTACCTCAGAGGGAAGAAACAAAATCAGTTCTGTTAGTTGTGCTATTATACTTCTTGAAGAAAGATTACAGACCTAAGCCATAAAAGAGAGTTGGTGGAGCCCAGTGAACTGCCTGAAATGAAGAAATGGAAGGCTAAAGGAGGAGTAAAGGCAGGCCAGCGTGGCTAGAAATTCACAAGGCAAAACAACAGAGAAAAGAGAACTGCACTGGACATCTGCAAAGTGTTCCCTCGGAGTCCTCAGCTAGGTACTAATCAGCACTTGTGTGTGAAGATGATACCAGGTGTTGGGGAAAGAACCACCTAAAAAGAGTAAGGGAAAATGTCCTCTGAGCTCAGAGAGGATTGTAAAATGTCCATGTTACCGTAAACCAGAGGGGAAAGCCTTGTAATTCGTGAAGCATTGAGGATGCTCACCGGGAGGATATAATAGTCCTAATGGTTCATGCAACATTACAAACATAAAACAGGTGGAGTAAAAACAGGTGAAGCAAAACCCTGTATAACTGAAAGAAGAAATACACAAATCCACAACCATAGTTAGAGATGTTAGCACACATTTCAATAATTGCTAAAAGAATTAGAAAATTAGGAGGGATGTATAAAACTTCAACAACACCTTAAACTAGGCTAAAGTATCGTTTTGGTAAGGTATTTTGTGTCTATATTCATGAGGGATATTGGTCTCAGTTTTTTGTACTGCCTTTGGCTTGTTTTTATATCAAGGTAATCCTGCCTTCATGAAGTAAATTGGGAAGTTAATATGTTTCAGCTGTGCTCCCACCCAAACTCTCATCTTGATTTGTAATCCTCATAATCCCCACATGTCAAGGGAGAGAGCAGGTGGAGCTAATTGAACCATGGGGGAAGTTTCCCCATACTGTTTTCCTGAGAGTGAGTGAGCTCTCACGAGATCTGATGGTTTTGTAAGTGTTCGGTAGTTCCTCCTGAGTTTATTCTCCTTTCTTCTGCCTTGTGAAGATGCCTTACTTCCCCTTAAACTTCTGCCAAGATTATAAGTTTCCTGAGGCCTCACCAGCCGTGCTGAATTGTGAGTCAGTTAAACCTCTTTCCTTTATAAATTACCCAGTCTCATGCAGGTTTTTATAGCAATGTGAAAACAAACTAAGATAGAATGTTTTCTGCTTTTCCAATACCTGAAGACATTATGTAGGCTTGGTGTTAATTCTTGTTTAAGCTTTAGACATAATTTTCCAGTGAAACCATCTAAGCCTGTGGAATTTTTTTTTTTTTTTGGAGTCAAATGAAAAATTCATTTTCCTTTTATTGTACTAAAGGCTATGCAAACTATTTTATATTGTGTGAAGTGTGACATTTTATGTTTTTCAAAGAATAGACCATTCTAAGTGGTCAAATTTATGTTTTGAGGGTTATAGTATTTTTTTTATCATTTGATGTCTGCAGGGTCTATAGTGAAATCCCATTTCATTTCTGATAATGGTAATTTATGTCTTTTTTCCTGTCAGTCATGGTACAAGTCAGTTTTATTGATTGAACTCTTCAAACAGCCAAATTTTTATTTTATTGATTTTTCTCTATTGTTTAACTCCTTTAAATTTCAATGACTTACTTCATTACTTATTCCTTCTGCTTTCGTGGTTTTTATTTTGCTCTCTTTTTCCCTCAGATTGGGAATTAGGTTGATTTAAGAGTTTTTCTATTTTTCTAATGTATGTAATGCTATAAAATCCCCTCTCAGCACTGCTTTTGCTTTATCCTATAAATTTGAAATGTCGAATATTCATTTTCATTCAGTTCATTGTATTTTATTCAATTTCACTAGAGATGTTGTCTTTAAACCACAGATGACTTAGAAATGGTTTGGTTAGTTTCTAAGTGTTTGGAGAAATTCTCATTGATTTGCTTGATTGTCTGCTTGTCTTTGTTGGTTTTCAGGTGGTTCCATTGTGATTGAATGATTTCACCTGTTTTAAATTTAGTATTTTTTTATTCCATTCTGTAATGTGTACCATGGGTACTTGAAAAGAATGTATATTCTTCTGTTTTAGTGTAAATTTGTGGATAAATGCTGACTAGATTCTGCTGGTGGATTAGATTAACTTCTATACCCTTGCCAAGTATCCGTATAATTGCCTATCAGTTATTGACAGTTGAGTGTTTCTACTGATAATTGTAGATTTGTCTATTTATGCTTTCAGTTCTATCAGTTGTTTCATGAACGTTTTGCTCTCCTGTTTGGTGGATACATATTTAGGATTGCTATGTTTTCTTGGTGAAATGATTCTTCTATCATTATGCAGTGCTTTTTTTATACATGGTAATTAATTTTGTTCTTAAATCTACTTTGATATTATTATAGCCACTATTTGATATTAATATAGCCACTTTTACTTTTCTTTGATTAATATTTGCATGATAGATATTTTCCAACCTTTTATTTTCAAACTACCGATACTGTTGTATTTGAAGTGTTTCTTATAGACAACATACAGTTGGGCTATGTTGTTTAATCTGTTTTGTCAATCTCCATTATGTTGTGGTGTATTTAGAGCATTTACATTTAATCATTGATATGTTAGGCTTACTTTTGCTATTTCATACTTGTTTTCTGTTTTTCTTTTTTAATTTCCATTTTTTTCTGCCTAATTTTGGGTTACTTGAATATATTTTGGAATTCCATTTTCACTTATTTTTGGATATGTTTTCATATAGCCTTTTAAGTGGTTTCTCTAGTTATTAGATTAGATTTACATTCCTAATCACAGTCTGCTATTTCATCAGTTTGAGTCATCTCACTACGTTCCCTTACCTTCTCCCACTTATAATTGTGTTCAACACTTCTTCCACAAACATTTCAAGCCACAGTGATATAATTTTCACTTTACCCTTAGTATATGATTTAGAAAAATCAAGAGAACAAGGAAATTCTATTTTATTTACCTATATTTCATATGTTTGTCTTTGTTCCTTTTTAGTGTTCCAAACTTTCCTTTTTATTGTTTCTTTTCTTATTAGAGAACTTCCTGTAGCCATTTTGTTTTGTTTTGTTTTTGTTTCGATTTTTGAGATGGTGTCTCAATCTGTCGCCTGGCTGCAGTGCAGTGGCACTGTCTTGGCTCACTGCAACCTCCACCTACTGGGTTCAACTGATTCTCCTGCTTCAGCCTCCCGAGTAGCTGGGACTACAGGTGCGTGTCACCATGCCTGACTAACTTTTTTGTATTTTTAGTAGAGATGGGGTTTCACCATGTTGGCCAGGCTGGTCTCCAACTCCTGACCTCATGATCTGCTCACCTCAGCCTCCCAAAGTGCTGGTATTACAGGTGTGAGCCACCGCGCCTGGGCCCTTTAGCATTTTTTAGAATCAATCTGCAAATAAATTCTCTTAGGTTTCCTTCATTTAAGAAAGTTTTAATTTCTGAGTGTACAGATTTCATCTTCTCCAGGACTTGAAAAATATTGTTATTTTCTCAGGCAGTAATTTCTGATGGGAAATCCACTGTCATTCTAATTGCATTTCCCATTATAGATAGGGTGATGCTACTCTGGCAGCTTTTAAGACTTTTTAAACAGTCTTCTATTTTCAGAAATTTAAATATTATAGACTTCCTCAGTATTTTTTTTTAATTTGTGGCAGGGTCTCAGTCTGTTGCCCAAGCTGGAGGGCAGTGATGCAATCACAGCTCACTGTAGCCTCAGCCTCCCAGCTCCAGTGATTTTCTCTCCTCGGGCTCCTGAGTAGCTGGAGCTACAGGCATGCGTGCCACTACACCTGACTTTTTTTTTTTTTTTTTTTTTTTTTTTTTTTTTGAGACAGAGGCTTGCTCTGTCTCTCTCAGGCTGGAGTGCAATGGTATGATTTCAGCTTACAGCAACCTCTGCCTCCTGCTTTCAAGCGATTCTCCTGCCTCAGCCTCCCGAGTAGCTGGGGCTATAGGCACACGACACCACACCCAGCTAATTTTTGCATTTTTGGTAGAGACAGGGTTTCACTACGTTGGTCAGGCTGGTCTCCAACTCCTGACCTCATGATCCGCCCATCTTGGCCTCCCGAAGTGCTGGGATTACAGGCACAAGCCACTGTGCCTGTCCCACCTGGCTATTTTTTTTTTAATTAGTAGAAACAAGGTCTTACTATATTGCCCAAGCTGGTCTCAAATTCCTGGGCTCTAAGTGATCCTCCCAAGTGCTGGGATTACAGATGTAAACCACTACTCCTAGCCTTAATTTCCTTGATATTATTCTGAGATTTGCTTAGCTTTGTGAGTCTGTAGGTTTATTGAATAATTGATTGATTGAGTCCAATCTGGAGAGGTTTCAGCCATCATTTTCTTAAATTCTTAACACCTCCCTCTTCCTTTCCTTCTATGATTTCAATCACATAAACACTGGATCTCCTGTTAGAGCCCCATGGGTTCAAGAGTCTCTGTGTTTCAGTCCATTCTCCTCCAGATTGGGTAATTTCTATTATTCTGTCTTCCAGTTCATTAATCCTATTCTTTCTCTCCTTTCTACTATTAAGCTTACCCATTTTAATTTGTATCTTATGTTTCAGTTCTATAATCTTCATTTGGTTCTTTATGTCTTCCATATATTTGCTGAAAGTTTTTCTTTTTTCCTTATTTTCTTTATTTTATTTTATTTTGAGATGGAGTCTAGCTCTATCACCACGCTGGAGTGCAGGGGCTGGATCTTGGCTCACTGAAACCTCCACCTCCTGGGTTGAAAGGATCCTCCTGCCTCAGCCTCTCGAGTAGCTGGGACTACAAGCACCCGCCACCACATCCGGCTAAGTTTTTGTATTTTTAGTAGAGACAGGGTGTCACTGTGTTAGCCAGGTGGTCTCCATCTCCTGACCTCATGATCCATCTGCCTTGGCCTCCCAAAGTGCTGGAATTACAGGCGTGAGCCCCTGCACCTGGCTGAAACTTTCAATTTGTACTTTTGCTTCAAGTATATTCATAATTGTTCCTTGAAGCATTTTAACATTGCTGCTTTGAAATTACTATCATATAAATCTAATACTTCTATCATGTCAGTGTTAGCATCAGTTGATTTTCTTTCATTCAGTTTGAAATCATCCTTCTTCCTGCTGTTCGTATAATGAATGATTTTCCATTGTGGGTATTATAGTATAAGAATATAGACTTCATTTAATTTTCTGTTGTACCTTGCTTCCCTTGACACCATTTTCACAGGAGAAAGGAGTGGGGCACTCTATTACTGCCAGTTGAAGACAGTAGTCTAAATTCTCTACTTAGTTTCCATTATCATACAAAATGGGAGGATTCCTCCTTGCTACTGGACAGAAGTTCCTATTGAGACTTCTGGTCTCTATATGGGCTCCATGACGGAGATGGCTTTATTAAGCCTGAATGTTGAGAAGAGTCCTGACTCTCTACCATCTTCTGACACAGCCCAAGTAGAGAGGGGCAAAGTACCTTATTAGTGCTAAAAGGGATGGTAGTCCAGGCTTCCCCTGTTTATCAACACTGACATCACACATGTGGTACTCATTGCCAGTCAGTGAAAATGAAATTCCTAACTTCCTACTTGGTTTTATATGACACCAGGCTTGCAGGAATTAGGTGAAGCTTTTTGTGGCCTCGTAAGTGTGAAATTCAAGGCTTCCCACTTGCCCTTTGCTGATGTAGATGACTGTAGAACCATAGATTTTCTGTGATGTTTAGCTGGATCACAGCAGTTACTATTTAAAGTTAATGTCTTAATAGGCTGTCTCTTTGGGCTAGAGAGAACCTCTTGTCAGGGATTTTTGTCTGTTTTTATTGCCATCTTCATCTTCAACTCCAAATTCAGGATTTAGGAGGCAAAAACAAAATACAAAACACAGCCTTCCTTCTCCCTATCTTTCAGTGTCTTGTATTTCCTCCTTAAATTTTAACACCAAAATCTTAAAATCATACAAATTTTTGAAGATTGCTAAAATACTACAACTTTATATACTATTACAGTAGTCTCTGCTTGTCAGTGGTTTCACTTTTCAGTTTCTATTACCTGCAATCAGTCAAGTTCTGACAATATTAAATGGAAAATTCTGGAAATAAACAGTTTATGATTTTAAACTGCACACTTCTGAGTAGCATGATGACGTCTAACATGTTCCTGCTCTGTCTTGCACAAGATGTGAATTATCCCTTTGTCCAGCATATCCTTGCTCTCTAAGTTACCTGCCCATGAGTCAATAAGCAGCCCTTTGGTTTACAAGATTGATTGCTACAATATCATAGTGCATGTGTTCAGGCAACCCTCAATTTACTTCATAATAGCCTCAAAGTGAAAAAGTAGTGATGCTGGCAATTTGGATATGCCAAAGAGAAGCCACAAAATCCTTTAAGTGCAAAAGTAAAGGTTCTTGCTAGCATATGGAAAGGAAAAAAAAATGCTGAAGTTGCTAAGATCTACAGTAAGAACAACTCTTCTGAGAAATTGTGACAGAATACTTTTATAATTGTTCTATTTTATTATTGTTAATTTTTACTATGCTAAATTTATAAATTAAACTTTATCATAGATATGTATGCATACAAGAAAACAGTGTATATAGGGTTTAATACTATCCATGGTCTCAGGCATCCACTGGGTGTTTTAGAACATATACCATGTAGATAAGGGGCAACTAGTGTATCTCCAAACTACTTTTCTACTTTATTATAACATGTATCAGTTGGCCAATGATATTTTAGGTTGATACATATATGTGTGTGTGTGTGTGTGTGTGTGTGTGTGTGTGTGTGTGTATAGAGAGAGAGGGACTGGAGAGATTAAAAATTTTCAGTAAGCTACCAAAAACAATTTGTAAAAAGCCTTTTTATATAATAAGCAATAAATAACAATTAAATGGAAAATAAAGATGGGAACATATTTATATATAAGTGATAGCTATGACTCAAAGCAATGAAAGTAACACTACTTTTTTTAAGTCAAGAAAATTAAGAGAACAGACTGAAGGCAAATGATGAATAAAAGCAAGACAGTTCAATCATATTAGCAACCAAAGTCAACAATAGTTGTTCACCAGATGTTTGATAAGTTTGCAGATGATGCTGATAGGTTGCCCTCTGATAACATACTCATGTATTGCAAATTGGAATGAAAACCTATGTTTTACAGCATTTTGACAATATAAGACCCCTAAGAACTGTTTATACATTAGCTCAGTATATCCATTGATAATAAGTCAATTATCAGAACATAACATCAGCAAAAAAATGCATATGTGTTATAGCATTTTCCATGATACATCAATTGAAATAGACTGCTGTCTAATAAAATATTTACATTTTTTCCTCTGTGATGTTTAGCTGAACCACAGCAGTTACTATTTAAAGTTCATGTCTTGATAGTCTGTCTCTTTCATGGTCCTTCTGGCCAGAGAGAACATCTCTTGTCATCAGGGCATTTTTCTGTTCTTACTGGCATCTTCAGCTTCAGCTCCAAGTTTAAGTCTTAGGGGGCAAAAATAAACAATAATGTTATGAGATATATGTGGTATCTATTATTGAAAGTAGTGCTTATCAAAATATTTAGTGGCAAGGAAATAGAAAGATTAGACTATAGAATAGTAGCTGCAGAAAGAACTCAGCAATGTAAAAAGTATTATATCTACATACCGATTATATACAACCATTAGTTTCCTAATAATGTTTTAGAAAGACTGAGAGGAATAAAAACACAATTAATGCCATACTAAACTATTATAGATCTATATGCTTTAATTTCTGTCCTGTTACATTTCTAAGTGTTTTTTGTTGTTCTTTTCCATGGATCTCTTACGTTTTAAATTTCTTTCTGCTTTTTAAGAGCATTTAAATCATTTTATTTTAATACATCAGTCACATTTCATGAGATTTTCTTTTAATCCAATATTTTTGTGAGGGATTAAACAAATGTCTTTCAATATATAATAGTTCTCACAAAGCAAAGTCCTTTGGGACATGCACAAGTTTAAATACAAAGTAAGAAAGCAACTTTAAGTAGGAAAAAGCAGGCTGGGCACAGTGGCTGACACCTGTAATCCCAGCATATTGGGAGGCCGAGGCAGGCAGACCACCTGAGGTCAGGAGTTCAAGACCAGTTTTTCCAACATGGTGAAATCATGTCTCTATGAAAAATACAAAAATTAGCTGGGCATGGTGGTGGGCGCCTGTCATCACAGTTACTTGAGAGGCTGAGGTAGCAGAATCAGTTGAACCCGAGAGGCAGAGGTTGCAATTAGCTGAGACCACACGATTACACTCTAGCCTGGGTGACAGGGCTAGACTGTCTCAAAAAAAATAAAAAAAAAATAAAGCCTGAATAAATACCGATTGAATAGAAAATTAAGTGTTTTGGTGTTAGTTCAAAGTTAATATTTACTTTCCATTTTAATATTTTAAAAAGTATTGATTGTGAATGTTGATATGTAATATTTCTAAGTCACTTTAAAGAGTAAATATTTGACTAGTAAGGAATCTGCAGCAAATGAGGAACAACAAAATATAAATTTTTAAAACTGAGTGAGCAGTGATTTCTGCATATTCCAACATATCTACATTTTCTAAATTTGAAAGATAGCCTACTTACTAATTTAAAAATTACTAAAACTAATAAAGTTAACTATAAACAGATCATTTGAAGGGTACTGATCGCTGTAGACTAAGATGAACTTGAAAGATCTATGCAGATGTGTCAGTGAATGATGCTAAGCAAATTTAATAACGCCTCTTTTGGTTAATCCCCGATAACCCTTCAAACAATTTGTGGTAGGCTCACTAGGGATGCCCCTGAACAGTAGTCTTCAAATCAATCAAGATTTTACCTCACTTTATTAATTCCTATTACTTACAGAACTTCCCTTAAGAATAGTCTTCTGTAAAGACTCTCCGCCTAATCTTTCGGCTATAATGATAACCCTTAGTATAGATTGTCAAATTTCGTATTCCCTGGATGTTAACAACAGAAAATTTAGATTCCCCATCTCACAAGAAGAAAACCCATACGCAGTTTACTAACAGTAAAAATGAAAACAAAAATTGACTTTGTCTACATATATATTTAAAGAAAATCTACATAGCTATGCATTTTAAAAAACCATAAAAATGTTGTTATGGTACTCAGAAAGAGTCATAGTTTTCATATATATATATATATATGATGGAGTCTCACTCTGTTGTCCAGGCTAGAATGCAGTGGCGCAACCTCAGCTCACTGCAACCTCCACTTCCCGGGTTCAAGTGATCTTCCCACCTCAGCCTCCCAAGTAGCTGGGATTACAGGTGCCCAGCTAATTTTTGTATTTTTAGTACAGATGGAGTTTTACCATGTTGACCCGGCTGGTCTTGAACTCCTGACCTAAGGTGATCTGCCTGCTTCGACCTCAAAGTGCTGGGATTACAGGCATTAGCCACCATGCCCTAATAATTATATTTTTATGTTATTCTTCAGAACACATTCACATAATTATGGTGCTTGATAGCTGGAATCATATTTAAAAGGAATGTGTTTTACGAAGGCCTTCCAGGACACATGTTAATAATTATTTCAAAATGCAACATATATTACTTTGAGCTAGATGTCAAAGAAGCAAAAATACAATAGTAACATGAAGAAACTGGAACATACTGGACAATTTGACATCCAATGACTAGTATATTGAGATCAATATTTTTCTATAAAAGCTTTGTGAATATATTAAATGTTTTTCTTAGCCCTGTATAGTTTGTACACATTTAAGGACTGAATGATAACATAAAAAAAAGCACACAAATTTTTCAAATTCAAACACAAATTACTTGAAGTTATACCTTTAAAGTGTGTTTCTATAAAATGTATAAAAAGAATATATGGGGGTTTAGAACTTTTAATTTAGGGTGAGAGTTATTGATATTCTGATTTCTACACACAGACAATTTTGTTAATGTTATAGAAATGGACAACTTTAATTTATAACTAAAATATTATTTTTCAAATGTCCTTAATTGATGCCAATTTTCTGATATACATCTTTCAAACAAGATTTTGATTATAAATAGAAAAAACTGCAAAAAGGCCAAGTTCTTACTTTGTAACTTTTTATTAGTATTTTTGTGATTATTCATATGAACATTTTAAGATGGGTGATATGGTTTGGCTCTGCGTCCCCATCCAAATCTCATCTCGAATTGTAATCTCCATGTGTAATTCCCATGCAATACCAGGAGGGACCTGGTGGGAAGTGACTGGATCATAGGGGTGATTTCTGCCATAACATTCTCTTGATAGTGAGTTTTCATGAGATCTGATGGTTTAAATGTGTGGCACTTACCATCTCTGACTCTCTCAAGATATGCCTTGCTTCTCCTTCATCTTCTGCCATGATTGTAAGTTTCCTGATGTCTCCCCAGCCATGCAGAACTGTGAGTCAATTAAATCTGTTTTTCCTCATAAATTACCCAGTCCCAGTTAGTTCTTTATAGTAGTGTGAAAACAAATGAATACAATAAGTGAAATCTTACATAAATTAAAACAATATCAACATTTCTATTATAATTTAAAGGTATTTCAAAGTTTTCCTCCAGGATTTTAAGGGCTATTTATATGACATATGATAAGCAAAATTATAGAGTAAATAAGCAGTAGCCTAAGCATGTGCCCATGGAGTTATGCAGTACAAGATAAGAATAAGGAAAAGTTGAGAAGAGCATTATGTATACACCACTCCTGTATGCAATGATTCAAATCAATCCTATAATTTCTATATTGCTAAATATCATTAAAAAATTTCAGAGTACCTAACTATGTCTTTATATGCATAGGAGGAAGAGTCTTTTGGAAGTAACGTATTGCTTCAAATAGAGAAACTTTTGATAAAAGTGGAAATAAAATTCTATTATATATACAGTCATCAGCCAATTATAATATTCCAATAATTTGCTTAAAATATATACCATTACTATAGTAAACTATGCATGAGAAGAGTGGATGCATGTAACATTTCTCCAAACATTGTGGTAATTATTTGGTGATGCTTAAATACAGAGGTAAATAATTCAAACTTCCCTATTTAAAACTTTTTTTTTGAGATGGAGTTATCCCTCTGTCACCCAGAATGGAGTGCAGTGGCACAATCTTGGTTCACTGCAACCTCCACCTCCTGGGTTCAAGTGATTCTCCTGCCTCAGCCTCCCAAGTAGCTGTGATTACAGGCACCTGCCACCATCACTAGCTACTTTTTACATTTTTAGTAAAGATGAGTTTTCACAATGTTGCCCAGGCTGGTCTGGAACTCCTGACCTCAAGTGATCTGCCTGTCTCAGCCTTCCAAAGTGCAGGGATTACAGGCATGAGCCACTGTACCCGGCCAAAAACATTTTAAAAACAGACTAGATTATAGGCTTTTCAAATATATTTCTGGTACAGTGTTTGAGTGATAGCAGACGCTCAATGGATGGATTTTGGATAAATGCTGCTAGATTGTGCAGATTGGCTCATTTGGCACCCTCTCTGAATCCTTTCTCCTTAGCATTCCTCTGTTATTGTGGTTGAACTCTAGGAGCAAAATTATCTATTTTTTCACAGCAAGGACTCGCCATATGACCTCAGTTAGGCCAAACAGATGTATTATATCTCTATAAGACTTGGGAAGCAGAAGTTAGTAATGTGATATGGTAGCTCTATATGAAAACATAAATACAAGTGTTTGGTTCTCTTAGGGCAGATCTAGCAGACATTTTTTTTTTTTTTTCCAGGAAGTGATTTAATGGTATTTCCCAGGAAGTGATTTAATGGCGTTTCCATTAGGACAATCCCATTTACTTTTGGATACTGTTTCTGGTCATACTGTTCCAGCGTTGCTGCATTACTGTATAGGTTTCTGGCAGGCAATAGTATTTATTATGCTGTATACCCTTACCAAGCTATGTATTCAAAGAGTTTGCTTAGAAGGAAATCTTTTCTAATTCATACAAATTTGCCCTATGGGCTTGTTGCACCAACCTCATTGCTAACAATGTAGTATTCAGCCTTGTTTTGTCTTTCTAGAAATTTTGTAGGCAAACTAATACAAGATTCCCTTTTCTGTTTAAAAGGATTACATTGGACTCTGTTTGCAACTTACAAACTCTAACTGAAATGAAGTTCTTACTTCATTACCCTCTTACTGTATAACTGGTAGTTCTATTGCAATTAAATTAAATTCTCTTTTTCATGTTTCCTGTTTACATACTTACAACACCTACATTAAAGGAAACATTTGAACCAATAGTCTACGATATTGGAAATGCTTTTCTTGGTAGGTATTCTCTTTCACAGCTCACCAGGGGAAAACTATTCAGTATAATAGATTGTGTGAATGCTCACATCTTATTTTCTTACTTTTTTTTTTTTTCTAAATTATCTTACTTTCTTTGAATTGAAACCAAGCATAAAATCCTATGTGTGTGAAACCAAGCAAAAAATGACTTGTTTGCTTCAGGAAATACTTGAAACTGTAAGATAATCTAGAAAACATCTAAAACCACTTCCTTACCAAGACTACATTTTCTTCATTAGAACTACAGTCACACATATTTTAATGTTGGGAGAAATGTGTTCTCAGAAATGTGTTTGTAGATAATTTTGTCATTGTGTGAACATCACAAAATGTACTTACACAAACCTAGATGGTATAACCTAGTGCTCTTAGGCTCCAAACCTGTAGAGCATGCTACTGTACAGAATACTGTAAGCAATTGTTAACATAGTAGAGAGTATTTGTATATCTAAACATTGAAAAGGCCAGTAAAAACACAGTATTGTAATTTTAGGAGACTACTATTGTATGTGTTGTTCATCACTGACTGGAATGTCATTATTTGGCACAGGACTGTATTCTAGTAAACTTCTACTTCATCAAGATTTGCTTCAAAACTCTTATATTCCTTCTTTATTAAGAGTTATTATGTTTTTAGTTTTGCTCAATCTTAGTGATTCAGAAGCTAGACAGAAATTATTTAGGCAGATAGTGAAGGTAAAGAAGTCCTTGGCAAGGCTTCCCTTTTAGTAAAAAGCAGCTCCCCAATCATTTTCTTTTTCTAACAAAGAGTAGCCTGAAAAACTGAGCTGCAAACATAGATAAGCAAGCTGGAAGCTTGCATGGGTGAGTGCTAGCAGCTGTGCCAATAGAAAAGGGCTTCCTGGAAGCCAGGTATGTTCAAAATGGAGGCTCCATCTTCCCTTTTGTTACCATGTGTACAGTAAAGAGGCAGGCAACATGATGCTGGCCAGTGAAGAAACTATCTGCAAAATAAAAGACTAGGGGGCGGGGCAGCCAGCTTTGTGCACTATGCAAATAGCACAGCTTTTTCAACCAATCTTTCTTGCCCTGTAAATCAGATACTGCCCCCTCAAGCTCACCTAAAAAACCTGCATTTCACCATGGAAGTGGCAACTCATTTTCTCTGGGACTCCTCTCTGCTCCCAGAGTTCTTCTCTTTCACCTATAAAACTTCCACTCTTAACCTCACTCTAGTGTGTCCATGTCAGTTTTCATGTCTGGGGTACTACCCAAGGTTTGATGACCCACAGTCAACAATGTGGCTTCATTAGTACATTCTCTACCTTTCAATGCCTTAAAATCACCCAGGCCAAGACTTATTTAATTAAACTTAAAATTCCCTTGGGAAAAATTTTTTTTGGAACTAATGAAATCATAAAACAATGTTTACAATTCCTTGTTCCTAATATATTCATTTTAACTTAAATATAAAGTTTGCATTAGTAAAATTTAGCAATAAATCTTATAGGTTTACTTATTTTCTTTTCTGTAAATGATTACCGACTGTGGACTTCTGGAGATAATTTCTTGACCTATAGGACTTATAATTTATTAGCTGACTGATTTTTAAGTCAACAAAGTAAAATAAAACAAAGCTAATAGTGTCCTATGAAGATAAAATTTCTAAAATTTCCCCCATTAACACAAGTTTAAACCTGACTAGGTACTAATTGGTTATTTAATTTTAAATAAAAATATTTATTATCTTAATAGTTCTCATTTGAATGTTTTGTTCTCTAATATTTCAATGATCAAATATAGTTATGTGTGTGTGTTTATGCTGAAATATAACCTAACTTCAAAACACTTTCCTACGAGAATCCAAAAAAAAAAAAAAAATTAAAGACAATCTACAAAATCAGAGTTGCCAATAACCATCAATGACTGTAAAATTACTATGAATTATCCATTTCAAGGGTCTTTGGATTTACAACAAACTCAGTAGTTCATTTTCAAATATTTCCTTTAATTCAATTATCTCAATCACCCTTAAGCTCATACAGCTGGCATGGTTTTTCTTGAGTCAATTATCAACTTCATACAAACCTAAAAAGCTATCCTTCACCTGAGGTCATATCTCTGGACAGACATACAAATCATTATTGTTTCTGTTAGACTTAAAACATCTACATGAGTTAGTAATAGAGAAGTTTCCTTAAACCTAGTGTAGGGTTGCAGGCATGAACAAGGCATTTAAGTTTCCTTAAAAGAAAAGCATTACGAATTTATTAATGTACTTTAGGGAAGCTGACTTCATCAGATGTTTTCAGGGAAAAAAAAAGCCCTTAGCTCACAATAAAAATCATTTAAGGCGGAACTTAAATTTTTTATTTAAAAAGGGAAAATAATTCAATTCTCAAGGAAAAAGTGAATAAATATGTGTCCAGGAAAAGAGTTCATGTGTTTTGCTGGAAAGATATAATTGAAAAGAAAATCTCTCAACCTTGAAAATCTCTCCACAAAGGCAATCAAGAAAACAATTTTATTGTTGAACAAGCATTAAACCGGAATGTAATGTGCAACACAGGTAATCTGCTAAACGAGTTCAAATACACAAAGACCTCTCACCATCAGAAATTTTTATGAAATAATAAATCATTTTAAAAAATCCTTCAGCCTCTACCAACTTGGGTTCTGTTCCTTCTCTCATGTTTCTCATTTACACTCTTGTAAAACCTTTGTGCATTCGCATGCATCCATAAGCAAGTTTCCTCCCAGATTAAATAAATGTTTTTTATTAATCTCATTTTTATATAATTTATACATATTTAAATCAACACTATAAAATGTATTAATTTTTTGCAGTAATCACATGTTGAATATTTTAAAAACTAAACCTTGGTGCAACCCTGCCTCTACAAAAATATTACAAAACTTAGCCACACCTGTTGGTGTGTACCTGTAGCCCCACCTACTCAGGAGGCTGAGGTGGGAGGATCCCTGGAGCCCAGGAGTTTGAGGCTTCAGTGAGCAGTGATCCTGCCACTGCACTCCAGCCTGGGTGACACAATATGACTCTATCTCAATAAAAAGTAAATTTAATTTAAAATTAAACCTACTCTTCATCATTGTAAAAAAAAAAATAAATAAACCCTGTTCTTGTAAAGATGCTAAATACATTTACTAAATGATTAGGTAAGGTTCCCACGAAAAGGCTTTTTTAGATAATTTCCAAAAGTATCATTACATGGCACAGTAAAACATGAAATACAGGAAAAAGAATGTCTTTGACAGACTAGCCTTTATTCTTTGCCTTGAAATATTTTCTTACAACTTTCCTTGGGGAAAATGTGTCTTTGTTGAATATTCCTGGTTTAATGTCCTATAAAATGGTTATGTTACTTGCTATAGAACAATTTGACTAGTTTATGCTCACACAAATAGAACTGTAGTGTTGGTATATCTAAGATCTGCCAAAATGTTCTTGCCTACTACACTGAAAGTGCCCATGATCTTCTATTATTTTTCTTTAAATATTTTACGCTTTTGACAGAAATCCAATAGTGCTTGCATGGTTTGATGTTTTGGGTTTTCAAGGTCATTTCAGTGGTTGATAGATCATGATATCTATAAATACACATGTTGCAGCTCTGTATCTGGTGACCTGCTACTGTATAAAATTAGAAATTGTTTTCAGCATAATCCTGCTACTACAGCTGATACTTCTGATAAGCAATTATAGTTTTTTATGAATGTATTTCCATTTTGAATTTTACTGTGAAGTGGCAACTTTTGTCATTTAAGACATCAAATTTAGGAGTTATAAAACACTATTACAATGGCTTAAGATAATATTTGAAATAAATGAAGTAGTAGCTATTTCATCTTCAATGAGGGTGGATAGGTATCTATAGGTGTGAAAATATATGCTTTTAACAAGTACTTAAATGATAACAAGTACAGATAAATGAATATAAATCAAAGGAACTTAAAATTCACTTTGCTATTGGCATAAACTTCTTTGATATTGTTCAGTGAAATATACTTTTTCTATTATAAAACCAACATCCTATTTTATTCTTCAATTTATTTCATTCAAATACCTTTGGTCCCTTCTTGTGTGGGACCATTCATACTTTGTGAATTCTGTCTGTAAGACCCTCTAAAAATATAGCAAAGATAAATCAAAATGTCTCTAAAGACCAACTAGAGTCAAGAAACATCTTGGCACTTGGAGCAGATCATCAAATTCTAGAAATATTTCCCATATTACCAAGTCTGACAACTAAAATACAATTTTAATGATACCTTTTAAGAATATACAGCAACTATTGCTTGTTGGCTGTTTTTTTTTTTTTTTTTTTTTTTTTTTTTTTGAGACGGAGTCTCGCTCTGTCACCCACGCTGGAGTGCAGTGGCCAGATCTCAGCTCGCTGCAAGCTCCGCCTCCCGGGTTCACGCCATTCTCCTGCCTCAGCCTCCCGAGTAGCTGGGACTACAGGCACCGCCACTTCGCCCGGCTAGTTTTTTTTGTATTTTTAGTAGAGACGGCGTTTCACCGTGTTAGCCAGGATGGTCTCGATCTCCTGACCTCGTGATCCGCCTGTCTCGGCCTCCCAAAGTGCTGAGATTACAGGCTTGAGCCACCGCGCCCGGTCTGTTGGCTGTTTTTAAACTTCAGTCTCACTCTGCCTCCCTACTACCCTACTTTTCCAATCTAAAAGCAAAAGAAGTTACTTTTACAGGAGTTCGACATTCTCACATACCTACCTCAAAACATTTTGTGTGGATTTGCTGTGGGTCTTTTGAAATCTCCAATATCTTGTTTCAGAAGAAAAGATATGCCAAATAAAATGCTCAAAAGTACAACTTTCTTAGAAAGGAGGTATTCCAGACTTGGTCTCAGTGATTCAATAGTATATTACCCTTGGGTGGACAAATGTTTCTGTTGTAGGGTGGGCTGTTTCCTGCACATGTGTGGAAGTGTTTGATGTTTGAAAAGGAAATGCATATTATAAAGAATTAAAATCTTGGCCCCAAAAAGGATTGAGACTAGGGATATGAAACAAATAATTCAATTAAATTGATTCTGAAAAATCTGAGAAAATCTTACACATGGATATGGACATATATTTGGTACTCCCAAAAAACATGAACATGATTATCACATGGTAGAACAAGTTTTTAATTAAAATATAGGTTTTAAGAAGTATTTCAATATTGAAATGCCTTGTCACTCAGTTTTAATGTCTATTACATATGTCCAATGAACATGCACAATATCTATAAAACTATATGTAAATAACAGTGTTTAAAATATAAATGCATTTTTATCTCTTTTGGAATATAAAATGTGAAATTGTTAAATAATATTTACAAAAGTGTCCAAAAGCCCAACTACTATTAAAAAGGAAAGAAATAGCCTATTAATATTTTACATTTCTGTGCTTAAAAGGATTATTTTTAAATATAAACAGAAATACATGCAGAAATTGTAAATGTAGGCACCTCAAACAGTAGCACATTTACGCATTGAAAATATGCATTATTCCAAACAAAAGATGACAGTCGGCTCTTCACTGCTATGTACATGTGATTGAGAGGTAAGATGTGTGATCAGCCAATGGACTCAGAGAGGCTATAACTTGCTTTGCTGTCAGACTATCGAGTGAACTCTAGTTTGGAGCTATTTGCAATTGCTAGTTTGTTTTGCAAGCTGCATAATGCTTTTATTCCAACGAAGGAAGGTATTGGATACTCAGTTAGAATCTAGCTTTTCTCTTGAGGAAGACTGACAGAAACATTTTCTGTACTCTGCACCTTGAGATAGTGTCTTAACTAAATGACATCATTCTCCCTTGAAATATTTTTGTATAAATATCATACATATACATCATTTGGCCTCAATTAGTATTCAAGTAGTTATTAATAGATGTTTCTATTTTAGCTATGCACCAATACCCCATCCATTACCAATGAAAACAACATTTCAAATTCTTGGTTTAAATTCTGTTAGAATACACTCTTAGTGGTAAATTCCAAATATATTATTGGCTTACAAAGACTTTCTTCATTAGAAGACTCTACTTGGTAATATCTAGCCCAGCTAGTAAGTTTTATCAGTTTATCAATTAGCAGTTGTCACTGCTCTGAAATATATAATTTATTGTTATTGCATTAAAAAATTCTTGGAATATTGGTTTAGGTCATTTTACACTTAAGTACTTAACCTTTTCAGTACTAAAATTCATGATTCTATGGCAGGCTCTGAATAGGCTGTATAGTGCTTAATTTTTGTTCTCATAAATTGGAACATAATTCAGTAATATAAATTACTTATCCAAAATTGATCTGACTCTGGAAGCTAACAAATTAGGCACATCATTTAAATGAGTTACTGCCTATTATGTCAGAAAATTTCATTCATTTTCATGATCTAATTACATCAATCAGTTGTATCTGATAACTTTCAAAGTAGGCTTGCTATAAATCATCAATGAATGAAGAACAAAATCACATCAACTATCAAGAGATCCAGTTTTATGAACTAGTATGCCAAGGTTATGTCATGGCTATTTTACTTAATATGTAATTAATACTGTTTAAAGTTTGCCAATGTACATTGAATTTTAAAGGCTGTACAATTACAACAACAAAGAAGAATGCCTTTAACAACATTGTCTGAATATCGCTTTGTACTTTTCATCCTCAAAACCAATAATTTAAATTGAAAAATATCTTGATATCAGGACAAATGAAATAAAAATAATTCTTCATTTAAATGCCTTTGTTATGCTCTATTTCAAAACTTCCTTTTACTTCTCTGGAAATCTCTTCATTCTGAATGGATTTATGTGATATTCCTTCTAATATTAGTGTGAGTTGCACCTATCTAATTTGCATTGTTTCAAAATGACTTGTAGAAGCAAGGCTGCTAGAAAGGATGCTGATAATACACCATGAGCCCTCAAAGGTATATTTTTGGAAGAATGATTTCCAATTATCCTGGAATCATTTTCCCTAATTGTGATTCCCAAAGAATTTTATTATTATTGGACAGTTTTCTTATTTGTCTCCTCATTAATTATTCATGAATGATCTTATTTTCCTTTTTCAACAGCTAGACGCTGAATTTCTTGTTGTTATCTTTTTCAACAGCTAGACCCTAAGTAAGTTTCTTGTTGACAAGAATAATATCTTTTTTTTTTTTTTTTTTTTTGAGACGGAGTCTCGCTCTGTTGCCCAGGCTGGAGTGCAGTGGCCGGATCTCAGCTCTCTGCAAGCTCCGCCTCCCAGGTTCACGCCATTCTCCTGCCTCAGCCTCCCAAGTAGCTGGGACTACAGGTGCCCACCACCTCGCCCGGCTAGTTTTTTGTATTTTTTTAGTAGAGACGGGGTTTCACCGTGTTAGCCAGGATGGTCTCAATCTCCTGACCTCGTGATCCACCCATCTCGGCCTCCCGAAGTGCTGGGATTACAGGCTTGAGCCACCGCACCCGGCCGACAAGAATAATATCTTTCATCTAAGTGCTCATCACAGTGTTTGGACATAGTGAGCCTCAAAAATTACCTGTTGCGTTAAAATACTTTCCATGTAAGCATACCTTCATTTATTTTTTCAGTTCCAGCCTACAGATTTCAGATGAAATGTCTGAATTTTTAAACAACATTTTTTCCACTTTTTCCATAGTCTGGAACCTCAATTCCATTATGGAGATACACTATGGATTAAGAATGTTCTAGTTGATGGGTGCTGACGAGTTGATGGGTGCAGCACACCAACCTGCCACAAGTACACATATGTAACAAACCTGCACGTTATGCACATGTACCCTAGAACTTAAAGTATAATTAAAAAATATATATTCTATAATCCTAACTTTTTTTTTATTTTGGGAGTGGAGTCTTCCTCTGTCACCCAGGCTGGAGTGCAGTGGTGGAATCTTGGCTCACTGCAACCTCTGCCTTCCAGGTTCAAGCAATTTTTGCCTCAGCTTCCCAAGTAGCTGGGATTACAGGTATGCACCACCATGCCCAGCTAATTTTTGTATTTCTAGTAGAGACAGGGTTTCACCATGTTGGCCAGGCTGGTCTCAAACTTCTGACCTCAAATGATCTGCCCATCTCGGCCTCCCAAAGTGCTGGGAATATAGGCATGAGCCACCGCACCTGGCCATATAATCCTAGCTTTTCTATCCTCACTGTGAAAGGGACAAGTGTATGTTAGTTAAGAAGTTTATCGTGGCAACTTTGGCATATGTTGCCTATTGTGTTATTTATTTATAATTGGTTTTTAGCAAAATTAAAATGCAGAGACAAAAATGTGGATGAAAGTAATGCAAAACAGAGCAACTGTAATTTAGAAATGAGGCAAGAGCTACAAACAATGAGGAGGCTGTAATTTGCCATGGACAGAGTATTGTTTGCTACACTTATTCTGCGAGTAAACTCTATTTCCTCGTTGCTGAGCTTTCTGAGAGTCTCGATGTTTTTACATTACTAAGGCATCTCCCTTAACTTGTATTCCCAATGACATTCTCCACTACCTTAATCTAAACTAAGTTTCCTTTAGTATGAAATCTACCCAATTAAACAAAAACACTCACTGTCCTACTATAGTGAGATTTCAGGAAAGCATTTGGAAATATAAAGGTATAATACATGTAGCATGTTAGTATCCAAGGTTGCTCAATATATATGTTTTATTGAATTTGTTTTTAGACCAGACCTCAATCATCGATATATCTGCTGCAACTCTTTTTAGCTAGTGTGGATGAATATGTAACTCTCTGAGAAAAGATACACTACCCCATCATGCACAGTTTTGGAGAGGAAATCAAGGCTCTGTCTTTTAACATCTTATAGTGAGAGAGTCATTGTTAGGCTCACACAAAACACAAAGCTTATTGGAGAAGCTACCTTCCTTAGCATTTCAGTATTAAATAACACTTAGAAATACCTTGTGGAGAAATATGCACTTAGACACTGAGAATGAACCATCTCAAACAAGAAATTGATTATCCAACACTAGACATGGAATATTAAACCTAAGACATGCAGAAAAAGATATATAGACCTGAAAGAAGTTTTCAGGTGTAGTAGGAAAAATTCTAAGGATGACTCTCCCAACATTCTCATAACCTGGGTTTTGCAATCAAGCATAAATCTAGGTACTAATTTGAGGAGATTTTGCATGTGGAAATAAGGTTACTAATTAGATTTGCTAACCTTTAAATGGAGAGATTATTCTGGGTTCTACTAAACTCATTGAACTCTGTTATCTAATTATCCTTTAACTCTTTGAAGTATTTGCAACAATTGATAAATATTACATTTTTGCTTTCTTTGGTTTCATTTGTCCAATTTCTTTTCTGTTCTGAAATGTGTTTTTGTGTTTTCTTCACTGTCTTCTATTCTTTACATCTCTCTCTCCCTAAAACTGTGCTCTCTACTTCAGTGTCTTTATCCCTCTATCTCAAATAATTTTTAGTTTCATGCAATTCTGTGTCTTTAACTATTACCGCTTCTAGCTACATATATCCAATACATATTACAAAATTAATGGAAGCCAAATTAAACTGATGTTTTGATTTTTTACTGCTAAATCTAAAGATGTGTTTCATCTGCTTGCTCTATATTTTCCTCCAGATTTTTCACTAATGTTGTCAACTACACATGTCCCAAATCTCCTTTCAAATACAATCAGTTCTTTTTCTTTACTATATCTACAAAAGAACTATCCCTTAAGAAAAACCAGCTAAATTGCTTTGCATGGTCTTTTACAATTTGAATTTCTTTATCCAATTGTTTTCAAATTGGTGTAGCATCTACCTCAACTACTTCTCTCATAAATAATTCCTCCTTCCCATTCTGATTATTCTCTTGCCATGCTTATTGCAAAAGTATTGTAGATAATTCCACATTTTTCCACATTGTCCTGAATAATGCTATAGTTTTTAAAACATATCACTACTTTTGCCACTCACTTGGCCAAAATATTTCTAACCACATTGCATGCAAATTCTCCTTTCTTCTCTTTGGCCCCACCTAAGGTATCATTTTAAACTTTTCTGCCCTCTGATTTCCTATATAATCATCCATATAAACTTGTCCTGTAGCTTCCTGCCAGGAGGAATTTCCTAATGTGTTACTCTAGCAGAAATTCCGATCTCCTGGTATTATTAGCCCCTGGCCCCATTCTATCTTTTTATAAATTTCTTTTGGATTTCAAAACTACATGATGCCTTTTTTTTTTTTTCTTTCTTTCTTTTTTTTAAATATCCACTGGGCCTCATTTTTTCTTTTGCTCTGTCTCTTCATCCAGGCTGGAGTTCAGTGGCATAATTATGGCTCACCACAGCCTGGACCTCCCTGTGCTCAGGTGATCCTCTCATCTCAGCCTCTGAAGTAGCTAGCACCACAGGCACTCCCCACCATGCCCAGCATGTTTTTTTTTTTTTTTTTTTTCTTTGTGTGTGTGTGTTTTGTATATTGTACAGATGGGATTTCCTTATGTTGCCCAAGTTAGTCTCAAACTCCTGGGTTCAAGTGATTTGCCTGCCTCAGCCTCCCAGTGCTGGGAATGCAGGCATGAGCCACTGCGTCCGGCCCACTGGGCTTCTTTAAGGATGTTGACTTTACTTTGCCTTACCTTGAACTTTCTCATGTTTATACCTCATGTTCTCGTGTCAAATTGTATTTTTACATGCAGCACCCAACCCATTGCCTTGTTCTTAGAACACATTTAAGACATTTCTTTTTATTTAATTTATTGATTTGAATAAATAATTGAGAATAAACTGCTAAATTTACCTTAAGAATAAATAATGCATTTAAATTTATTTTTCAAAAATATTTTGCCTTTCTCTCAGTAAGTGTGACAAGCCATCCATTCATTTACATCATCCCATAAAAACTTCAGAAGGGCTGCAGGAAAAGTGACAGAACTATTGGCATGTCTTGACTTCCTGCAGTATAGAGTAGTACAAAGTTTATTACTCTGTCAATTATTTCCCAACAATAATCATTCTTTCCTTGTACTGGTGTATGTGTACTCTAACATCTCTAATACAAGCTGACACTAAATGGAATTAAATGACAGAATAAACTAATATTAGAAAAAGACAGTATGTTTTTGTTGACCTGTACACTGAAACTGGCTCAAAAATAAAATGCAAGGGCTGGAATTGTCTTTCCACAATGTGATATTTATTTTGATTACCACTTACCACTTTGGGGGAAGTTTTCTATAAGATAACATAGAAGTGTATATATAGCAGCAATAGTGTATATGTATGTGTATATATGTATACACACACACATATAGATATAGTGCGAGTATGTCTATATATGTATATTCAACACAACTGAAAACATTAACATACCCTTATAAGGTATTTTAAAACTCTTGTTAGTCATTTTGATTCCTCACATATCAACTTCATTTGGTTTCTGTCAGATTTTTAGTGTGCATATTATACAGAGTTTCTTAGAATATAAAGTGCTCATGTATCATGCAAGGTTCTTGTGAGTATTCAGACTCTGTAGCTCTGGGATAGGATATGAAATTCTGGATTTTTAAGATGCTGCTTTAATATGCTACAAGTAATTGAATTAATTGGCAATTAATGCTAGTGCTGTTGATATAAAAACTGCTTTTAGAAGCAAGAAAGTAAGCAGTTTAATCTTTCATTTCTTTATCAGCTCTAAAAAACTCAAAAATTCCCAAATCTATCTCTTGAGGGAATATGAAATCTGATAGAATTTAAAGGGATGGCAAGAAAATTAATGTGTCTCTAGGTCACATTTTAAAATAATAGAAAGTCTTTCTATTTTGAAAGAAAGTATATCCTGATTTATAGAATGATCATTAACTCTGGAAATACATCATAATTACATAACAAACTTTGAAAGAACAATACTCTTATTTTCTCGAAACAAGACTTTTATTCTTGCAATGATGTAGTAACAAGTAATAGATGAAACCTTTCACCTTTTTCTAGAAAATTGGACAAAACATATGAAACAATTTTCAATCATTGAGGTTTAGGAGCACAACATCATGAACCCTGAGAGAACTCGGGAAACAGAGGCTTATGATTTCTCTGATTTCTGCCAGGAAACATACATGGGTATCTCAAGGGCACTTGGTGGACTTGGTGAGTTGGGGACACAGAGACTAGTGTTCAAAAAGTCTAAGTGGATCGAAGTTGTGTGGAAGAGTTCTTGATATAAGGAAACATGTCCCAAAAGAGCTCCAGAAATCTGCATTAGGGGATTTGAATCTCTGTTTACAAATAAGATGTGGGCCGGGGGCGGTGGCTCACGCCTGTAATCCCAATACTTTGGGAGGCCGAGGTGGGCAGATCACGAGGTCAGGAGATCGAGACAGTCCTGACTAACACGGTGTAACCCTGTCTCTACTTAAAAAAGAAATATAACAAATTAGCCAAGCATGGTGGCGGGCGCCTGCAGTCCCAGCTACTCCGGAGACTGAGGCAGGAGAACGGTGTGAACCCGGGAGTCGGTCGGAACTTGCAGTGAGCCGAGATCGCGCCACTGCACTCCAGCGTGGGGGACAGAACGAGACTTCGTCTCAAAAAAAGATGTGTACATGTAGGATATAACCCCATAGTCTAATGAAAGTGTGACTGAAGAGTTATAGGCTAAACAGTTCCAGAACGCATCAGTTAGAGTGGTATGTCCTTGTTGAATACTAGGGATGCTCTAGATGTTCTAGAAGGGCCACACGTTGGTGGTAGGGGTAAACTCTCACAGAAGTGAAAAATGCTCTCAGTAAAACCTATGCCTGGCACATGCCAAGAAACGGAACAATATAATCCAAAGCATGCTCCCGAAACAGGCACTCAGGAAAGATAAACCTAAATGTGACAGAAATGATAAAAATAGTAGACAAGGAATTTGAACAGGTATTATAACTATGTTCAAGATTTAAAGAAAAACATAGGCATAGAAAAAAAATGAGGCTATATTAAAGAATCATATGTAAATATAAAAATGAATAATATATCTGAAGTGAAAAATAAATTCCTAGAGGCAATTAGCAGCTGATTAGGCAAGAGAGAAGAGTTGATTAATAGAGTTGAATATATAGCAATTGGAACAATTCAAAATGAAGCCAAGTTAGGAAAAAATATAAAAAGTAATTAACATATTCTCAGTACTCTGTTACAGTAACAAGCAGTCCAAAAACATGTATTTGAAGTTCCAATAGAAAACACGTGAGAGAAAACAATAACAAAAAGAAATGATGACCAGGAAACTGATAAAACTGGAAATCCAGTGATCCAAGACACTCAAAACACCCTAAAAGAATAAACAAAACCACATCAAGACCCATTGTCATCAAATTTGTGAAAACGAATAATAGAAAATCTAAAAAGCAGGAGAGAAACAATATCATACTAGGCACAGAGAAACAAATATAAATAAAACTGCAGGTGTTTTCTAGAAACCAAGCCACAAGACAACAAAAGAATATATTCAAGTGCTGAAAGAAATGTAACCGGTCAACCTAGATATCTATACTCAGTGAAATTTATTTTTCAGAAATAAAAGTAAAATAAATACTTTAGAATGAATGAAGACAAAATTTGTTCTCATCAGGTTTTGACTAAAAAATGCTACAAACTTCGTACAGAAGAAGAAATATAATAGTAGAAGACTTGGATATATACAAAGATATAAAATTTTCATTGAATAGCAATAAATATAACTAGTTATTTTCTATTTTTATTCTGTTATGAGACCTTTGACTGCTTAAAGCAAAAATATCTTGGACTTCATATACAGAAGTAAAATAAAAAATAAGATAGGAAGAGGAAATGGAATTCTGGAGTTTTCACATTATATGAAATAAAATACTATGTGAAGGTAAATTTGATGGGTTAAATATGTACATTTTATACCTTAAGGGTCAACTAAAAAATAAAATATGTTTTCAATAGATCAATTTTGGATAAAATAGAATACAATAAAATATGTTATTCCAAAGAAAAGAAAGAAGAAACAAACAACAGATGTGAAAATTTGGATATTAAGAGCAAGATAGTGTATTTATACCTAACAGAGATTATAACATTGAAATAAAATTGTCTATACACTGCACATAAACTTTCCAATTCTAATTAACAGGAGAAGATTGTCAGACTGGATTTAAAAGTAAAGCATGACACATTATATCCTGTTAAAAATAACACTTTACAGCCAGACATAATGGCTCACACCTGTAATAGCACTTTGGGGGGGCCATCACTTTGGTGATGTACACCTGTAGTCTGAGCTACTGGGGAGGCTAAGGTGAGAGTATAGCTTAAGCTGGGAGGTCAAGGTTTCAGTGAGCCAAGATTGTGCCACTGCACTCCAGTGTGGACAAGAGAGTGAAACTCTGTCTTAAAAAAAAAAAAAAAAAATTAAACTTTAAAGACAAAAGTAAAATAGAAATAAAAGAACAAAAATATATACCACAAATCACTAATGATATTAGTGTTTGAGTGGCCTTGTTAATATCATGCAAAATAGATTTTAGTAAAATAAATATTGTGGGAAATAAAAATGGATATCTGATAATTGTGTTTGCTATTTAAGAAGGCACAAAAATCTAAAACGAATACATACCTAGAAAAAGCTTCAAAACACAAAGCAAAATCCAATAGAACTGAAAGAAGAGAGACAAATTGACAATTATATTCATAGCTTTCATCACTTTACATTTAGTAAATGCTAGAAAAATTAGACAGAAACCAGTAAGCATATAGAAGACCTGAACAACACTATTAACCAACTTGACCTAATTGACATTTATAGTACCCTCTAGCCAGTAACGGTGGAACACATATACTCAGTGGACATGGAACCAATATACAATATAAATGTATTTAATTTTCTTGTATATTACAGTAAGTCTGTTCAAATGGGAGAGTATTATATACTTAGGGGTTGCATGTTTGAGAATACAGGAATACAATGCCTGCCACTACAACCCAATGCATATGTATATAAAAGATTATAATCACTTGATCTACTATGCTGACTTCTTAGAATGAGAGACTGAGTCACGCAGTCCTGATACACACGCACTGTTAGAAAATAAAAAGAAAACTATACATGTTAATCATTGTTTCATGCAAGCAATTCCAACTCATTCTTGCACTCACACACATACTATCGCAGACACATACTATCACATAACATAGCTAGCCCCCACTGTCACTCAACTACCTTCCTGGAATCTGACCACACACAAATAAACACACACATTCAGACTCTATTCATGACATTGGGGTTTTAGCATCACTGAAAACTTTTGGCTTTGCTAGTCTTGGTTCTTTAGCTTTTGGTAAGGACTCTCTGTTGTAATACATTGTACCACTGCACCACTCCACATGAACTAGAACTTTGCTACCCACTATATGACTAGGACCAGTAGCATTAGAATCACCCAGAAGCTTGTAAATCTCAGAACCCAACTTCAAAGAAACTTCATTTTAACAAAATCCCCAGTAAATTCTTAAGTACATGGCAGTTTGAAAAGCACTAGCTTAAAATATAAGCTTCATAAAAGTGTAAGTTTGTGGCTGGGCGTGATGGCTCATGCCTGTAATCCCAGCAATTTCGGAGTCTGAGGCAGGTGGATCACCTGAGGTCAGGAGTTCGAGACGAGCCTGGCTAACATGGCTAAACCACATCTCTACTAAAAATATAAAAATTAGCTGGGTGTGATGGTGGGTGCCTGTAATCCCAGCTACTCAGGAGGCTGAGGCAGGGAGAATTGCTTGAACCCGCAAGGCAGAGGTTGTGGTGAGCCAAGATCGTGCCACTGCAGCATTCCAGCCTAGGTGACAGAGCAAGACTCTGACTTAAAAAAAAAAAAAAAAAAAAAAAAATAGTGTGAGTTTGTATATATTTGTGTGTGTTGGTTCTATGGTCTGAATATTTGTGTGCATTGGTGCTATGGTCTGAATGTTTATGGTTATACCACTAAAATGTGTCTGTTAGAATCCTCACTGCCAATGTGATGGTCCTTGGAAGGTGATTAGGTCACTGGAGTACACCTTCAAAAATTGAACTATTGTTCTTATAAACGATGCCCAAGAGAGACTCATCATCTCTTCCCCCATCTGAAGATGCAGTGAAAAGACTGCTGTCCATGAAACAGTAACTGGGTCATTCCTGGACATTGAATCTGTTGACATCTTTTTCTTGGAATTCTAGACTCCAGATCTGTGACAAAAATATCTGTTTTCTACAAGCTACACAGTTTATGGTATTTTGTTATGACAGTTTAAATGGACTAAGAAAATCTGACAGAGAATGTATCTTTTTATTATTTTATTCCCATAAGATATTAGAGTTATCATTATATAGTCATACTCAATAATCATGGGGAAAGTGAATGTATAAAAAGAGGAAAGGCCGGGCACGGTGGCTCAAGCCTGTAATCCCAGCACTTTGGGAGGCCGAGACGGGCGGATCACGACGTCAGGAGATCGAGACCATCCTGGCTAACACGGTGAAACCTCGTCTCTACTAAAAATACAAAAAACTAGCTGGGCGAGGTGGCGGCGCCTGTAGTCCTAGCTACTCGGGAGGCTGAGGCAGGAGAATGGCGTGAACCCGGGAGGCGGAGCTTGCAGTGAGCCGAGATCGCACCACTGCACTCCAGCCTGGGCGACAGAGCGAGACTCCATCTCAAAATAATAATAATAATAATAATAATAACAATAATAAATAAAAGATAAAAAAATAAAAAGAGGAAGGAATAAATAAATACATTTAAGGTAGCTGTAGGCTATATATATAGTAAGAGAGGTAAAGGAGACTGAGAATTTTATTTAAAATGACTGAATTTGTAGAAAGGCTGAAACTTATCAAATCAAACAAAAGTGAAAATGATTTTCAGTGCAATTTTTTAAGCAAAGCCTATGAAACATAGCAGGATTATTATTATTATTATTATTTCTTTTTAAGATGGGATCTTGCTACATTGCCCTAGCTGGACTCAAACTCCTGGGCTCAAGTGATCCTCCCATGTCAGCCTCTTGAGTAGCTGAGAGCATAAGCACTCAGCACCACCAAGCCTGGCTGAATTATTATCTCATGACTAAAATACCTTTATTTAACTGTTACTTATGTGCTTAATAAAACTACAAATCTAGTTTATATTTTATATGTGTCTGCTGTGTACATAAATGCTAATTTTATGCTATAATCTATTTTTCCATGATAAGAAAATTTAGAGCACTTGAAGTATGATTTTTCTCTTGCTTTGTTAAAGAGCTATCATCAGAAAAAAATGAATGATTCCTGCCGATATTATAAGTCACTCAAAGTGTTATTGGAAAAACTGAACAATAAAATGTCAAATCTTAATTTCATTGAAGTTGTTTAATAGTACAGTGTGTTTAACCACTATAAGTTAAATAGTTTTTTTCTCATAATTATATTTTGATATGTATTCTGGAGTCAAATACTACTCTAATTCATTGTGAAACTGCATTGATGTTCTATTTGCTGACTCGTTTTCCAGCATGAGTCAACCACTTATTACAATTCTCTTTTCAAATTATTTCTATCAGGTTTCACCTATATCACTCTTTCAAACAGATCCAGACAATTGTTCTTGAGTAGCCGATGGAATATAAGTTAATTCATTTGAGAATGAAGATGTGGATTCTATACTTAAAGTGGTACACTGTTTTGGACGCGTAGGGAAGAAACTGTAACACCAACACATTTTTTGTGTCAGTAATGAAAACAAGAAGTGTTTTCTTTAAAAATATTAAAATATAAACATATTATAAATATACTTTTTAAAAGTATAAATATATTTATAATATATAATAATCCCACATGTTACTTATTTATCCATAATAATTCTTCTTTATCGCTTTTCAACCCTTTGAATCAACCTATAGTCAAAACACAGGTTAGCTAATTATGATAAGAGAGTAAAGAAAAATGTAGAAGAGATAAATAAGTTTCAAGTACGTGATTTAAGGGCATACAATAGAAGATACAATAAGACTGCATTGCTGCACATTTTAAGAAAAGGGAAGAGAGAAGGTGGAGGCAGTATAAGTCCGCTAAATCCTCATCTTTCATGCAGATTCTGTAGATAACCACTACAGTTAAAATAAAATGTACTTGAAAAAAATTTTAGTCATTCTACATTATTTTATTCTTACTAAGTCTGTGACATATTACAAACATCTGTAACGCATAATAAAAATGTGCCACTTATATAATGCTAGCTAAATCAAATTAGTTTAGAAATATTTATATATAGGTAAGGACATAAATGAATATCAAAGCGTTTGTGGTGAGAAGTATTTTAGAGTTATAGTTATGTTATTTGAATTTCTCCTAATGCTCTACCAGTCTTAGGACTAGATGTAGTTTTACATGAAAGCCCACCGTCAAATCTTTCCTGTGTGCTGGATATTGAATAAACATTTCCTAGATGAACAAAAGAATGCATGGATAGAAAAAAGAAAGAAAAGGAAAAAGGAAGTGAAAGTAATGGAGAAAAAAGAAGCAAGCAAGCAAGAAAGGGAAAAAGGAATCAGATAGGCTTGGAGAATTCTAGATAAACTTTCTTATTTTGTAATTTTTTTCACTGTTACATAGAAGAAAATAATTTAAAACCTAGGTGAGGTGAGGAGGGATACATTTGCTGCTTGTAGAGTCTGGCAGCAGAGCTTCGTAATGAACGCATATCTTCTCACTGCTCCCAAATGTTTTAAACATAAACCTTAGAATGTTCATACACTTTGTACATGAATATATTTGTTAAAAATGCTAAGCAAAATTCTACCGAATCGGACCATGTTCTCATGCTGCTTATATCTATCAGTTTGAATTGCTTTATTTTCTCACCTCAAAATTCCTGTTAAATCTGTGACAACTGTGGTGAATAGTTTCTTCATTCTTTACATTTTGTTGCCCAGCAAATGTTCAATTGATTTCTCATTTGAGTAAAAAAGTAAACACAAAATGACTTCAGTGAAAAAGTAAACATCTTTATATAGATAGTATATTAGTCCGGGCTCTCTTAGAGGGAAAGAACTAATAGGATACATATATACTAGTATACACACACACACACACACACACACACACACATATATAAGTATACACACAAGTATATATATGTGTGTGTATATATATGGAAGTTTATTAAATATATATATATATATAGGAATCTATTAAGTATTAACTCTATTAAGTATTAACTTACACGAACGATCATAAGGTCCCACAATAGGCTGTCTGCAAGCTGAGGAGAAAAGACAGTCAGTTTGATTTCCAAAACGGAAGAACTTGGAGTCTGATGTTCAAGGGCAGGAAGCATCCAGCAAAGGAGATAGATGTAGGCTAGGAAGCTAGGCCCATCTCTTCGCTGCACTTTTTTTTTTTCCCCTTCTTTATATTCACTGTGGGTGATTAGATGGTGCCCACCCGATTAAGGGTGGGTCTACTTCCCCAGCCCACTGACTCAGATGTTAATCTCCTTTAGTAACACCCTCACAGACACACCCAGAATCAATATTGCATCCTTCAATCCAATCAAGTTGACAGTCAGTATTAACCATCACAGATGGAAGGCTTTTATCAGCTTACATTGTCAAAATGAGAAATTATTTTCAATATAGAAAGCCAGAGAAAAGAGTATCTTTGAGAATTCTTTCCACTTTACTAGTCCTAGAAGTTTTAGTTTATTTAATTGTATTTGTGTTGAACTGAAGGCATCATTTACAATGATTTTCTACTTGTTTATGTCCTTAATCCTATGCCTAGCCTAGTATATTTTCTCTGATTATTATGACTGGATTTCAGCCACACCAAAGATAGTTCAACACCCAGAATAAGTACTTTGTTGCTATAATAGGGCTATATTGATTTGGTATTAAATACATTCACTTGAATTAGTTTGTACAATTTATTTTCTATCCTGTTTATCACCTCTTCCTTAACCACAAGTTTGCAAATAAAAAGCCAAGGGAAAGACAAAATCATTGCTTTGTACTTATATATTCTAAGTACTCTTAATTTTTCTCATCCAAATTGTTTGCTTATAATTCATATGTACATTAACTTGTGAATTTTTATATGTAGGCTCTGGAATATATGAATTGACTCGCATTTTTATGTTTATATTTAAGCACCTGTAATGTGTTTGAGAGATGTAGAGGCTGATCTCTCAAAAGGAAAAATACATTGTCACAAGGAAGCAGTAACACATAATAAGCTTTATTTAAGCATCATGTTGACAAGATGACATGAAGGAGCAGAAGAAAGTCTTATCACAGCACAAAAACTTCAAGAGGCATCAGTATGGGGCCACGATCCAGAAGGCGAAGAGAACTCATAAGCAGCAGAATTCACAAGTAGAAAGATTGCAGCGAGAGCTCATGTATTACGATGGGGAGTCTTTGGGTCAGAGTATTCCAAACGACGTATAAAAGGCTTAGGTCTCTTATAACAATAGGAATTATTTTATCTATGGCTAGCAGATGTTGGGTGCAGTTTGGCTGAGTATACAAAGCAAGCAGACTCTAATGGCTTAAAAAATTTGTTTATAGAGGCTATGTTTAATACAACTGGATTGTTGACATTTGAGTTTGGTATCGGTGGGCTTTTGAGCCTACTGTAAACAACAGAAGGTCACATCTTTAAACCATTTCTATAACTGCACACATAAAAGTAGTTGGTAGATAATAAAGCTTCAATATTTAATTGCTATAAAAAGTAAATTGTTAATTATAAATTAGAAAATCATAACTATGCCTTTTGTAACTATAGAAGAATCTGATTTTATTCAATTGAATTCTTTTCAGCTATAATATTACAAAAGAAAGGAAACTATTAGGAAAAGAAAAAAGTATGAAATGTAAATATCATTTTAAATGGTTTAGGTCTTTGAGAAATGTGTAAGTTTCAGACCTTGTTTACCATATTTGTTCTTACTGAATGAAAATGATGCAAATAGCATTATATTCCTGTGCTTTAAAAAATTAGGTCAGAGGCTTGGCACAGTGGTTCATGCCTGTAATTCCAGCACTTTGGAAGGTCAACATGAGAGAACTGTTCGAGCCCAGGAGCTCCAGACAAGCCTGGGCAACATAAGGAGGCCCCATCTCTACAAAAAATTAAAAATTAGCTGGTGTGGTGATGCAAGACTGTAATCTCAGCTACTCAGAAGGCTGATGTAGGAGGATTGCTTGAGCCTAGGAGGTCTAGAATGTAGTAAGTGGTCACTACTGCACTCCAGTCTGGATGGCAGAAAGATCCTGTCTCAAAAAATAAAAACGAAAATAAAAATTTAGGTCAAACTTTCATTTCCGAAGTGTTTAATACTTAGATTTCTCAACTAAACATCCCACTACTGAGTATCTATCTAAAGGAAAATAAATTCTTTTATTAAAAAGATACCTGTACTGGTAAGTTTATCGTGGCATTATTCACAATACCAAAGTCATGGAGTCAACCTAAGTGTCCATCACTGGTGGATTAGATAAAGAAAATTTGGGACATAATACACCTAGGAATACTACACATCCATAAAAAATGAAATCCGGTTCTTCACACCACATGGATGCAGGTGGAGGACATTATCCTAAGTGAAAAAACTCAAACAGAAATCAAATACCACGTTCTGACTTATAAGTGGTAGCTAATCAATGGGTACACATGAGCAGAAAGATGGAAGCAAAAGATCCAGGGAACTCCAAAAAGGAAAAGGTTGGAAGGGGTATGGGGGTTGAAAAACTATGTAGTGGGTGCTATGTTCAATATTTGCATGATGGGTTAACTAGAAGCCTAAACCGCAGCATTACATAATATACTCCCTGCACGTGTACCCCCTGAATCTAAAAACAACAACAACAGTATTATCATCAATGGAAATTAAGATCACAAATATTTAAGTTCCAAATCATACAGATAACTATATAAGATTACTATTAAAGATACTATGTACAGATAACCATTACAACTTTTTTTTTTTTTTTTTTTTTTTTGAGACGGGGTCTCGCTCTGTCGCCCGAGCTGGAGTGCAGTGGCCAGATCTCAGCTCACTGAAACCTCCGCCTCCAGGGTTTACGCCATTCTCCTGCCTCAGCCTCCCGAGTAGCTGAGACTACAGGCGCCCGCCACCTCGTCCGGCTAGTTTTTGTTTTGTTTTGTTTTTTTTAGTAGAGACGGGGTTTCACTGTTAATACAGCCTTTTTTTTTTTTTTTTTTTTTTTTTTTTTTTTTGAGACATGGTCTTGCTCTGTTGCCCAGGCTGGAGTGCGGTGGCGCAATCTCGGCTCACCGCAAGCTCCGCCTCCCGGGTTCACGCCATTCTCCTGCCTCAGCCTCCCGTGTAGCTGGGACGACAGGCGCCCCCCACCACGCTCGGCTAATTTTGTTTATATTTTTAGTAGAGACTGAGTTTCACCGTGTTAGCCAGGATGGTCTCCATCTGCTGACCTTGTGATCTGCCCGCCTCAGACTCCCACAGTGCTGGGATTACAGGCTTGAGCCACTGCGCCTGGCCTACGATACATATTTTTTAAAGATTCAATACAATGTATGGCTAAATTGCTTTTCTGTATATAAAGATTCATCTGCTTACAACAGTTAAGGGTTTTTAGTCTATCAAAATGTAACGTTTATTTCATCAAAATTTTTGTTCTTTTGTCCATTTCAACAATGATGAGCCTGTTTTCAAATAAAATTTGGGGGATTTAACTTTAATGCTAACATAAACTTTGGTTCTATATGAAGGTTTTCTGTCAACTGTCAGTTTTTCTTCTCTACCCTTCAAGCATGTCTTTGTATTTAGTGGAACATGAAATTCATAGCCTGTAGAGTATCATTCTTTACATTTTTTTTTTTTTTTGTATCGATAGGTAAGGACTTGTTACTACCCTTTTATTTATTTTTTCTGGTGGTTTTGTTGGTCTTCTTCCTTTCCCTCTCTCCTTCCTTCCTGTCTTTCTTTGAGTAAAAGTGATTTTTTTTTTTTCCTGGTAGTATGTTTTAATTTCTTTTTATTTTTTGCTACTAACTGCTATATATTTTATGGAATTTTTATAGGAAGAATATAATTAGAAATTTAGTTTTTATAGGAAAATATAATTACAATTTTTAATTTTTATAGAAAGAATATAATTAGAAATTTTAATTATGTCAGAATTTTTTTCTATTTCTAGGTCAATGGTAAGATATTACAATATTAAATACCATTTTAGGTTTCTTTGATGTATTTTTATTAAAAATATTAATAATCCATAGCACTTTTACATGTATACCTAAAAGATTTCTTTGGCATTTTAACTCGTAAGAAAATTATATAATTTTATTTAAATAACTATAATCTTCATATTTCTTTAAGAATTTTAATGACCTAAGATAACATGCAAAGTAAATTTGCAATTATCTAGTCTAATACATTTTATCATATTTTGAGAGGACTTACTCTAGTTTTCTGGATCCTAATATAACATGGACTCTTGTTCAATCTAAAAAAATTTAGTCATAATGCAGGGCCAATCATGTCAATTCAAAGTGAAAATAGAAATAAAACATCTTGATTCTTGGTTATTTTAATGTCATGGGTTGTGTAAGCCATTTTCTGGTCTTTTTTATGGCGATGAATCAAATTAAAAATTTATGCTATGGAAGTCCATAAACATGTCTGATTCTTTTTGGAGTTCACTACATCACATTTGAGTCTATAGGATCCCTCAAATTGTTCCAAAGATATTTCAAAGATGTTCCTTCTCTCAGTATGTACTCCGCCTAACAATCCTCCAAAAAATAGTCTGATAAAACCAAATATATACAAATTTGGACATTTGTAAGTCTACATGTGTTCGATTCAAAGAAAAAAATAAAAGTAGCTTTAACACTATAATCTCCTGTTATATTTTATAAAGCTCTCCCAATGATAAATAAACTCTATTGAGTTACTTTATAAAATTGATTATATAGTATCTATAGTTTAAAATATATAATACATATTATTTTAAATGTTGTTTTATAAATTTGTTTTTGTCTATCCATATAAAATATGCATGATATTAAAATCCACTTGTGATGGAACACACGTTTTCATGTACTTTAATTTTTAATTTTTGTGGGTACATAGAAGGTATATATATTTATGGGATACATGAGATATTTTGATACAAGCATACAATGTGTAGTAATCACATCAGGATAAATGGGGTATTTATCATGTCAAGCATTTAGCATTTCTTTGTTTTACAAACATTCCCATTATACTTTTAATTAAAATATGCAATACGTTATTAACTATTGTCACTCTGTTACGCTATCAAATACTAGACCTTATTCATTTTATCTAATCATATATTTCATGAGAACACATGCAAATCTCTTCTACCAGAAACAATCAAAACGGTCAAACGGGGGAATATTCAATAATTAACTTGTCTCAGTGAGGATGTATTCAATTCAAGTTGGGCCTTCTTTTACTTAGAATAGCTGATACATTTTTTATTTAAAGTTATTGGCCTTATTTTTAAAAATTAGTATTGCATTAAATATATTCAACAGTTTTTATGGCATAGCTTCTATAATAAAATATTTTTTAATTAAGCATAATTGGCCCTAAAAATCAAAATGCAATATTGGCAATACCTATGAAGGACATTATATATAAAATGAGAGTAATATAACTTCTATGTATAAAAGGATATAGTAAGATGAAAAAGTATAGTTGAGATTTTACATTCTTCTAATGTAAATAACAGTGTTCTTATTTCTTTATGATCCATGAGTCCTTATAATACACTTTTTCATGTATTTTATTTATTTCATTATTCTCTCACATGTTCTCACAGTATTCTCTCACATTACTAACAACCAAAATACAGATTAAAAATAAACTGTGTGGTCTAGCACCTAATGCATTGTTTATGCATAAAAACTTGAATGGAGATGTGTTCATCTATATCATTCTAGATTTACATCCCACTTGAAGTGATGGCATGTAATGGGAATACATTCTCTGATCCTTTTTTACTAAAGAGAAATATGTTGCCAATATGCTTATAAGCAATATGCTGCATAAGCACTCATCTAACAAAAGTTTGGGAAAATAGGTGTCAATATTTTGTATGTTCAAAAAAGTAGAAAAAGGCAAGTAAGAAAAATTGTAGTTAAATTTCAATGAAAATCTTGTTCAATATTTCCTTCCTAGGAAAATACTGTTTGTAACTTTTGATTACACAATGAGAAAAATATTCAATTTTATTTGGCAATTGGGCTGTACAAAAGTCTGCTTCCTTACTACTTTTATCTAATTTTATAACTTGATGAATATAAATTTTAAAACAACCTGATCTATTCTCAGAAATTTGATTGAAGTGTTGTTTCTTTTCCAATAAATGATGTGAATTTTCATAGTGTTCTCCTCTGCTCTTCTGTATGTCATATTTAATTTCATTTCTGTTTTCTATTTCCTTGACTGCCTTTATCAGTCCAGTGCTTGATACAGGCAAACAGCCCTGACATTTAAAGCAGAAGAGCTTGAATACCATGAACTTGGCATTCAGAATTACATTTTCCCGGCTGGAAATTGCTGACCTTAACATCTTTCTAAGCACTAAACCATTTATTTAGAAAATCTTATCAGAAAGCAATATTTACTTCTTTGAATCCTATCCTGTTTTCAAACAGTACAAACTATCTAATCCCATCGAAATATTTTATTTATAGCATTGTTTAAACACAGATTTACATGGTTCAAAACAATAAAACATTCATTTTCATTTCGTTAACTCTGTACTTGCAAAGATATTACTATTTTTTCAAGTAAATATAAAAGTATAATATGCCTAGTTTAAACTAATTCATTTATTTAGGAACATGAACATTAAGGGTATTAAACACTCTCAAAATTAAAGAAACTATTGTTTTTGCCACCATGTGATAATATTAGATATTATAACCCAATTTTATATGCCACAGCAAATGCTATGTTTGCTGTTTAAAAATTATTTAAAGGATCCAATTATGAAGAAACTATTATGTTCAAAGGGTGAAATGAATTACTTTAATTTGCTAGAGATAACTAGTTTGTTAAGCACTCAAACAAATTTGTGCTTTAGGTGAGAAAATGTAAAATGTAATGAACATGAAGGAAAGCTTTCTCCCATCTGTTTGTACTTTTTGTTGTTGTTATAATGTGTAAATGTAAGAGATCTGTCTAGTGAAATACAGAAGAAAGTATAAAATTTGTGGCTGCATTTATTTAAAATTACTAAATTAATTTTACTACATAACCCAGACACATTAACTCTATGAATGCATTTTATTTAGAATTCCTGAATGTATTGAAATAATGTATATTCAAAATCAAAATGAATTATTTTATATAATATGCAAGCTGTATTTATACTACACTGAGGGAACAAAAGCATTTTTAAACAGCAAGCTTTAAAGATAGTACATTTTCTTCTGCTGGGTGGTAATACATTTATTCCATTCTTAATGTTTTCTGGAATCCAAAGCAGTGCTTATATATGTAGATCCTTTACAGTAAATTAGAGTACCAACTTAAGAATTTAAGTATAATTAAAAGTTTGTCATTCTTCAATAATAAGATAATATCACCCAAATCCTACTCCTTTTTCAGGCGTCTCAAAACAGTAGTAGGACCAGATGACTATTTCTATGATGTGTCTGTCTATTCAGGTGTCTTGTTACCTCCCAAAGTAAGGTCCCTAGGCCAGCAGCATCAGGTCACCTGGGCACTAGCTAGAAATGTGAACTTTTAGGCCTTAGATGATTGTGATACATGCTAAATTATGAGAACCACTGGCCTAGAGCAGTTTCTACCATTTTTCTGTAATCAATCCTAAATATAGCTCTAAAAATTTCCCTAAGACATGTAAACAACCACAACTTACTTAGAATAATAGTTTGTCTTAGAAAAACAAAACAAAAAAAGCTTAATGGTCTCAAAAACTAATTTGTTACATATTATGATATACCTACACATGAGTTTACATTTTATTTTGTTATACTTCATATGCTAGTACAGGTTCATGCCATGTGTCATAGTGAGAACATGATTTTAGTTTTTACTTATTTACACTGAGATTCAAGCTATGACACTGTTTATTACCAGTCTGATCTGAAAGCTCTCCTAATAGTACTTTTCCAACTAATAGAAAGGAAATGATATCCAAGGGTTTTTTGAAAATTAATTCTTGCAAATTGTTTGGAACAATACAGGTGACCAAGATGTGATTGTCTTTTTCCTATGTTTTTCTACCTATAACTTCTCCTTTTTCTTGCAAATATTTATATTTAATTATAAGCTGAACCCCATCTTTCTAAAAGGTATAGCTTAATTCCAGCAGCTTTCATAAATATAAAGTATGCCCTTGGTTATCGACCTCTGAATATTTAGCACTTCCTCAAATTTTCCTATTTTATCCAATTATATTCACACATGTGTGCAATTTTACCCAATCTATTTTGTCTTTCTATGGAAGTATCAGAACTTGAGAGTAGGAAGTATCGTTAGCTTTCACTCTTAATGCCACATTGTCTAGTTAAAAGCTTTGCAGGTGTCATGCACTTGTTGAAAATAGACTATGTCCTCTTACTTGTACAACATTCTTTTCATCTTGGAAGAAAAAAAAATACTTAGGCATTGTCATAATTGTCCTTCACTTAATTCTACAATAATACAATCTCCAAAAACCAATTTTACTTTTCAAATTTTAATTACTACTTTCATTCTGCTTTCACAAAGATCAAAATTATTTTTCTTACGTTGGTTTAAGTTTTAGTAACTGTGAGTAAATTATTAACCATACATTTTTTTCTTTCTATGTTCTACCAAATCAAAAATCTTTGCCACTACAACTTATTTATTTCCTGTCACATATACTTGAAGACATTTTATTATTCCACAATTTTCTGAAGTCATATTTTATGTTGTCAGTGACCATGTAATCTAACGTTCCTTTTTTCTCTTTAGTTCCAACTTTACATTATGTTCTACTGGACTTAATAGTAAAATGGTTTTCTGTCTCATATTTCCTAATGTCTATTTTATTTCCTTCAGGACCATTTTTATGGCCTGGATTAACTCACTATTTCAGTCGTCTCCAATAGATATTAAAGCAGAAATGCATTAAATAAGTACAGAGGACACTAGAGAGGGTATGCCTTTGTCTTCTTGAATTTTATGATCAAGAAAATCATGTCTAAAATTTCGAGAAATATATTCTTGTGAAATGAATCCAGGTACTATGTTCTGTGATGAAATACTTCTTCTTTTGCAACATTATTCTGAGTATATAATTAAGAACATAAAAGATACAGGTATTCATCACATGATTGACAAAAATAAACATATGTAATATATTTCTCTAAAAAAAGCTAGAGAGCATATTGGAAGATTGTGTTCTTAATTACATGCTAACGACGAAGATTTATCAAGAATTACATAAAACAAAATATTTCAAATGATTTGGACTGTCACTATATTGTTCTTTTATATCAGTCAATACAAACTTCTGTAATGTGACATTTGAACAGATTCTGAAGGAAGTGTGCGATCAAGCCATGTGAATATCTAGAAGGAAAACATGCTGGGTGAGGGGAGAGCAACTGCAAATACCCTGAATGGAGGTATGCCTGTTGAAATTGTGTAAGTACAAAGAGGGAAGAGTGTCTGAAAGGCAGTGAACAAGTGAGGATATTGGGAAATGAGATTCAGCAAATAGCAAGTTCTAGCTCATAAAATTCCTTATAAGAACTTTGGAATTTGACTAAGATCAAAACTATTAGAAGGTTTTGAGTAGAGCAGTGACATGATGATATATATATCTTAGTAAGAATATATTAAGAGAGAATAGGTTTAAGGGCAAACTGGAGGCAAATGGACCAGTTACAGAAACTGATTCAAAGGTAAAGAGAAGATGATCATGGAAGAACCTGGTGTTAGTGATGTAAACTGTAAGTAGTGACTAGTTTTTGAATAAATTTCAAGGAAACATCAACAGGATTATTTTTGTGGAACAGATGCAAAATGAGGAGACTCAAATATGACTGTAAGTGTTTGTCTCAAGAAAAACATAGACTTATTCACAGAGAAGAATCCAGGAAAGGGAAGTTGTTGATCAAGATATGGGGGGTTGGGCAGGTGGTAAGTGTTCAAGTTTTTTATATATTCTGATAAGATGCCTATTTTACATATATTATAAATAAAGATGTATAGTTTTCAATTAGCTATGTTAGTGTGGACTTGTGAAGTAAAAGCTGATTCTTAGGCTGTATGATGGTTATTTTAAACACAATTATTAGCCCTCCATTATTTAAATGGATTGCCAATTTAGAATATTTATTTTTAGGGCTTAGGAGTCCTGAATTTTGGATATAAAATTATTTTGCATATCAAGACATCCTGAGAATTCTTTGCAAATGCCAAGTGAACGGAATAGGAACCCAATTAGTCCCTCAGTGTGACAGACACATAGAAGTAGGCCCTCCCTAAAGAAGCTGTCACACTTTTTAAAAAATGAGAAAAGATCCATCATACGGAGTTTTTTTTTTTTTTCTATTTTTTACAAATTCTGAAAGTAGAAAAATGTGTACTAAGTCAAAAATAAGTTAACAAAGACAGGTCTGTTTATTCTACCACTGTATCTACTATTATAAATGAAACCTGGTGAGTAATTAATACACTTAGAATGATTATTTATGTTCTGAAGCAAACACATTTCAATGTTTTTAAATAACACACAGAAAAATCACGATTTCTCTCTCAAATGCCACCTTTCTGATATCAAAATAGTTAAATTTTTATACAAATATGTTTATATTTTTTCTTTTTAGAAATATTTCCAAGTTCGTATGTCACTTCATACTAGATATGTATAAGCTCATTCTATAAATTTTACATATAAATATGTAATTTTCTAAAATATATTCATAGTATATCTTTGATCCTTGCATTCACTACATCAGAGTGTAAATGTGGAGCTATCCTCTACCAATAATTCCATTGTTACCTTATTCTTATCTATAAAACTTATTAAAATCTATGTTTCTCCAAGTGTATGCAGCTAATATAACTTCCATAATAAGATAAATATTGTCAATCATCGACCCATCATGTTATAAATTACAGTGGCAAACTTCAAATGGTGTTCCTTACATTTTTCAGACAATGTCGTTAAATTACGTTGAATAAGTATTCTACTTAGCTCCCTGGAAAAGTGGTACAGAATTTTTAAGTCTATTTATCTGTTTTATACATTATGAAAAGATTTTTAAAGATAGATACATTTTGCTTTGACTTAATTTGAACATGCGTATCTAGATATAAAAGATATCTAAATAAGAATATATACATTTGTATATGTAAACAATACCATAATCCTGATATAACTTGCATTTCAGCTTATACTCACGTTGTGTATCTTTTACTGAACTCTAAAGTATTGCCTTAGAAGATGTATGATTCATCAGTTTTGGGACTTTATGCATTATATATGCCTAATGACAGTTCAAACTTATAGAACATTTGTAACATATTTTGTTTTGAATTTTAGCTCAAATTTTATTCATGGATGATACATGTTTGCTTATGAATTAATACAACTCATTTATGTGCAGCCATTCAGTTCTACCATGGTTGTTCAGTCATAATTTGCATTCCTAATTAATCATATTTAAGCATATAGTGAAAAGCCTAGCCATGTGCATTAAAGTCATGTTTGTGAGTCATATAATTCTATAGGGCATACATGATTATTCTTTATAAAGGAAGTCAATTGCACAAAATTTTCAACTTAAAAGAAGTAATAAGAAAGGAAATATATCTCCAACTATATTTAGATATCCATACCATATTCTCTCCGTTGAGTCTTAACTGAATCTCCAGTAAATAAAATCAGCATTTTCAAATGAAAACGAACCTGTTAATATCTGAATAGCATAACTTTAAATTTTCAAAGTGAGCAATTATGTAAATATATGACAGCTAAATGTGTGGCTATTCTTTTTTCAAAAACAGTAGAGCCAGTGATTCAAGATATAGACACCATTTTCTAGTTCATATTTTTGTTAATCAGTTTTACGCTGCTTAGAGATGAAGGCTTTAATGCTAAAATTTTGTATTTAAAAATTCCCTCACTTTACACTGAATATTTGATACATTTTTTTCTTGTAAATCTGTGCATGTTTGTGTGTGTGTGTGTGTGTGTGTGTATAGACAGAAAAATACATATACATTGCTGTTGCTCTTTTGCATTTCTTTGGCTGTTCCTCAACTAGTTTTATGTATCTGTTGGCTATTTAGTTACCCTTCTAAGAAATAAATTGCTTAAGGAAACTTTCTGTATTCTAAGACCATGAAGTATGTTATAATTTATTCTAATACCTTTATAATACGGTTTCTTAAATTTCTTTAACTGCTTTCAATGTACTGACATTAAGTAATTCAGAATATTCCATTATTACACTTTTATCTTTAGTGCCCATCTTATGTTTCATTCCTGATACCAGTAGGAGTTTTGGGCATTGTTTCTCTCCAGTTGTGCAGGTCAAATTAGGACTCATAACAAGCTGTCCTTCTATTTCAGTTCTAGGAACATCATAATAAATTCATTACTGCCAAATATCCCTGAACTCCAGTCTGGTTCCTGCTTGATCCATGCTGCTCTTTACAATCACTACCTTGTTTGTGGCAATTAAGTGCTGCTACCAGAACTCTGCTCTTCTGGGAGCTCCTACTTACATTTACATCAGGTTGCCCTTTTTAATGGTAATGTCAGCTATTCTTCTATTGTCAGCTATTATAAATATTTTTGAGGATTTGTGAACTCCTTCACCAATGAATTTTTCCATGCCTTGGTAAAGAGAGCTATCTCCATGCCCTCTCAGTATTAAAGGGATGAGTAAGTGAGTCAAACATAACAAATTTACTTTAGCATTTCTAATGTCCAAAGACTTGGGATTCACATCTCTGCATTAGGAAAAGAAAATCCTGGCATCTTAACCTGTTTAGATATAGGTCACAAGTTTATTACAATTTCCCATAAACCAATCAAGCATGTGGTGAGTAGCTCTCACAGCCATTTATGCAAGAACACAGTGGCCTGATCCTCTGGAAGTGCAAATGTATCTTTCTGACCTAACATTACAGAGACATTTTTAGATCTGGACCTCAGATTTCTACACTGAGTTTTAGATAACATTATAATGCATTACTAAGTATTTATTACTAGTAATATTGGCAATATGTCCTCTATTATTCATTTATATTTTTACATTTGTTTCAAGTCAAAATCATAAGAGTATCGAGATTCATGCCACCATAAAGCTAAGTGAGGCAGTGTCAAAAGATAAATTCATGTTTCTGGCTGTTAATACCAATGTGAATATATGCTTGATGTTGGCATAATCTTATCTGCCTTTTGGCTCAGAGCTGTCTTTGGAGTCTCACCTTCCCTGACTTCTTGGTTTCAAATTTGTCTTCATAACATGTTTCTTCCTTTAACCCAGACCCTGCATTTGATTATTGAGATTTTTGTCTTGTTAAATGTTGCTATCCTCTGGGACACAACCTCTAGATGCCCACTGGTTCACAGGTATTTCATCTTGTTTTTTCTTAATATCAGGAAAAGTGTATTGGATTAAAGTTTTATGCGGATGTATACTTCTTAAGCCTTATGTTCTTGCATTAACTTCCTCTTAATGTCAAATCTATAGTTCAACTGAGATGGATTTGCTTAACACTCATGCTAAAATAGCATCTGGATAAATCTCCCTGTACTTCTATTTCCTCTGAAAGAAATAATCTTTAGATTGGGTTTACTACCCAGGAATATAAGTCAGAAGTTGACATAAAACAACAAAACCCTAATAAATGCCAGTGTGTCTTAATCCATTTGTACTACTATAACAAAATATCAGTGACTGGCTAATATGTAAAGAAGAGAAATTTATTTTCTCACCATTTTGGAGGCTGGGAGATCCAAGATCAAGGTGCTAGTAGGTTCAGTTATGTGGTGAGGGGCATTTTCTGTTTCCAAGATTGCATCTTGCTACGTCCTCTGAAGGAGAGAAAAGCTCTATCCTTATATAGAAGAGCAAGAGAGCCAAAAGCTACCTGAAGTCTCTTTTATAGGAGCTTTAATCCCATTCATGAAGGAGAAGCCCCCAGGGCTTAGTCACCACTTAAAGGACCTCACCTTTTTTTTTTTTTCCTTTAGTTTAAAATTAAGAAAGATAAAGTTTATTCTAAAGGTGAGCTCCAAAAGTAAGAAATATGGGAATATATTAGAACAGCTTGTAAAATGTATGATAAGGAAACACAATACTGTATAATATTCAGCACAAGTTAAAAAAATTCTGGTATAAAATGTGTTTCATGTTAGTTTAAAAGGATAGCATGTTAACGCATTTATTAAGAGAGAGAACCTAGGAAAAAGTAAGGAAGAACTAAGAGCATGGCTATTAACAGGCCACAGTATAGAAATTCAAGTGAAATGAATGAAGGGATTATACTATTCCAGGGGAATGGATAGTATAGAGTTTGAATTCTCTGAGGAAACAAAAGGCAGGGTGGAGGGATACAAGGTGGGGCAGAGAATTAGGCCAGGAAAATTGAAAGGAGGATGTTCAACAGGTACTACAAATGAAGCCTTATTATGATACTTAACCTTAAAGCTAGTTCTACAGCTGAGAAACTGGTAAAATGACTTATAGGAAAGAGTATATAAACAATGCAAATGCTTAGAATTGAACTTATGATTATTAAAATAAACCATTTAGAAATTTCATAACAAAAAATGAATTTAAGTGTTTTATATTATATTCTTTAAACAAACAATTATGTTCTTAAAAACAGTACGAAAGAGATGAGTGTTGTATCAGTCTGCCCTTATTTGATTTACCTAAAGAAAATCTAAAATATTATGTCCATTATGTTAGTCTGATGATTTATCTGGGGAGAAGATATTCACTGTGATGTACTGTTTTTTCCTTTTCTCAAAAGGTTAACATGTGAGGGGTCCAACCCTCAGACGCTGACCTGGTGACACATGAGAGATGTACAGTGACTCAAATATTTTGCCTGACAGTCCGGCTAAGAGGCTCTGCTCTGAGTCTGGAGCATTGCTCAGATAAGCCGGCCAAGTTCGTATTTATTTAGTTAGATTAAATGGCAAAGGCTTTGAGCCAATACACCTGTGGGTAATTAACCTGGTTGCCCTCCCCGAAGAGAGCCATCAAAGGTTAGTCTTAGCACCACATAAGTAAACAAGTTATTTAGAAAAACTCCCTTGCATTCCTTTGTACCTACTTTAAGCTATCTACTCAAGGTAAAGATTAGACTGCCTTCACCCAGATCTATTACTGAAGCTATGCAAACCTTCCAGCCTTCCAGGAAGGCTTGTGTCTATATCCTATAATTTCATCTTACAATGTTTCTAACCACACCGACTGATCCCCTACAAACATGATATCTGAAAAGACATTATGAGCTGGAAAAGCTATGAATGATGCTTATCAAGATAACAAAATCTTACAGACATAAATTAGCTGGTACAAAAGCTAGGCATGCATTTAAAAGAAAGCAGATTAAGAAGATGGTTGAAGTCCATCAAAATTATGAAAGTAAATGTCGCAGGATGGTAGAGAAAGTAAAGCTAAACAAAACGATTTGAATGGGAACACAATTGGAACTGGAGACATTTACAGAGGACAAAATTACCTTATTGAGAATTGTTAGTTAAGAGTACCTGTACATAAAATTAGTGTGAAGCTAGGAGATGAGAAGTCTTGTGAAGACCCATGAAGAGTTGAAGAACACCTGAATACTAGAAGTCAAAATGAAGAGAAAGCCCATTGGCTGACCTGCAGGAGATATTGAATAAATACTTGCAGAAAAAAATGAAATCAATTCCAGGACACGGTCAACCCAGGGTCAATAGATGGGAACATCTATTGTGGTTAGAATGTAGTGAATAGGTTAATTGACAGTAGGCAGAGATAAAATCAGATTATAACGAGTAGGAAGTAGGTAGTAGGAGGGGAGCAAAGGGGCAGGCTTGCAGCACTGGAGGTGGAAACAATCAAGAAAATCCCTCATGAACACTAGAAAGAAGAAAGTTATAATTAGTTTGCAATCAACACATGTTTTATCAAAATCTGATCTGGAAACTTTGCTGCCTTTCCTGTACTTGTAATTCTATAGTCTTTCTAAACCACTGTAAATACTTTTGCCACACGAATTGGGAAGAAAAATATATTGGTTCAATCAGTTCGCCATGAAAGTATTTGTAGATAAAACAAGAAGTACACTGTGAACCTGTTTCTGTATGTTTCTGTATGGAGACCCTGATATGAGAATGAGTAAGATTGCTGACTGTTAAAACAAAAAAACACCTTGTACCCTTCACATGTAGGTATATAGGAAGTGGTATTTGTCATCGCTAGTTGAGGGTAGGACTAATAATCCTGTCCACTTCTGACTTATTAATTTTAAATGGTTTCAACCAAGAGAAATGTAACAGCCTTACACAATGTTTTCTCTGTTATCGCAGCTTGGGTGTTATCTGTGGCGTGAATCTATTCAACACCAGCAGCAAAAATGAAGCCCTAATTTTGTGTTGAAATTATATGGGGTCAGGCATGGTGGCTCATGCTTGAGACCAGGAGTTTGAGGTTATAGTGAGCTATGATCATGCATTCCACCTGGGCAACAGAACGAGACCCTGTCTGTGAAAGTAGGGCATGGGGTGGGGGAAAGAGAGAGAGAGAGACGGAGAAAGGAAATAAATAAATAAATAAATACCTCTTTGCTCTGCAATTACACTGCCTTTTAGAGGTCTGTATTCTGTCTACAACTGCACAACCTAGATATGAAGACTGAAAATATCCAAAAACTACACAGAACAATGATCTACAGTGTACTTTTGCTTTGGATATAAACTGAACTTAATAAACGTGAAGGTTTAATAAGTATAAAAACTATGGCTAATTATAGTACTATATTGTTTTGAGGAGTTTTGTGTGTGTTTTCTTTTTTTCACTGTAGGAGGTAGAATGTGATCTAAATCTTGAAAAATGTGTTAGGTGATTTTTTTTTTCTTTAATTATAACAAGTTCTGGGGTACATGTGCAGAACATGCAGGTTTGTTACATAGGTATACATATGCCATGGTGGGATAACATTAGGAGAAATACCTAATGTAGATGATGGGTTGATGGGTGCACCAAGGCCCTCACCTCTTAATACCATCACACTGCCATTACGTTTTAACACCTGCATTTTACAGGGAACACATTCAAATCATAGCAGTGTTTCCAAATAGTACTGTCCAATACAACCAAAAGGTACAAATTGATTAACAAATCATTTGAAAAACTTTTAATATATTTAAAAAATTGTATTAAAAAGATGACTTAGTCCCGGTATTTAGAGAGTATACTTATTATACAGATCAAAATGCACTGAAATTTTAAGAAAAATTAGAAATAACATATGGCCTTTGGATAGCAGCAAAAGCACAATTCAAAGTAATTAAAATCCTGACTATAGATGTTATTTAGGATACAGTTCCCTTTATCTGATGAAGTTATCTCTTAGGAATATTTAAATTCTGAGTTATTCCATCCTGTGCATACATAAAGCAGGAAAAATTCAGGTGCTATCCTAATGAAAAGACACTATTGATGTTTATTTATGCCTTACATTTGAATGAAGAGTCTGTGTGGCTGAAGCTTTTTGAATGTGACTTCTTTCCATCCAGAAACCTATAAATGAAGAAAGATAATTTATGTGTCCCAATACACCCAAATATAATGAGACAAGAATTGCAAAACTTATCTGTACATATTTGCAAGTAATTACACTGGACACAATTGCAATGCCATGACATTTTACAGTGTATACTCACATAAGGTTCTAATAAATGTAAAGAATATGGTTCAGCCACAGAAAAAGCTTAAGCAAATACAGAGAGGTCCCAGTGCCCCAGGTGCAGCTCCTAGAGACCTTTCTCAATGATAGAAAATATGTTTTGTGTTTGGACAGTGAATTCCCAGGATATATCTAAGATATATTAGTCACAAAAGCCAAGGCTCAAGTTTACTGAGGAATCTTTTATATCCCATTAGTAGAATAACCAATATCCTGCTCTATAACCAAAGTAGGTTTTAATGATCGGTATATACATTTTCAGTAATAAACTTGACAACTTATGCATCCCAATAGGGAATTTCAGACTTTAAACAAATATAAGTCATTGTCTAGTATGTTTCATCCCTACCTTGGCCAAAGACAAGTACTTGAGTTCCAGGCATTTCTAGCTATCACTGAGCTACCATAGACCAGATGCACATTAATCCTACCCACTTCAAAAATAAAAGAACAGTAAGCATAGCAGTCCCTGATCCTGCTGCAGTACATCTATTTTCAGTTCTCTGAAAAAGGAAATGTGTTTTCATTAGGGTCTGGTTCTTCTTCCTGAGAGTTCATTTCTATTACATTATCCTCTCTTAATATAGCCTGCATTCTCTTGGCTCTTGTTTCTGCCCTTGAAAACATATTTTATTTTCCATAAGAAATGGTGCATATTTGCAGCAGCTTTTTTCTTTTTTTTTTTTTTTTTTTTTTTTTTTTGAGACGGAATCTCGTTCTGTTGTCCAGGCTGGAGTGCAGTGGTCCTGATCTCAGCTCACTGCAAGCTCCGCCTCCCGGGTTCACGCCATTCTCCTGCCTCAGCCTCCCGAGTAGCTGGGACTACAGGTACCCGCCACGTCGCCCGGCTAGTTTTTTGTATTTTTAGTAGAGACAGGGTTTCACCGTGTTAGCCAGGATGGTCTCGATCTCCTGACCTCGTGATCCGCCCGTCTCGGCCTCCCAAAGTGCTGGGATTACAGGCTTGAGCCACCGAGCCCGGCCCAGCTTTTTTCTTAGTCTGCATAAAATTAGAAGCTCAGAAACCTTTTGGCAATGAATAATCACAATTCCATTTAGCCTGAGGCTGATGGCTTTTGGCTGATACAGCTTTCATACAATCTTTGTGGGATTTCTATGTATCAGAAATTTTATCACCTCATGTGACAAAAGCCACATCCACAACTGTTTCCTAGACAGACTGATTTCACTTCAGAGTGGCTTTTCAAGCAGCTGAAGCATAATTCCTATAAGATTATTTGAGTTCCCTTATCTAGTGTTTGTGGTGGTGGTTATAAATCTAATGAATCATCTACTAGGCACTGGCTTAAATCTTTCAGTGTTCTTGAGAGTCTGGCAGCCACATTCTTAATTTGAGCTTTGGCTCCAGGCCTCATATTGCTTTAAGAATATATTATTAGCTGAGAAGAGTACTGATGATAGACAGTTTTATTTTGCCAAACTGGCAAGTCCTATCTCTTCTATGTTGTCTCTAAACTTGGCTTGCAAATGGAGGATTGCTTCTTTACGCTCTTGCTCTCGCCTATTTATCATTCACAGCTAATAAAGCAAAACTGCCACTTGCAGTATTTGGTCCTGTGATCTCCTTAGTCAGATTTAAACATCGTTGAATACATTTAGTTTTTTCCAAGATACCACACACGACAGTTTGGTCATTTCTATTGTAACTGTGTAACATGGACAGGCACGGATGGGAAAAGCATAGAAGGAACTACCAGCAAAGGTGGAGAAAATAGCAAGCCAATGGTTTTCAGGGCGGAAAAAGCAGTGAGGTAGGTAATTGTGATTGCAGTCTGGAAAATGGGATGCCTGTCGTCTTCTCCCAAAAATGCCACATGTTTAAGGGGTGTGTGTGTATGTGTGCAGCAGCATTATTCTTCCAGGTAACAATTTGTATACGAGTTAGCTATTGTTGAGACATTAACCGTCCCAAATCTTAGTAGCTTTAAAACATGGCCATTTATTTAGATCATAATTCTGCTGTTACTGTGTTACTCCGGTCTAGACTAAGTTCAGCTGATCTGACCTGGCTTGCTCATGTGTCTGCAGATAATTGACAGATTGGCTACAAGTGAATTATTTCAGATGGCCCCACTCCCAAATCTAGAAGCTGACTGGGAGACAATATTAGTTACCCTTGTGCTGTCCATTACCCAACAGACCAATTCAAGCTCCTACTGATGGCGGCAATGGCCCATCAGCAGTGGCTAATGTGAAGACAACAGCTGCAATGAGGGAGGCATGGCTGGGGCTGTGTGCTTCATAAAGCTGGAGGGAATTGGGGACAGGTGAGACCCACACCCCCTACCAAATTGGCAGGCCAGAGCCCTGTGCTTCCAGGCACAGCTGCAGCCACTCAACCTCTGCTTCAGACATGGGCATCCCTGTGCTCTCAGGGGCCCAGGACACCTTCTGCCCTCACAGGCTTGAAGGTGCCTGCTCTCACTCATTGGCCTCTCCCTACTCCCAGCACCCACGCCAGAGTGGAACAAAGTTGTGGCTGGGCCTGGACAGTGTCCCAACTGGTACAAGCATACATGCTAAGGGAACACTTACACATCAGCCCCCTGCCACCTCGCTGCCCTCCGGACTTTAGATATTAACAAGCGTGGTAGGGGGATCTCAGCACAGGCCTGTGGGTGCCTCTCAGTGTAGACAGCCTGGGTGCCATGGATGGCATGTTAATAGCAGGCAGGTTCCTGGGCAGGAAGAGGTTGGTTCCCAGTGAAACTCCACCTTCAGGCCAGGGACAGCCTGAAACCTGGAGACCAGGTTGCCAGTTCTTGGTGAGAACTTCATTGAGGACCATTTGGCCAATCGGTGCTTTTTCCAGGCCTGCTTGTGACTGCCCATGGACCAATCAGCATGCACTCCCTCCCTTCCGAGCACATAAAAACCCCAGAATCAGTCAGGCTCAGACATTCTTTGGGACAACGTGCCTGCAGAAAGGAGCTAGCCACTATGGGTTTCCTCTCTGCTGAGAGCTGGACACTCAATAGGATGACCTGCCTGCAGAAAGGAATGACCCACTTCTGGTCTCCTGAGAGCTGTTCTGTGGCTCAGTAAAGCTCCTCTCCACTTTGCTCACCCTCCAGTTGTCCACATACTTCATTTTTCCTGGGCACAGGACAAGAACTCAGGCCCACCAAATAGCAGGACTGAAACAGCCGTAACACAAATAGTGCTTGAAACAAAACCCTTTGCTCACCATGTTGTAAGTGACGATAGGAGAGAAAAGCTGCAGCCCTTCAGGGAACCCAGACCTAGGGACTCCACAAGCCAGGGCTGTGACACCCTCTTTGGGATGCTGCAGTTCCTGGCATCTCCAAGCTTCTGGGTACCACTGTGTTCTTCTCATCCAGACACAGGTGCCTGCTGCAGAAACCACTTGTGGTACATCTGATCCAGCCACAGCCTTGCATGGAGCTGGCACCTGTGCCAAGGCCTAGAGCTGAATACCCCACCACAGCAGCTGGTGTGACTGCCTGTGCCCAGTGGCCAGACCCCATGCCTGCTCACTGACACACCCCTCACCTCTCCACACCTGGCTCACCCTTGGCAGTCATGGGATTCAGACCAGTAGCGTGAGCTGAGCTCAACCTACCAGACCAAGTGGGTAGAATGAGTCCAGCAGGCCCAAGCAAAATGGGTAAAGGCACCACCGGCCACAGAGGTTGGCTGGAAAAACAACACCCTAAGGATCCTGTGACTTTACCATGGTAAATTGATCCCAAAACTGTCAAGAAAAATTTGCAGGCTGATACAGGTTGGCTGTGTCCACGCCAAAATCTCCCTCCTGAGTTCCCATGTCGTGGGACGGACCGTGTGGGAGGTGATTGAATCATGGAGGCAGTTCTTTCTCGTGATGTTGTCATGACAGTGGATGAGTCTCATGAGATCCGATGGTTTTAAAAAGTGGCATTCCTCTGCACAAACTCTTTACCTGGTACCGTGCATGTAAGACATGACTTGCTCCTTCTTGCCTTCACCATGATTGTGAGGCCTCCACAGCCATGTGGAACTGTAAGTCTATTAAGCCTCTTTGTTTTGAAAATTTCCCAGTCTCAGATATGTCTTTATCAGCAGCATGAAAACAGATTAATACACAAGCTTTTGGGGGCTTATATTAGGAACTTAAAGTTACATCCACCACATTCTAATGGTCAAAGTAAGTCACATGGCCAGCCAAGAGTGAGGACTTAAACTTAACATCTTTGTCTTTTTGGAAAGGAGCTACCCATTTTGGGTTTCTAAAACATCCTCTGGGCAGTTTTTGATTACATCACTGATCAGAGGAAACTACAGGAGCTCTACTCTTTATCCTAACCTGGTATTTCTAAAATGATCTTGGAAACTAGAACTTGCCTATTTTTCTATTGATACAAGCTTTTTCCTTGATCAGTAAAATCACAAAGCTTGTGTTAAAAAGTAGAATTTTCATTCTCACATGCCAAAAGAAAAACATATAGAACCACATTTTAAACAAGGGTTTCAGGGTGACTGAAAATAAAATACATAATTTATTGCTTATTTTTTAACTTATATGCTGTACAATTTTTTTTCAGTGTGCTAAGAGTAATTATATGTTAAGTAACTCTACATAACAAAAAACTCGGCTGTAAGTAACAATTGATTAATGAATGAATATGAATGTGTGTGCTGGATGGTCATTCTTTTATAATTTATCCTGTATGATTTGTGCTTTCTAAAATCTTTGAGGTGAAAAATATGACAGCTCAAATTTAACTAGTAGTATCCCAGAATGATGACATCGAGATAATGTAATGAATGACAACCTGTGGACAGTTCAATGGTTAGAAGCCAAAGATAGGATGAATGATATAAATTCATTTTAATAATATTTAAATACTGTTCAGGAAATAAAACAATGAAGATACACAAGCACATCTTCATGGTACTATTGAAAATCTGACTAATGTATTTTTTCTTCTCGTTTTCACTCTGTTTACATAAACCTCGCTTCTGAATATGTTACCTTGCGGACTTTTATATAGTTTCCACAAAACTGCTTTTAATTGTGAGTTTGAGAACCATGTAGATAAATGTGTTTAGAATATTGTCTTTTTCAGGTTTATGAGAAGTATCAAAACTACCCTAGTCATAATTAGAATGTAACACTTTTATTTTAAATTATCAGCATAGTAATATTTTTCATTTGTATATTGCTGTATGTTATGTACTTTAATTCACAGGAGAAATATCTTCCTATTTAGAGTTAAAATAGTAAAGTTCAGTAACCAGACCAATATACTAGTTTGCAAGGGCTGCTTTGATAAAGTACCACTAACTGGGTGGCTTAGAACAACAGAAATGTATTGTTTCATACTCCTGGAGGCGAAGTTCAAAATCAAGATGTTGGTAGGTCAATGCTCCCTAAGAAGGCGCTAGGGAAGAATCCACTCCGGACTTCTCTTGTAGCATCAGGTAGTTCTTTGACTTGTGGAAGTATAGCTCTAATCTTCACGTGGCATTCCCCCTGTGTACATGTCTATTGACTTTCCAAGTTTAAGTAATTTTATTTTATTCCCTTAAAATGTTATATTAGGATTTGCAATAATATGTATTAAAGTTGATTTATTAAAAAAATTGTTACCAGTGTTTATAATCAACCAAAAAAGCATTTTGGTTTGTGTGTGGCAAAGCATAGACACCACATGTGCTACTTTTGGGGTGCTCATTGTTAAATAATTTTATTTGTAAATGCATCTTCATGGAAAGGTATACAAATATAAATACAACTATTGAAAGATGTAATTATCCCTTTGTTAAAAAATAAAATTACCTAAAATCTGATTGTGGTGAAAACCTAGGATTTACAATAACTACAATTAAGGTCCCTATGGCTTTAAGACTACTAAAGCATACTGGTTGAATATTATAAATAATTTTTGAAGTTTTACTGATGGACAAATATGATATCAATTCATCTTCATTGTCAATAGTAGGAGACTTGACATTGATGTGAATATGACTACCCTGTATGGTATAACTCTCTTAATGATGAAGCAAAGACAAATTTGAGGATCAACGCAAAAAAGTTGGATTGGGCCTAAAATGCTTTCTACTCTCTACTGAGCACCTCTTCTGCTATTAGTATTGACTACAATATTATTAAAATGTCACAATTTTAGTGAATAGTTTTGTGAGAGATATTTGCTGCTACTGCTCATATCTTCTGTGAAACTCACAACATGGAAAAATTAGCATCTATTCTTCATCCTATAAAAGAGATACAATTAATTTTGTGAAGAAGTTCTCTTGGGCTGTTTCAAATGAAGAATATACTAATTTATTTAGTGCGTTGCTGCTCTAGTGTTAAAATAGTTAGAAGAGTAAAATATGTTATGGACCTAAAACAAAAATCCTTAGGTAGATGTAGATATTTAGACTTAGAATCTCTATAGGTTTCATTTATATAACCTTTAATAAGTCATAAACTTCTAAACAAAATAATGAAACTTTGTTCTAGAAAAATCAACACATACACTTTATAACAAAGTTTTACCAAAAAAATGTCATGGATTTCACGGACTATCTGTAGACTCTGCAAATGTGCTATCTGTAGATACCTGATTTCAGGCCTCTCTGCAGACGTCTGCTAATTTTGTATATTGTATGTATATATGTACCCATAAAATAAAGCACTCTGAACCAATTAAATCCTTTAAGATTTTTGAGAAAGATGAAATTCAAGAAGTTTAATAAGGTTTTATAGGGGATACAGTAGCATTTAAAAAGATAATTTGCAAAAACCACTGTGTTGAAGTGAGTATGAAAAGTAATATTAAGTTTTTGTTTTAAAATAAATTTTTTGATGAACCATCTGCTTATGAGTTGTGAGAATTATACTTGAACACTGTTATTTACTTCATGGATTATATATGTCATGTAGTATAAGCAAAACAGTGAAAATTTTAAATACAAAGTGAAAAACCTTTTATTATCATGGTATCCATTAATCCTAGAATAATGATTATCTCAACACAAAATAGTATCCTTCACAAAGAAATATTAGATAAAACTAATTAAGCTGTGCTCTAATTAGCAAATAAATTTTGTTATGACAATTTAAAAACAAAATAAGAAAGAACAAAAACATATTTAAGCCTTGTTAGAAAGAAGATATTTGTCACCAGAGTAAAGCAATAAATTATTATGATATTTTGACATTATTTACATTCAATTTTGTCTGATTGGTATTGAGTTAATAATCAAACAAAAATATACTAAATAAAGCCAATTATATACAAGTAGGCTTTGAATAATTGAAAAGTGCAACATTTTAGAAAGTGTTAACTATACAGGTAGTTAAGGTAGATTTCTTGACTCTGCTTACCTGTTTTCAGGACCAGTAAATTAGTCATAATGATAATTTAAAGATTATAAAGTACATTTTGTCCACTCATATAATAAATAAGGAAATAAATGTTGAAGTGTTATTGAAAACACTCTTAATTCAACCATGTATTAAAAATTATGTAGGTTCTGCTACTGCTCAGAACTAATTACCAGTGTCATCTCCATAATTATGTACCATATTCATTTCACAGAGCAACACTTAAAATGGAAACAACATAATTTATCATACCCACTTCAATAAACTGTATAGTTGAAAATATGCACGAATAAATTTTAAGGTATATGAGTTCTTGAATCAGTTGTGTCACAAAATGGGAAGTAAACATGAATATTGTCAAATTAGTTATTCTAACCTTGAGCTCATGACTTTGTGTACTCCTTTATGTAAATTCAAACAGTAAAATAAGCTTCATGCAAATTATTCTATTCTGAAATCTGTGATTATGTAGATAGAAACTGAGTTTAATTTTACCTTTTCAAGGAGATATTGATATAAGCATTATGGTCTATATTTCAAGAAAAATGATTGCTTTTTGATAAAACGTTGTAAAGCACTTTTAAAGCTTGAGAGTGACTTCTCATATGAAAGAAGTAACACAATGAATTCAACATATTCTTCAGTAACTAACATGGCAGTTCAGAAACAAACATTTCTTGAGCTGGGGCAATAGGAGCATAAGTTCTAGAGAAGCACCATGATTTTAAGTATATTATATCATTTAATCCTAAAAATTAACACAAATTAAGGGCTTGGCAGAGACTCAGAGAAAAGTAAAAATGATTATAAATATATTGGGAAATAAAGTTTGATTATCGCCAACTGTCTTTCCTGCTCCCATCTCCCCCATGCTCTGCACTCTAGTTGCCAGAACTGGAATCCATAAAATCTCACAGGCTAAACATGAACAGAGAATCTGGAACCAGATTATAGTTGTAAAGTTCCATTAATGCAAATCAGTTTGCTCTATTTGCCAGGCTTGTTTATCTGCTTTATCAGCTCAGACAGTTAACCAGGTTCTTCTAGAGAGGGATCCCTTTCCTGTTCTGATGGTTAATACTGTGTCAACTTGATTGGATTGAAGGATGCAAAGCATTGATCCTGGGTGTGTCTGTGATGGTGTTGCCAAAGGAGATTAACATTTGAGTCAGTGGACTGGGTAAGGCCGACCTACCCCTAAACGCGTGAGCACAATCTAATGAGCTGCCAGAGAATATAAAGCAGGCAGAGGCCGGGCATGGTGGCTCATGCCTGTAATCCCAGCATTTTGGGGGCCAAGGTGGTTGGATCACCTAAGGTCAGGAGTTCAAGACCAGCCTGGTCAAAATGGTGAAACCCCTTCTCTACTAAAAATACAAATTAGAGAGAGAGGTGTTGGCACATGCCTGTAATCCCAGCTACTTGGGAGGTTGAGGCAGGAGAATCATTTGAACCTGGGGGACAGAGGTTGCAGTGAGCCAGGATCACACCATTGCACTCTAGCCTGGGCAACGAGTGAAACTCTGTCTCAAAAACATAAAATACAATAAAATAATAAAGCAGGCGGAAAAAAGTGAAGAGACGAGACTGGCCTAGCCTCCCAGCCTACATCTTTCTCCTGTGCTGGATTCATCCTGCTCTCAAACATCGGACTCCAAGTTCTTCAGTTTTGAGACTTGGACTGGCTCTCTTTGCTCCTGAAGCTTGCAGACAGCCTATTGTGGGACCTTGTAATTGAGTAAGTTATTATTTAATAAACTCCCTATGTATATCTATCCTATTAGTTCTGTCCCTCCAGGAAACCCTAATACACCCGTGTTAACTAGGCTTAGAATTCTGGAATGGAATTTCACTCTCAAGCCTCAGCCTTCATTCCCAGCTGGCAGACCTTCCTAATGTTCCCCCTTTTACCAGAATTGCAGCATATTGCCTGCTTTCAGATTCCCAGTGCTGTATTAGAAACATTTGCAGAATATCCCTATTTGCTCTGCCCTTCCAAATATGTTGACATTAGAGATTGCTTCTCTGTCTAGACACTGATCCTTGGTTGCCTTTTGCAGGTCACTGGATTTGTTAGAAAACACGACTTTTTCTCATTAAGTGATGCTGAACTAATTTAATAAACCATTTATTAGTTTTTTGATTGAAGCTGGATTAGGTGACCAAAATCATTTTCTTTGTTCTCTCTGACCAATACTTTTTATTTTTATTTTTTTTAATTTGAGGATTCTTGGTAAACAAAAATAGCATCAGTTGTAACTAAGAATGCATATAAAATAATTTTGTCTCATTTACCTAGAATTATTCAGAGTGTTTGAGAATGTTCAGTAATTTTATCTTAATCTTTCTACAGCTTACTTTTTAAAACTATAAAATAATAATTTATAGGATTGTTTAAAGGACCACTAAAATTAAATTTAAAATTACATTTTGTCAAACATACACATATATTACATAAACTATATTTATAAATTTTTAATTTTTACTAAAATATTTGCTTGTCAAAAATGTATCCGGAATGGTGCCAAGTTCATAACTGAAATAGATGACATTGTCGGCCCCTGACTATCTTGCAGATTAGCGTAAAGACCGATATTAAAAAATAATTTCTTGCATCTGGTAAATACTGTAATTAAAATATGTATAAGATACTGTGGTCTAAAAAGGACATCACCAATGCATGGAAAGAGTACAGTCTTGCACGCTGTGTTACAATTTTGACTTTGCTCTCTAATTAGCAAGAAGCATTAAAAAATTTTAAGCAAATGAAATGCTATGGACATTTAGTATACAAAAATCATTTTACTCCTGCTCCGCAAAATGTCACTAGATATTTAGGATTATTATAATCCTAAAATGAGTTAAAATGTGTGAAATTAATAGGTCTTTTTTAAAGAAAATATATCTTTCAGATGTAGAAAATTTGGACAATGTGTTAGACTTCGTTTTCTTTTAGAGGTTTAGAATCCCAGGTATTCAGCAATTATTTTAATGTCTATATGGCTTTTAATAAGAATAGAACTGTAATTCAACAGTAGTAGTAGTTTAAACCCTAACACAAAGGAAGGATCCAAGAGAATATAATATCAACTCTCCTTTAGTCCTCTTAGTTCGTCTCTAACTGAACCCATTTTGTGTTTTCTAATTTTTTGGGTGATGGGCATTTTAATGCAAGGCTGTCCATCCCGTCGATTCTGCAAAGCCCAATTTTGACTGGCACGCCAGCACTTAATGGCACGATGAGCAGACAGGGAGAGTGTTACATAATCTATTGTTAGATTTCAAAAGTTTTGCGAAGAAAAACAAAAATGCACAGATACTTTTCATCTTTTTAGAATCTTAAGACATTGTTCACCCTAAATGAAGGCAAAATATACAGAAAACCTCCCCCATAAAACATACACTTTTAGTAACCAGTAACACAAATTTTCCTAGTTAGTGTACATCAATTTTCTCTTATTTGAATAACTGTAGTTCACATTTATCTGCCCGTTCACTCATTTTATAGCTGATTTCATTGAAAATTGGAAAATGTGAAAAATAGCATCTTTTGAAAATCTGTGTATATGAAATTAGAGCTTCAAAATACATAACATGGGGATACTTCATAACATATTGGAAAATAAGGAAAAGGTAAAACAATATTTTATATACTCAATTTATATTCTAAAACCATTATCAGTCGGTATGAACAACCAACAAGCCATTTTACTTTATAATGTCTATTCTCATCGATAACATACATATATATACACCTATGCTGCTATATTTGCTAATCACCATTTCATTTCATTTAACTCATGCAAGTAAGGTTAATATGTGGAAATGTCTGGAATAATACCTGTCTTGTAGTATGTCTTCAAAAGACTCACCTTCCTTTTGCATAGTCCCAAAGTCAAGATATTTCATTCTTTCATTGAAGATGGAATGATAATAATGATTATTTTGAGTATAACAACTGCTTTTTAAAAACATTATTTTCACATGCCCAACAATCTACTGTTAACTTTACGTGTATTTCTCATAATGACTTTGTCAATGTACTATAAAAATATAATAATACATTTGTGTATCTACATAATTATTCAATTAGTAGACAACTCTTTTTAACTACCATATAGCAGACCATTTGTGAGATTATTTATTCATGGTCTCTAAGAACTTTTATTGCCTACATTGGGAAGATATAACATGTAGAAGATAAATAAAATGCAAAAATCCTCTAAAATATGTAAAGGACATTGTACAAGCACTGATAAGGGAGTAGTCCATTCTAGGGGAATGAAAATCAGGACTAGTAGCCATATATCCACATAAACAGCTGTTAGAGTCAACTCAAATCATGGCCAATGGTTAATAATAATACAAAAATAATTTTAGCACCACAGTTTTTATTCCTATTAATTTTTCATCTTAATGTAGCAGAGTATGATTGACCACATTTCTCATGTGGCATTGTAGCTGTCATAATTTAAATAAAATATTAGTACAAGGTCCACAGGAATACACAAAGAAGTCTAAATCAGCCCCTTTGATAAGATAACTCATCCCTTTCACGAAGGCTTCATCTTCATGATCTATCTAACCACCTTCCAAAAGCCCCATCTCCTAATACCAATGTTGAGGATTGGGATATCAACATATGAATTTTGAGAAGACACAAACATTCAGACTATAGCACAGAAAAATTTTAAAATAATTAAAATATTACTAAAATAATTGTAATCATTCAGACATTTTCATATACAGATATGGGACTCAAACAGATTTGTACATGGCCTACCAATAATGAATTTTTCAATGAAAGGAACTGCTTAGCAATTAATCAAATTCTGTGCAAGATACGTATATTTTTATTTTCCTTCTATTAGGATCATGTTATTTTGGACATCCTGGGCATTTTGAGTTAGAAGGATGAAGTTTTAAGTGGGGAGGTTAACAATTTTGATGTGATCTTTGAAAGTAACCTCTGTAAATATCAAATTTGAGAGACTTAAAAGGAACATTTCGTGGTGGAACAACAAGGTTATGAAGAATTGAATTCAGAGAACAATCAGTCATCCTCCATTTATTTATAGTGGTATAACCTGGACTGTATTTTCTTACTTTACAGTATAAGAATTAAAGGTGGACATGTTAGTTTTAACAGCATCAATTACATATTAACAATAGAGTACTTTTAAAGGTCCAAGTTCTTGTGTTTCTATGATCTCAACCATTAATTGTCAAAGGCATTTTCTCAGGGTGGTCAATATTGTTTGAAGGTAGATAGATTTTATACTTAAGAAATTTGGGTTGTGTGGATGTAGATGAATAATGGTTAGTGAGCTGTCTTTATGCAAATTATCTAGGGTTCAGTGGAGAATTAAACCTATCCCAGAGTCTGCAATCTCAATTACTACCCAGGCAAAGGGATGGCTAACTTTTGAAGAGAAAATTACTCCATCTATAAGTATCTACTACTTTCAACTCTCCTAACATCTGCCAGCATAAGTCTTCTAATTTTATAACTGACAGCATTTTAGACAGATTTCAGTGCTGTTTTTTTTTTTTTCAGTTTTTTTAAAGTCCTTTGGAAGTGAAAAGTCCTTCCTTTGTCCTCTCCAAGCTCCCAATGTTTCACGTCTGTAATCAATGCAGTAATATGAAAAAGTGATGAATTTGGATATCATCTATGCATTGCCAAATTTCACATCAAACATCTAATACCTTATTAATGTTGTGGAAAAAGCTATGCCAGTGGGCAGAATGGTTTACTTAAGAATTACAATCTTTAACGTCCTAAATTAAATGATTGTTAACAGAGTAGCATTAAATACATATGGCCAAATTTGTCAATTTGCCAGTTATTAGATGGGCATGCTGAGCCATCTCTGTACTATGAAAAGCACAATTACAAAAACATTTGCCCTCTAATGATGTGATGGTTAATACTGAGTGTCACCTTGATTGGATTAAAAGATGCAAAGTATTGTTTCTGAGTGTGTCTATGAGGGTGGTACCAAAGAAGATTAACATTTGAGTCAGTGGACTGGGAGAGGCAGACACACCCTCAATTTGGGTGGGAACCATCTAATCAGCTGCCAGCATGGCTACGATAAAGCAGGTAGAAGGACATGGGAAGACTAGAGTGGCTGGGTTTCCCAGCCTTCAACTTTCTCTCGTGGTGGATGCTTTCTGCCCTTGAATATCGGACTCCAAGTTCTTCAGCTTTTGGACTCTTGGACCTAGAACAGTCATTTGTCAGGGGCTGTTGGGCTTTTGGCCACAGACTGAAGGCTGCATTGTCAGCTTCCCTACTTTTGAAGTTTTGGACTTGGACTGATCTACCACTGGCTGGCTTGCAGATGGTCTATTGTGAGACTTTGTATTGTGATGGTGTGAGTCAATTCTCCTTAATACACTCCCTTTCACATATACATCTATCATATTAGTCCTGTCCCTATAAAGAACCCTGACTAATACAAACAATGAAAAGTTTATATTTTTTAAGTAGATATAAAACATATATATGAACTAGAAATATTTAGAGTATAGAGTGGGTTTAAAAACAAAGTATTGTATGATGAATATTTACAGATTTAACTTTATCCACCTATATATTTTTTCTGTTTCCATTGATTGTCCATTACATTTAACATATTTACAATTCAGTTCAGGTGCAAAGTAGACTGCAATTACAAAATATATAGGTCAATGTAAATAATAAACAAATGAAGAATTTGACATGGGAAAACAAATAAAATACAATATGAAGAAAAGGTAAAAATAAAAACCCACAAATAACAAAGGCACTGTAGCTAATGATTTAAGAGTAGAGACTCAACCAATGACTTAGGTTCGAAGCTCACCTCTAAAACTGGATAGCTATATGACTGAGCAAATTAGACAGCTATTTCCCTATTTCTATAGCCCCATATTTTGTGGTGAGGTTGAAGAGTTAATATCTATGAAGACTTCAGAACAATGCACACCACAAAATGAAAGCAATGTGTTTGTTACTCAATATGCAAATAAAGTGTCAATGATTGCCACTATTCAGCTTAAATATAACTCAGGTCTTTCTAGTAATAAATGTACAAAGAGCACAGGGTTTTTTTTTTTTTTTTTTTTTTTTTTTTTTTTTTTTTTTTTTTTTTTTTTACATTTTTCCTGTTTAAAATTTAATTTTGTTATGTAAGATATTTAATTTTGTTATGAATGTTGTTCCTTATGTTTAAATCATCTAACAAGGAATCCTGTTGATGTTATGAACCTCATTATCTCCATATAAATGAACTCTAGAAGTAAAACCTTATCTCTACATAAATGTGAATAAAGCCAGTTTTTTTTCCAGGAAAATGTCATAGTTTGCAACAACAAAAATCAAAACATAAATTATATTTACCTAAAACTGCCTGATATCTTAGAGCCAAGAAAATTTTAGTTTGGACTTTTTTATTGTATTTATTATTAGTGTTCTATAATACCTTTACTAGAGAAGACTCTCAATAGTGTAATTTTTCAACGTGAATTTCAAAAGAAGAATTTATCAGTTAATTCTACTGATTCTAAGGTGTTCTTGTTGAAAATGAACATCAGTGATTAAAACACACACCAAAACATCTTACTATTTCAGGAGATTATATTTGAATCACATTTTGGAGTGTATTTTTAAGGAAAATTTTGTTTTATATTATTGTAGAATACACCGCTATAACCCCTTCTTCAGTACTGCAGTTAGCTATTCACTTTATTTGCAATAACTTAAAAATTCATTACTGTGAGAATTTACTTACCTGTGAAATTAAAATGATTTCAAATAATAGAGACAGAAGTGAAATAAATTGGAGGGAGGCTGGCATGTCTTTCTTTCCCTACGAAGATTCCCATGTGTTTTTTCAGGATCAGAGCTGAAGACTAATGGTTTTACCATTCTCTAAACTCTAGTGTTAAAATTCAGGCTGAGACTTGCATTATTAGCTAGCATTTTTTTGTTAAATTAGTATAGATTAGGTAGTAACTACCTTCTGCCCACAGAGTCAAAAGCCAATAAAAAAAAAATCAATAGTTTCAACCACTCTTATTTTTGATGAAATTCTGGAAATCGAGTGTGCAGCATAGATAAAGAGTTGAGTTGTATTTCTAAAGCCCACTAGATTTTACTATAAAACGATGGCATAAAAATATCGGTGTTTTAAAAAGAAAATTGGTACCACACGTAGTAGACTTTCCTTCAAAGTGTATGCAAACAATTTTTGAGGGATTGAACTATTTTCCTTTTGAATCAAAAATAGACATGAACTACACTTTAAGTTTACCTCTTTGAGAATATAACCATAGAATAAATTTGAACGAGCTGTTCTTTTAACCTTTTACCACTATTTTCATATCTAAACTTAAGAGCCTTGGTATCCATTCCTAAAAATAAAAGGGGCCTAATGATACAGAAGAGAACTTGAAATACATATATTTTAAATAATTATCAACAGAATATTCTGAAAAAATCGCTTCTTGCCGCTACCTCACTAAATGGGTAAGCTATAAAGAAACCCAGTTTGCGCTGGGAAAGATAAGTTATCATAAAGGAAGAACATAAGCAATAATAAGAAATCAGAAATTGTGTACTTTTGAAAACTCTGAGCCAGAAATGATCAGGATACATTAAGGGATAATCTGGAAAGTATTATCTGAAAGTAAAGGTGGAAAGCCTCGATTCGTTTAGTAAGAATAAACAGCTAAAGAAGAAGGCAAGAGTTCCCAGTCTTCTGCTGTGCTGTGGCATGAAATTGATATCTGTAGTTCAAAGAATAGAACCCAGGGATTCTATTTGTAAATATGCAATTGTGCTTATCTATTTTGTTTTACTTTTATATAACCTGTTTGTTATATAAAGAGACAATTATTTGTCATAGGGAGGCCTGTATCTTAAATGAATTAAAAGGAAGAGAGAAGAATTTTAAGTTTTATAGATGAAACATAAAATTTCTGAGCCTATGGAATACAATGATTACTAAAGTCAGGCTTTACCTAGAGGAAAAAAAAAAGTTTACAACTGCAAATACTTTACTGTCAAGAGAGAAAATTGGCCAACCTAGAAATTATAGAATTTAACATAACTTACAAAATAGAAGTAAAATTGGGTCTGGCATTAAGGGAGCTCTAAAGTACAGGAGAGAAAATTGTCAAAGTCTTTCCTTTCTAATTCCGAGGGAAAATGTAACATTATGGAGATCAGGTGAGACAGTATCACACTTCTCTGATCTATGTTCTGTGTATGTCTAATAGTTGACTGATACATTTGGAGGAATAGATAATATGTTAGAACTATGTACCTAACTAGTGAATGAGAAAATACTTACGCCAGTGGGCTGCATGCCTAGTCTACATAAATCTTCAAGCTTTTAGTAGAAGCTCAACATTTCACTTAGTTTCTGTTGAGAATACGAGAGCAAAACTACATCATGAAGGATTTTCTACTGAGCCTAAGATAGCCCAGTGGTTGCCTATGGTTTTCATATGATGTGGGAATTCTTACTTTTCCCTTACCCTAGGAATAGACAGATTTCTGAGAGGAAAGGTGCAAAGACAGAGATCAAGAATTTTTAATATGAAGTTCCTGAAAGTGGGAAACTTTAAAATGTTTAGGTTACATATTCAATAGGAGGGAGGTAAGAAAATACATAAAAGACTTGTAAAAACAACCATATCACCAAGAGATTCAGTGTGGTCAGAGACCAATTACAGGGGAAAATGAGATTAAATATTGAAAACAAAAGAGCAGTGAGTATCAAAAGGCCAATGCAAGAAACTGTCATGTAAAACCAAGCCACATATCCGTCAACTGGAAGCTATGTAAGCGGTAAAATTTAGGAAAATTTCAATTCTAAAGAACTGTATCAAAATATTATAAATGCTTTTGGCTATGACTATTCATCACCTGACAATAATGAAATTAAAACGAGAGATTTAAACAATATTCCTTTTATGTAGCTTAATTTAAAAAATGAAATTAATACTAGTGGTGAAACAACTCAATAACATCATTAAGGATCTACCAAGGTCCAAAAGCATTTTTTCCTCCAGTTTGGCTATTCCGAAAGAGTTGCCATGCCATCTAATGAGAGCAGGATGACTATTGAATCAACAGGCTCTGTGTTTTCATTCAAGGCTGAAAGGAAAGTGATGAACAATTCAAGCAAGTACTTATTGGGCCACTGTGTCTTTGTTCAAGCTTATTTTATTTATTTATTTATTTATTTATTTATTTATTTATTTATTTATTTATTTTTCCTAAAAGCTCCACCAAATGAGAAAACATCCTTTTGTCTCATTGGTTAAGAGCAAGAAAATCTGTTAAAATAAATATCTGGATATGGAGAATGGGATGAGCATAATTGGCTTTAATTCACCATAATTTATTCCCTGCAGATAAACATTGTTGTCTCTTAAAAAGTGGAAATTTTTGCTGGGCACAGCGGCTCATGACTGTAATCTCAGTAGTTTGGGATGCCAAGGCAGGTGGATCACGAGGTCAGGAGATTGAGACCATCCTGGCTAACACGGTGAAATCCCATTTCCACTAAAAATACAAAAAATTAGCCAGGTGTGGTGGCACGCACCTGTAGTCCCAGCTACTCAGGAGGCTGAGACAGGAGAATCGCTTGAGCCTGGGAGGCAGAGGTTGCAGTGAGATGAGATTGTGCCACTGCACTCCAGCCTGGGCAACAGAGCATGACTCCATCTCAAAAGAAAAAGTGGAAATTTTATCAGCCTTGAAGACAGAACAATTGGCTCTAGGGTGGCTTGCTAACATATCAGATACAATAAACACTCTCTCAGAAAACACAGACACTGGTGATAAAAAAAAAAAAAAATAGTGTTGTCCTTGCAATATAAGTAGATTCTTGCACACTGTTAATACTGTAATCCCTTCCAACAGAGAAGAAACCTCTACATAATGACGCATTTTCTCCACCCTCATGTGTCACTCATGACCTCTGTTATTGTTCTGAGTGAAAGGCTGCTCATGTGTACTTCCATAGTAGTCTATATTTTGCTGTCATAAAACTTTTAATTGATTTGCTGCTTATTTTTACTATCTACCAAGCTAAATGTGGTCATATATATCACATAGATACATTCTGTCAAAATTTGAATACCGAGAAATGACCAGAAATGGGGATAGTAACAGTTTCATGATCCTTATCTTGAGAATAGTTGAGAGTGATAAGAGGTATTGAATCTACTGCAAAAGGTAAAGGCAGATGAAGGTGAGGATTAATAGAAAATATGTGAAATCCAAGAAACTGTGTTCACAAAAGTACCATAGAAAAAATCCACAGAAAAATACCATAGAAAAATTCCATAGAGCATGGCAGAAGGATAGTGGGATAGCCACAGAGGTGCAACACTCCAATCTATCTTCAGGGAAACAAAAACAAAGCAAAACATAAACCCTGCAGTGAAGAATATACTTGGCTAAGGAGCATTCAGATGCAGTCCCACTGAGACCCCTGCAGCAATCAGGCTTAGCCTGTGCTCGCTGTCAGATACTCCCAGCTGCATCAAGTGTGGGCACTAGAACTGGACCACTTCTCTTTAAGTTGGGACTTCTCAAATGGTCTCAGTTTTCTGTTGCCCCTCATCAGTTTCACCAAAATTTTCTAAAAGTTACACTGATGTCTCAGGCTTTTCCTTCCAGATATTTCGTCCTTTCTTCTCCCTTATTCAGTGTCACACTAGGAACAATCTGAAAGCTCTCTCTGACTAATCTCATACTCTGTGTGGTACATCTTTCAAAGACGTCTCTTCCAATACATAACTTGTGCTATTAATTCTATCTTTGCATCTGTTGCTTATCTAGTAAACTGTTCAAATGCACTGCCAGTTCCAATTAAATGTACATGGAAGGTGAATTTTCTTCATGTATGCCAACCAAAACTACATATCACAATCGGATGAATGTAAGTGGATAAGAAAATCCAGCTGTCTTTTATTAAGCTAGATATTAAATGATTCACAAAAACATAAGCTAACACCACTCTTTTTTTAAATTTATTTTTATTTATTTATTTTTTATTATACTTTAAGTTCGAGGGTACATGTGCATAACGTGCAGGTTTGTTACATATGTATACTTGCACCATGTTGGTGTGCTGCACCCATCAACTCGTCAGCACCCATCAACTCGTCATTTACATCAGGTATAACTCCCAATGCAATCCCTCCCCCCTCCCCCCTCCCCATTATAGGCCCCAGTGTGTGATGTTCCCCTTCCAGAGTCCAAGTGATCTCATTGTTCAGTTCCCACCTATGAGTGAGAACATGCGAACACCACTCTTTTTTACTACTCTTTTGGAAATATAATTTTACAATCATGCTAATATAACAGATATTTATATGGCTGCTTTAAATTAATGCATATTTTTAAATGTTTAAATATATTATGTATTAGTGTTCCATTTGCCATGAAAGAAAACATATTCTTAGATTCCAAGAATTATGGTGTAGACGTTTATAGGAAAGGAATATTATTCTGCATAGCATACAGTGTAAGGATAAAGAGATTTAAGGATCTAACTTAGTCTTCCTAAGAATGGAGAAGAGTACAGGATGTTACAATTTGTTTTTCAAGTTATGTGGACAGTTGAGCAAAGTAATAACATTTTATTATCATCATTTTGGAACTGGAAGACAAGCTTTTAAATCTGTCCATTATATTGTTTTTTATTTAATTGCCATATCAATCATTTATCTTCTGAAATATCATGCCATGCTAATGTACTGCATTACTTGAATAGTCTTATTTTCTCCTTTAGAATTAAATTAAAAATTATCCTTTAATTTCAAATGCCAAGGAGATTGAACAATCTGTTTCTCTAGATTAGACAATATCTTTCCTGTAATAATGTTTAAATAGATTTTTTCTCATTTTTGATTTATCTGCGGAAAAGGTTGCCCTGAGGATTGTGTGAGACAGGAGTGACATAAAGATATAAGAGTGATGATGAGAAAGTATCATCATTTGCTAATGGCTAGTTATCAGTCTCCAAAATATCTTGAACTGAGGTTAGGCTGTTGCTTAACTTTATTTCTACAAGTATGCTTCTAACCATGAATCATTTTCAGTTTGACCTGAAAGTCCACTAAAAATATTATGGTATATGCCCACATGATATGTTGGAAATAGCACTGTAATATGAAGGAGTTTTACTTTAGGTTAGAAAACTGTATACCTCTGTTGCCTTTGTTGAGATTGTCAAATTTTTTAAGTCTCAGCTTCCCCATGGCAGATGACAATTGCTTCCCTCTGTTCCTTCAGGATTATTTGAATAAAGAATGTCATCATTTCTGTGGAAGTCATTTTTAACATTTAATTTTACCATTAAAATATTGCAATTTGTCAGGAAGTTTCTATGTATTCATTTTTTCTATCCTCTCTGTGAATATTATTGCACTAATAGCTAAAAGATTTACGTTATTTACTACCCAAGGCAATGGCTGATATTACTTCATTAGGGACTGAGTCAGAATCATAAGTGAATCATTTCTGTAAATCAGATTTGAGTAATATTTCAGAGGCTCTCAATTACTTGAAAATATACGACAAGTTTTTAAAATTTCTCTTTATATGATTATATTCAGGTGTTTTTCCCGAGGCTAAATCAAAATTTTATAGTCAACTATGTTGAGAAGATGTTACATGTTATTTTATATAGCACATTTTGTAATAAATTCAATTTAAATGCAATTCATGAAGAGATTTTTGCTCAATATTTTAATTATGAAAGTAACTTCAGTTTATAGTTATAGAATTAAAATGTTCAGGTTATCAGGATGTAAATTCTTTTTTAATAGTGATAAACTAATTTTATTAAGTATTTTAAATATGCATTAAACATATATTACATAAATCACCCCAACAATAGATTATTTTAGAAAAAGAGTCTTAGTGAAAATAAAGTTATACATAAAGCTAAGCTTCTTAAGAATACACAGTCACGGGGGGCGGAGCAAGATGGCCGAATAGGAACAGCTCCAGTCTCCAACTCCCAGCGCGAGCGACACAGAAGACCGGTGATTTCTGCATTTTCAACTGAGGTACTGGGGTCATCTCACTAGGGAGTGCCCGACAATCGGTGCTGGTCAGCTGCTGCAGCCTGACCAGCGAGAGCTGAAGCAGGGCGAGGGATCGCCTCACCTGGAAGCGCAAGGGGGAAGGGGATCCCTTTTCCTAGCCAGGGGAACTGAGACACACAACACCTGGAAAATTGGGTAACTCCCACCCCAATACTGCGCTGTAAGCATACAGGCACACCAGGAGAATATATCCCACACCTGGCCGGGAGGGTCCTACGCCCACGAAGCCTCCCTCACTGCTAACACAGCAGTCTGCCGCGATCTATCTGCAAGGCAGCAGCGAGGCTGGGGGAGGGGCGCCTGCCATTGCTGAGGCTTAAGTAGGTAAACAAAGCCGCTGGGAAGCTCGAACTGGGTGGAGCTCACAGCAGCTCAAGGAAGCCTGCCTGTCTCTGTAGTCTCCACCTCTGGGGACAGCGCACAGCTGAAGACCAACAGGGGAAGTAGCGGGAGCCGGTGCAGACGCGAACGACTCGTATGACAGCTTTGGGGAGAGCCGTGGATCTCCCAACGCGGAGGTTGAGATCTGAGAACGGACAGACTGCCTGCTCAGGTGTGTCCCTGACCCCTGAGTAGCCTAGCTGGGAGAAATCCCCCACTAGGGGCAGTCTGACACCCCACACCTCACAGGGTGGAGTACACCCCTGAGAGGAAACTTCCGAAGGAAGAATCAGACAGGTACACTCGCTGTTCAGCAATATTCTATCTTCGGCAACCTCTGCTGCTGATACCCAGGCAAACAGGGTCTGGAGTGGACCTCAAGCAATCTCCAACAGACCAACAGACAGTCCTTCTGACTGTCAGAAGGAAAACTATCAAACAGGAAGGACACCTATACCAAAACCCCATCAGTACGTCACCACCATCAAAGACCAGAGACAGATAAAACCACAAAGATGGGGAAGAAGCAGGGCAGAAAAGCTGGAAATTCAAAAAATAAGAGCGCATCTCCCCCTGCAAAGGAGTGCAGCCCATCGCCAGCAACGGATCAAAGGTGGTCAGAGAATGACTTGGACGAGAGGAGAGAAGAAGGCTTCAGTCCATCAAACTTATCAGAGCTAAAGGAGGAATTACGTACCCAGCGCAAAGAAACTAAAAATCTTGAAAAAAGAGTGGAAGAATTGACAGCTAGACTAATTAATGCAGAGAAGATCATAAACGAAATGACAGAGATGAAAACCATGACACGAGAAATACGTGACAAATGCACAAGCTTCAGTAACCGACTCGATCAACTGGAAGAAAGAGTATCAGCATTGAAGATCAAATGAATGAAATGAAGCGAGAAGAGAAACCAAAAGAAAAAAGAAGAAAAAGAAATGAGCAAAGCCTGCAAGAAGTATGGGATTACGTAAAAAGACCAAATCTACGTCTGATTGGGGTGCCTGAAAGTGAGGGGGAAAATGGAACCAAGTTGGAAAACACTCTTCAGAATATCATCCAGGAGAACTTCCCCAACCTAGTAGGGCAGGCCAACATTCAAATTCAGGAAATACAGAGAACGCCACAAAGATACTCCTCCAGAAGAGCAACTCCAAGACACATAATTGCCAGATTCACCAAAGTTGAAATGAAGGAAAAAATCTTAAGGGCAGCCAGAGAGAAAGGTCGGGTTACCCACCTCTGAAGGGAAGCCCATCAGACTAACAGCAGATCTCTCGGCAGAAACTCTACAAGCCAGAAGAGAGTGGGGGCCAATATTCAACGTTCTTAAAGAAAAGAATTTTAAACCCAGAATTTCATATCCAGCCAAACAAAGTTTCATAAGTGAAGGAGAAATAAAATCCTTTACAGATAAGCAAATGCTTAGAGATTTTGTCACCACCAGGCCTGCCTTACAAGAGACCCTGAAGGAATCCCTAAACATGGAAAGGAACAACCGGTACCAGACATCGCAAAAACATGCCAAAATGTAAAGACCATCGAGGCTAGAAAGAAACTGCATCAACTAACGAGCAAAATAACCAGTTAATATCATAATGGCAGGATCAAGTTCACACATAACAATATTAACCTTAAATGTTAATGGACTAAATGCTCCAATTAAAAGACACAGACTGGACAAACTGGATAAAGAGTCAAGACCCATCAGTCTGCTGTATTCAGGAGACCCATCTCACATGCAGAGACATACATAGGCTCAAAATAAAGGGATGGAGGAAGATCTACCAAGCAAATGGAGAACAAAAAAAAGCAGGGGTTGCAATCCTTGTCTCTGATAAAACAGACTTTAAACCATCAAAGACCAAAAGAGACAAAGAAGGCCATTACATAATGGTAAAGGGATCAATTCAACAGGAAGAGCTAACTCTCCTAAATATATATGCACCCAATACAGGAGCACCCAGATTCATAAAGCAAGTCCTTAGAGACTTACAAAGAGACTTAGACTCCCATACAATAATAATGGGAGACTTCAACACTCCGCTGTCAACATTAGACAGATCAACGAGACAGAAAGTTAACAAGGATATCCAGGAATTGAACTCATCTCTGCACCAAGCGGACCTAATAGACATCTATAGAACTCTCCACCCCAAATCAACAGAATATACACTCTTCTCAGCACCACATTCGCACTTATTCCAAAATTGACCACATAATTGGAAGTAAAGCACTCCTCAGCAAATGTAAAAGAACAGAAATTATAACAAACTGTCTCTCAGACCACAGTGCAATCAAACTAGAACTCAGGACTAAGAAACTCAATCAAAACCGCTCAACTACATGGAAACTGAACAACCTGCTCCTGAATGACTACTGGGTACATAATGAAATGAAAGCGGAAATAAAGATGTTCTTTGAAACCAATGAGAACAAAGATACAACATACCAGAATCTCTGGGACACATTTAAAGCAGTGTGTAGAGGGAAATTTATAGCACTAAATGCCCACAAGAGAAAGCAGGAAAGATCTAAAATGGACACTCTAACATCACAATTAAAAGAACTAGAGAGGCAAGAGCAATCACATTCAAAAGCTAGCAGAAGGCAAGAAGTAACTAAGATCAGAGCCGAACTGAAGGAGATAGAGACACAAAAAACCCTCCAAAAAATCAATGAATCCAGGAGTTGGTTTTTTGAAAAGATCAAAAAAATTGACAGACCACTAGCAAGGCTAATAAAGAAGAAAAGAGAGAGGAATCAAATAGATGCAATAAAAAATGATAAAGGGGATATCACCACTGACCCCACAGAAATACAAACTATCATCAGAGAATACTATAAACGCCTCTACGCAAATCAACTAGAAAATCTAGAAGAAATGGATAATTTCCTGGACACTTACACTCTCCCAAGGCTAAACCAGGAAGAAGTTGAATCTCTGAATAGACCAATAGCAGGCTCTGAAATTGAGGCAACAATTAATAGCCTACCCACCAAAAAAAGTCCAGGACCAGATGGATTCACAGCTGAATTCTACCAGAGGAACAAGGAGGAGCTGGTACCATTCCTTCTGAAACTATTCCAATCAATAGAAAAAGAGGGAATCCTCCCTAACTCATTTTATGAGGCCAACATCATCCTGATACCAAAGCCTGGCAGAAACACAACAAAAAAAGAGAATTTTAGACCAATATCCCTGATGAACATTGATGCAAAAATTCTCAATAAAATACTGGCAAACCGGATTCAGCAGCACATCATAAAGCTTATCCACCATGATCAAGTGGGCTTCATCCCTGGGATGCAAGGCTGGTTCAACATTCGCAAATCAATAAACGTAATCCAGCATATAAACAGAACCAAAGACAAGAACCACATGATTGACTCAATAGATGCAGAAAAGGCTTTTGACAAAATTCAACAGCCCTTCATGCTAAAAACGCTCAATAAATTCGGTATTGATGGAACGTACCTCAAAATAATAAGAGCTATTTATGACAAACCCACAGACAATATCATACTTAATGGGCAAAAACTGGAAAAATTCCCTTTGAAAACTGACAGAAGACAGGGATGCCCTCTCTCACCACTCCTATTCAACATAGTGTTGGAAGTTCTGGCTAGGGCAATCAGGCAAGAGAAAGAAATCAAGGGTATCCAGTTAGGAAAAGAAGAAGTCAAATTGTCCCTGTTTGCAGATGACATGATTGTATATTTAGAAAACCCCATTGTCTCAGCCCAAAATCTCCTTAAGCTGATAAGCAACTTCAGCAAAGTCTCAGGATACAAAATTAATGTGCAAAAATCACAAGCATTCTTATACACCAGCAACAGACAAGCAGAGAGCCAAATCAGGAATGAACTTCCATTCACAATTGCTTCAAAGAGAATAAAATACCTAGGAATCCAGCTTTCAAGGGATGTAAAGGACCTCTTCAAGGAGAACTACAAACCACTGCTCAGTGAAATAAAAGAGGACACAAATAAATGGAAGAACATACCATGCTCATGGATAGGAAGAATCAATATCGTGAAAATGGCCCTACTGCCCAAGGTTATTTATAGATTCAATGCCATCCCCATCAAGCTACCAATGAGTTTCTTCACAGAATTGGAAAAAAACTGCTTTAAAGTTCATATGGAACCAAAAAAGAGCCCGCATTGCCAAGACAATCCTAAGTCAAAAGGACAAAGCTGGAGGCGTCACGCTACCTGACTTCAAACTATACTACAAGGCTACAGTAACCAAAACAGCATGGTACTGGTACCAAAACAGAGATACAGACCAATGGAACACAACAGAGTCCTCAGAAATAATACCACACATCTACACCCATCTGATCTTTGACAAACCTGAGAGAAATAAGAAATGGGGAAGGATTCCCTATTTAATAAATGGTGCTGGGAAAATTGGCTAGCCATAAGTAGAAAGCTGAAACTGGATCCTTTCCTTACCCCTTATACGAAGATTAATTCAAGATGGATTAGAGACTTAAATGTTAGACCTAATACCATAAAAATCCTAGAAGAAAATCTAGGTAGTACCATTCAGGACATAGGCATGGGCAAGGACTTCATGTCTAAAACACCAAAAGCAACGGCAGCAAAAGCCAAAATTGACAAATGGGATCTAATTAAACTAAAGAGCTTCTGCACAGCAAAAGAAACTACCATCAGAGTGAACAGGCAACCTACAGAATGGGAGAAAATTTTTGCAACCTACTCATCTGAGAAAGGGCTAATATCCAGAATCTACAAAGAACTCAAACAAATATACGAGAAAAAAACAAACAACCCCATCAAAAGTGGGCAAAGGATATGAACAGACATTTCTCAAAAGAAGATATTCATACAGCCAACAGACACATGAAAAAATGCTCATCATCACTCGCCATCAGAGAAATGCAAATCAAAACCACAATGAGATACCATCTCACACCAGTTAGAATGGCAATCATTAAGAAGTCAGGAAACAACAGGTGTTGGAGAGGATGTGGAGAAATAGGAACACTTTTACACTGTTGGTGGGATTGTAAACTAGTTCAACCATTATGGAAAACAGTATGGCAATTCCTCAAGGATCTAGAACTAGATGTACCATATGACCCAGCCATCCCACTACTGGGTATATACCCAAAGGATTATAAATTATTCTACTACAAAGACACATGTACACGTATGTTTATTGCGGCACTATTCACAATAGCAAAGACTTGGAATCAACCCAAATGTCCATCTGTGACAGACTGGATTAAGAAAATGTGGCACATATACACCATGGAATAGTATGCAGCCATAAAAAAGATGAGTTTGCGTCCTTTGTAGGGACATGGATGCAGCTGGAAACCATCATTCTTAGCAAACTATCACAAGAACAGAAAACCAAACACCGCATGTTCTCACTCATAGGTGGGAACTGAATAATGAGATCACTTGGACTCCGGAAGGGGAACATCACGCACTGGGGCCTATCATGGGGAGGGGGGAGGGGGGAGGAGGGAGGGATTGCATTGGGGAGTTATATATGATATAAATGATGAATTGATGGTTGCTGACGAGTTGATGGGTGCAGCACACCAACATGGCACAAGTATACATATGTAACAAACCTGCACATTATGCACATGTACCCTAGAACTTAAAGTATAATTAAAAAAAAAAAAAAAAGAATACACAGTCACTTCTCCTATATAACTCATTGGAAATACAATTTCTAAGAGTTTCAGTTATTAGACTTCTTGCATTTGAGCTTTATCAAGTCTAACATGTTCTATCCAAATGTATATTTAGAGAGAAAACATTTATAATTTTACTCATGATTATCACCTGCTCTGATGCCTTCATACTTTCATACAAGGCTCATGGTTTGCTTGTGAGTAAACCATGCTTCTTAAAATATGGTAAAATATTTTCTATTTTGATATATCGTTTTGGTTGGCATACATGAAGAAAATTCACCTTCCATGCCCTTTTAGTTGGAACTAGCGGTGCATTTGAACAGTGTACTAGATAAGCAGCAGATACAAAGATAGAAGTAATAGCACAAGTTATGTATTGGAGGAGACCTCTTTGAAAGATATACCAGATAGAGTATGAGGTTGGTCAGAATATTTTCTACCATATTTTAACAAGCAATTTCTCCAAATATTTTCCAATTGATAATATTTCAGGTTTATACAATTTTATGTTTACTTTGGGGATCATAAGAAAGCTAATCAACTTTTAGTTTGTAGAATGTAACAGGGCATAGTCACATAAGCTTATACATACTTTCCTATATTTAATCATGAAATTTAAAAATACGTTAGTTTCAATTTCAGTACTCAACCAAAAGATCGTTATCTATCCCATGTAAGCTACCATCCTTTCCATACTAATTATTACCCAAGGGGTGACCAAGAGGGGATAATCTCTTTGTGAGGAGGGCCAAATTTATTAACCAAATTGACTTAGGTACGTGTATAGTTCAAGAGGGGGTGAAAAAAACAGAATCAGAAATGTTTTTCAGTTGATTTTTCTTTTACTGTAGTAAAATATACATAAAAATTACCATTTTCACCGTTTTGTGTGTAAAATTCATTGACATTATATATGTTCACATTGTTGTGTGGTTATGGGAACTAAACATATTTAGAACCTTTTTATTATCTCAGAATGAAACTCTGTACCCACTAAAAAATAACTCTACATAATTCCCTCACCCCCCTCAGCACCTGACCATCATTATTCTACTTTCTGTTTCTATTAATTTGGTTGATTTTTGAAGAGGTCATTTTAATGGGCAAAATCTCCTGAAGCTTGGGTATGGAAGGAAGCATGGAATATACATCAAACTCTTTGAATAAGGTTCACTGCTTCTTAGCGTTTTCAACAAAAATGCCCTATTGTCACGGTGCAGATGTTCTGGAAAGATGAATACATGACATAGATTACATTCGGGAGCCATAATGATTTGGCAAGAGTAGGCCGATTGGACTGGACTAATAACAGCTATAGTAGCCAGATTTCTAAGATAACTCTCAAGATTTTCCACAGTTTCCCTTATGTAGAATTCCTCCTATCATTATCTTACGTGGCACAGTTAACTTAAAATAGAGATATTATCCAGGTGAGCCTCACCTAGCCACCTGATCCCTTTTAAAGCAGTTTTCTCTAGCTGGTGGCAGAAGGGGGAATTAGAGCTTTACAGCTTGAGCATTCTATCTACTGTTGCTGACTTGAAGAGAGGAGGGATCCATGAGTCAAGGAATGTTAATGGCTGCCAGTAACTAAAAGCAGCCTCAATTTGACAGAAAACAAGGAAACAGAAAATTCAATTCTACAACCACAAGTAAGGCTTGTATCAAGAATAATATTACTAGAAGTAGATTTTCTGCCATACTGTCTGTACAAAACCCTAGACTGTTAAATACCTTGATTTTGACCTTGGAATGCCCTGAGAGAGAACCCAGCCATGTCAAGCCGGACATATAACTACAGAACTTTGAGCCAATAAATGAGTAATAAGTATAATTTTTTTGTGGTAATGTATTACACAGCAACAGGAAACAAATATAACAGCATAGACTGATAAAAGTGTCAAAAGTGATGAGACAGTGCAATCATGGCTCCAGATGTCAAGTCTTGAGCTTGGCAGTGCAGATTATGATAGGCAGCTTGATTCTAGTGAGTGCCTTCAGAGGATGGGCCTTTACTGTGGCATCTATGTGAGTGATGCAGACTGACCATTCAGTAACCTCACATTTCTGAACAGTTTGTGGTCCCAAACAAGATATATTTAATAAGGTAGTCTGTAGTCTTTCCAGTGGCAAACAAGCTGGCTAGGCCATTGGCAATAGTCCAAGAATGAGTAAAAATATAACACAGTGTATCTAGGGCAATATTGGCCAGAGATATGAAAATGACCTTTGGTTCTAACTAGTGACCAGAATAACCATATCTAGTTTTATTTTTACATAACTGGCACTAAGGTTGAGCAACAGTTGAATCACAACAGCCACCATCAGGTTTTAATGTAGCCATACCAGCAGTGAAACATGGCCAGATATTTAGGGTAAGCTGTGTCAGTCAGGGTCGACCTAGAACCAGTGGCTTTGCTTCAGGCAGTGGAATGGAAGGGATATAAAGTTTTTTCTGAAGGGATAGCTGTACTCCATCATGCAAAATTGAGATAGTATTAGGGCCAGGCCATATGCAATTTTAATTTTTTGACAAGTGAAGTTCAAAAGTTTTAAACTTTATTTTATTGATACATAATAGTTGTACATATTAATGGGGTACGTGTGATTTTTTGATAAATGCATACAATGTGTAAGGATTAAATGAGGATATTTAGTATATCCATCACCTCAAACATTTATCATTTCTTTGTGTTGTGAACATTTCAAATCTTTCCCTTCTTGCTATGTTGAAATCACAATGAATTATTATTAATGATATTTATTCTACTGTGCTATCAAACACTAGAACTTATAACTTCTTTCTTCTAGATAGCTGTATGTGTGTACCCATTAACCAACCTCTCTTCATCTTCCTATTCCCAATTTTCCTGGCCTCTGGTAATTGTCATTTTTCTGTCAACCTCCATGAGATCATACTTTTTAGCTCCTATGTATGAATGAGAGCAAGTGATCTTCATCCTTCTGCGCCTGACCCATTTCACTTAACGTGATGTCTTCTTTTATTTATGTTGTTGCAACTTTTATTATTTTGTGAAGTTTTTTATATTATGAACTTTTATTCATGTTGCTGCAAATGACAAGATTTCATCCATTTTTATGGCTAATATTCCATTGTGCTTGTGTATATATGTATATACACACATATATGTATGTATATACATATATACATACATATGTACGTATATCTGTGTATATACATATATATACATATACACATATATACATATACATATATATACATAAACACAGATATATGTACATATATCTGTGTGTGTGTGTGTGTGTATATATATATATCACATTTTTTTAATCCATTCATCCATTGATGGATACTTTGGTTGATGTTATACCTTAGCTATTGTGAATAGTACTGTGATAAACATAAGCCAGGAGATGTCTCATCAATATACTAATTTATTTTTTCTTTTGGATATATACCTAACATGGGGTTGCTGGATAACAAGGGAAATTTGTTGGGCTTTTCCACCGTGTTAGCCTTTAGTCAGAGTTGACCCATCTTGAAATAGGAATATCAGCCAGAAAGTCACAAGGTCTTTATAAGTCAAACGTTCAGTTTTAATGAGAGAACAGTAGCAAGTCAATAACTGCTTTACACAGGAGTTTGTCTGGTAGCTGTGTCAGGAAAGCAATATGTCCAAAAACCCAAAGGATACCTGTTGGAGAAGGTTGCTCACTTTTTCTGGAGGCTCCAAGCAGCAATCAGTGTAGATAAATAAGGGCTCAACCCCCCAGACCATGGGGCTCCAAAGTTACAGTGAGCCATAATCTGCAGGTAAGCTTCCAACACAGCCCAGGCACAAAAAGAAAAGGCTGATTTCTTTTTCAAAAAACATAATTCTAAATGTATTTATTTGCCACTATTTCAAATGTCACAGAAACCTTATTTTTATACTTTTTAAAAAATTGCTTTATGTATTTTACATTTTGTAATTTCAACTTTTATTTTAGATTCAGGGGGTATATATGCCAGCTTATTACAAGAGTATATAGCATGATGCTGAGCTTTGGGGTATGACTGATCCTATCATGCTGTTAATGAGCACAATACCCAATAGTTTTTTAACCCTTGTACACCCACCCACCCTCTAGTAGTGTCCAGTGTCTACTGTTGTCATCTTTATGCCCATGTATACCCAAAGTTTAGCTCCCACTTACAAGTGAGAATACGTGATGTTTGGTATTCTGTTCCACTTAAGATAGTGGCCTGCAGCTGCAACCTTGTTGCTGCAAAGGACAAGATTTTGTTCTTTCATATGGCTGCGTAGTATTCCGTGGCGGATATGTACCACATTTTCTTGATCCAATCCGCTATTGATGGGTATCTAGGTTGATTATATTTCTTTGCTATTGTAAGTAGTGCTGTGATGAACATACAAGTGTATGTGTGTTTTTGGTAGAATGATTTATATTCTTTTGGATATAAGCCCAGTAATGGGATTGCTGGGCCTAATGGTAGTTATCTTTTAAGTTCTTTGATAAATCTTCAAACTGCTTTCCACAGTGTTTCAACTAATTTACATTCCCATCAACAGTGTTTAAACATTCCAGAAAAAGGCTGATTTCCAGGTAGCTGATATAAAGGACCAATTAAAATGCCCAAACTAAGCGCATACTATTTCTAATGCACAAACAATTTTATACGATCCTAAACCTTTTGTTTTCAGTAGTGGAAGGTCAATGTGACAACAGAAGAATTATGGCATATTTCCCAAAAAATCATATATTTGGTGAACAGGACCCTGAATTTTGTCAGAGTTTATCAAGCACTCCTTTTGGTGGAAATGTGATTATATTGCAGTCAGAGATGAGAGTGAGGCTCCTGACTTGTCAACCAACTGGACCTCCCCTATATAGTAAAAGCTTTGGAGGTCAGAGAGTACAGATTTTTGTGCCATGTCTTGAATCTCCAATAGTAGCAAAGGGAGAGAAGTTTAAGTATCCTTAGGGGTGCCCTGCAGATATATATCAAAGGCCTAGTAAAATGAATGTGAATTAGTCTTGGTTCTCAAGTGCCAGTGAAAATTTTTAAAAAGTGCTGGAAATGTCCAGGACAGCATGTTATATGCCGTGGATCTCTGCACCGGATAAAATTGTCAGATTCGAACAGCTGAGACTACATGAGCCAAAACTGAATTTAGTTGATGATATTTGAGTATAAGTCTCTGGCTCTTGTCAGCTTTTTCACTGGCCATATGGGGATTGTTGCATGGATTAATGTATCTCTTATTACTACTGCTGCCTTTCGTTTCTTAATCGGGATTTTGATTTTCCTTTAACCTTCTTAGATTCTATATTGTTTCTGTTGGAGTACATGGGAGAGGACAGTAAACACTTCACTGTTTTTTGCATAATTACTCAACATCCACAAAAAGAGGAGAATATTCTCAAGAGAAAAGACAGCCAATGGAGACTGAATGTGTGATAACCCAGATGATGGAATTAACAGACGAGAGAGAGAGAGAGAGAGAGAGAGAGAGAGAGAGCGAGCGAATGTGTTAGCAGGTGCGAGTGTGGGGCAAGCAGGAAGGCAGGAAAGCCTTACCTGTGCGGAATGATCTGAAAGGCTTTGTATCTCTTGGCTTTTTTTTTTTTTTTTTTTAGTTAGTTCTTTTTGCTTTCAAAATAGCAGTTCATTCTGTGCTGTGTATCTGATGGTTTCCGTCAGTGTTCAGGCCTAAGGGGATGATTTGGCCCTCGGCTCTGTTGATTCCTGCTTTTAACCACTTCTGCACATAGCTCCTCATTAGTCACAGTTCTGTTGCCTCTCAGCGGGGAGTGGGGGAATGGCTGTCCCTTTGTCAAGATGACTTCTCTTTATAGTCCTGTCCTAAGAAGAGTGAGCAATATCAAGGTACTGTCCTGGTGGCTTATCTTTATCCTAACTCATATTGCTTAACCTCTAAACTTTCCCTCACAGGCAGGACAGCAGAGAGCTCTGATTTCAGTTGAGTTCTGAGGGATGAGAAAAGAGCTGGTTTGGTGTCCAGTCTCCAGGTAAACGTCATAAGGAAAGACATATTGTAGCAGACATTTACTCAGATTTGAGGCATAGAGCTGCAGATATCTACAACAATTTTTACTGCCTCTGGATTTATTTCAAAACTGACATATTTTGCTGATGGATTGGATGTGAAGTGTCAGAATAAGTACAGAGTGAAAAATGACTCCAAAAATTTTTAATCTGCTCTACCGTATAGATGGAGTTGATTTTTAAAAGGTGGAAAATATTATAAGATGATTTTATTTACAGTAAGTTGACTTAGGATTGGACTTATTTTTTTTCTCCCATAGTCTTCACTTTTTTTAAAAATTTCCTGCCAGCTTTCTTAAGGTATAATCGACAAATAAAAATTGTATATATTAATGGTGTATAATGTTTTGATATATGCCAGAATTGAGGTTTTAATGTCAGTTTGATAAACTGAGAAAGGCTTCAGAACATTGAGAAAGAAGTGTGATTTTAAAGATTAGCCATGGAACCCAACAAGCAAAGAAGGAAGGGAGAATCCGAAAATGTTGAGGAATGATGATGAAATAGAAACAATGGTTTGTAGTTGTGATGGAATTGAAGAACTATAGGTCATGACATGCCAGAAGGAATTATCTAGAATTCAAGAACAGAATACAGGAGATGTTATTAGGGTGGAATGATTAAACATGTGACTTCAGAGTTGTTTCTCTTATGAAAATGACTGAATTATTTGTATCCAAGTGTATTCATTTTTTATTGCTGTACAACACATTATACATAATTAATAGCTTAAACCACATGTATTAACTGTGTTGCTATAGGTCAGGAGTCCAGGCATGGTCTGCCTGAGTCCCCTCATCAGAATATCACAGGCTGCACTAGATGCAGGCAGGGCATTGATCTCACCTGGACTTTTCAACACAGGAATATTCCAATTCCAAGTTTATTCAGGTTATTGGCAAAATTCAACTCCTTGTGGTTTTATGAGTAAGAGTCCTGGCTTCTTATGGCTGAACCTATAGTTCTCTGTCACATGGCCCACTCTTGAGGCAGCTCACGACATTGCTGTTGGCTTCCTTAAAGCCAGCAAGAGGATATTTTATAGTAATCTGTTAAAATGGAGTTCTATATAATAAAATATATTCATGCAAGTAACATGCCATCACCTTAGCCATATTCAATCCCTTAGAAGCAAGGTTTCACACACCCTCAAGGAGGACGATGATGCATCGTGGATCTTTTTAGGGATTGTTTGATACACAATGTGTTTGGGATTAATTTTTTATTAATTAATAATAGATAAATGATGAGAAGGTATCTTCAGACATGTAAGTCTATAATGTTTGCTTTGGATTCAAAGAATAGTATATTTTCTTTTTGTTGTTATTGAAATTTTGTACTCCACTTTCACTAACACTGTTGTGTAACTTTCAACTAATATCTACACATGAGATTCTCAGTCTACTAATTGAATATGATAAATCTACAATTACCTGTTATTCTTTTATTGAGAATTTTTGATGCAATAGCTATAAACCAATTTGAAATTTTTATCCAAGAAATTTCCAGTAGATAAGCAATGTGATGCAAAAAAATGTAAGAGCGAAAAATGGCCATGACCTAAAGTTTTATTAGTCATTCTATTTATGGAAACAATCTATAAAGACATTTCTACTTAATTTGATTTATCATAGATGTTCTTTCTAGTTTTCAAAAAAATGTCAGTAACCTGCCCTATATACAATGAAAATATATTTAAAATTAATTTCTGTTATATTGAGTTGCTTATCAATAGCATACTTTAAAAATACTTGAAAATCTCAAATGTCATTAAAGTTGTCCTCAAATTAAAGGAATATTTCTAAGTTTTCAGATCATGTTACTAGAAGTTTCCTTTTAGTTTCCTCTTTAGAAAGATCATTCTCATGGAAGAGACTTTTAAATATTTTCATATAATTAAATTGTTGTTTTGCAGGAGAATTAAAATTTCTGAAATCTATCTCAAGCACATATTGAATTAAACATTTAGCCTTTAGGCTGTATATTTAAATGATATAGGAAAAAAAACTAACATCATTGAAGCTACACTGATGACTGCTGTATCATAATGACTAACATTATTTTTTCATAATAATAACTTTAATAAAGACTGATTTCCCTTACCAACTACCAGTCATTATTCCACACATATTACATGTATTATATATAATAATTCAATTAATATTTACAACAACGTTTTGAGTTAAGGTCTGTTATGCTCATTTTATACATACAGAAACTGAGATTCTGGAAAGTTAAGAAGTATGCAAAAACTCATACACTCAAATAACTGGCACAGTCAAAATTTGAATATAGGTAGTCTGACTGTAAGAGCTGCATTCTTAACAATATGCAACACACCAACACCAGATATTTTCAACAACTACTAGTTAATGTCATTTACCATCATGAGTTAGTGTTGAGTGTTGCCAAAAGCTGGTATTAGGCCATCAATTAGTGGCCAAATTTTTACTTAATGTAACTATATTATTCCACTGTATATACATGCACACACACACATACACCATTTTATCTTATTGATACAATGTATTCAAAATCAAGAAAGGCAAGATTTAAAATTGTCTTTTATTAAGTGTTTTTACACATAATTTATTATTTTGCATGAAAAAATATGCGATACCAAAATTCCTCACAACATTCAAGGCCTGAATAACTCTAATCTTAATTGTGAAAGCTCTTTATTTGTTTGTTTGTTTGTATTGAGGAAGAAGAAGATGATCTCATTATGCACTAAGATTCTTGTCTAAAATTAATCACATAAGCATAATAAAATATTTACAAAAGGTCATATGATGTGTAAAAATTTTGATAAATTATTATTTAGCTTTCAAAATTATTAAAATAGATTACCTTAAAGTTAAGTGGTTATTAATAAGAATTCATCTGGAAACTTGCTGAGAAATGCATCTATAAAAAACTATAGGATATTTGGAGAATCTATATAGCTAAAATGATATTGCTTTATTTTTAAAAATGAAAAGTAGTTGAACGCAATTGTACATAGAAGAAGTTAAAGGAATGAATAAAATGTATATGTGTGCATATAAATATTTGTGAATAGGAAATAAAATATATGCAGACATATACATTGTAAAACAAAATTTCCATATGCTCTACTTACTAGAATATTTTTTTCTCCAAAAAGAATTCAGCATTTATGACAACCCCAAATTTCTCACAAACTGAAAATTGTAGTACTTTCCTTATACATATTCAACAACTGTCCAGAGTTCAATAGGTTCGTATGACCCAAGAAAGAGGTGAGGCTAATAAAACTGGAAACTCTTTATGTTTTAAAAGGTGATGACCATGGAAATAGAAGTGCAGTCTTTCAAACTGACAGGTAGTGTCAATCTATGCTAATAGTTCTGGATATAGACCTGTCACAGATAAAACTGTGAACTGGAGAGAGTACCTAGCAGTAGTCTTAAAAAAATATTGTGTGGTGTGGAAAGGAATTCGTGTTCAATTAAAGTGAGGGATGCCTACTTTTGCCATTAAATCTTTAAATGAAAGGCAATTATGTGATGTTTTAATAAATACTTCAATGGCTTAATTAACTTCCTTATACTATTATTTATTTGATGCCCATTATATGAAGTGTAAGTGAATTTTGTTATGTATGTTTCAGGTAGAGAGATTATCAATATATATATTTTCTGAAATGAAAACATATTTATTTAAAAAATAAGTGTGAATACAGATTTTTAAAAAATTCTCTTTTATGTCTCTATATCCAACAGTAAACATACAGAAAAAATAAAATGTTTTGCCCATTTTTATATAGTCACTTGTTATTTTGCTATTTAGTTTTTTTGGGGATTTCTATGTATGTTGTACATTAACTCTTTGTCAGATGTATAGTTTGCAAATATTTCCTCTCATCTGTAAATTGTCTTCTCATCCTGTTGATTGTTTCTTTTGCTATGCAGAAAATTTTCAGTTTGATGTAATCTCATTTGTTTACTTTTGCCTTTATTGCTGGTGGGTACTTCAGTGATCTTATCCAAATAATCCTACCTAGACCAATGTCATGAAGTGTTTATCCTGTTTTCTTTAGTAATTTCACAGTTTCAGGTCTTACATTTAAGTCTTTAATCAGTTTTGAGTTGATTTTTGTATTTCATGAGAGATAAGGGCCTAATTTCCCTCTTCTGCATGTGAATATGCAGTTTCGTCAACACCATTTATTGAAAAGATTGTCCTTTTCTCAATGTATGTTCTTGGTACCTTTGTTGAAAATTAGTTAGCTATAAATGCATGGATTTATAGCCAGGATCTCTATTCTATTCCATTGTTTGTGTCAGTTTTTATTCTATTGCCATACCGCCTGGTTACAACATCTTTGTAGTATATTTTGAAATCAGTTAGTGAGATTCTTTCAACTGTGTTCTTTTTGCTCAAGATTGAATTGGCTATTTGGGGTCTTTTTTCATTACATATGGATTTTAGAACTCTTTTTTTCTATTTATATGAAGAACATTGTTGGTATTGTAATAGGGATTGCATTGAATCTGATCACTTTGTATAGTATGGATAGACATTTCTCAGAAGATGTGTAAATGGCCAGGTATATGAAAAAATGTTCAACTCATTAATCCTCTGGGAAATGAAAATCAAGACCACAATGAGGTATCATCTCACCCCAATCAGAGTGGTTATCATCAAAAAATATATATAAAATAAAAATAACGTGTTGGTGAGAATGTGGAGAAAAGGAAACCGTTTTATACTGTTGGTGGGAATATAAATTTGCACATACGTTAAGAAAAGCATTATGACAGGTACCTTAATAAATGCAAAGTAGAACTACCATATGATCCTGTAATCCCACAAGATAATATGGTAGTTCTATTACATATGGTGACTTTGATGAAACTGTTAGACAAATCAATTAAACTTTGTTTATATATAAACATTAGCTACTTTTAAACATTAAATGATTAAATAAGTATGTGTTTCATTCTGGAGGGTGTTTCTGTTACTTCTGAAGCTTTTATTTTGTTGTGTTTATTCTTTTCATACGTTTCTAATAGTTAAGCTTATATTCCCTTCATCCATGAATATATGTCATATTGGCATATGGCAATATGTCATATTGGCATATGGCAATATGCCAAAACACAATTTAATTACACAGTTTAGAAATGTAAAAATTGTTATTTTTATGATAATAATATTTATACTTAGAATAGTTTTATGTCTTATATATATCCAAAGAGATAGCTTCACTTTCTTGTATATTGTAGGTCTATTCACAGTAGTCCAAATATAGAACCAACCTCAGTGTTCATCAGTAAATGAATTAATAAGGAAACTGTGGTATATATACACAATGGAATACAATTATAACAAAGAAGGAAATCCTGTCATTTACTACAATATGAATGAATCTAGAGGACATTATATTAGGTGAAATAATCCACACACAAAAAGACAAATACTGCGTAATCACACTCATATGTGTAATCTAAAAGAATTTCATGTAATGAAAGTAGAAGTATAATAATGGTGGTTATCCGAAGCTGGAGTGTTTTGCAAGGAAGAGGACATGGAATATTTTGGTCAAAGGATGCTTAATTATAATTAGATAAGAGGAATACATTTATATGTCTTAGGAAACCATACCATCTTTTATTTTATTTTTTTTCTTTCTTTCTTTCTGAGATAGAATCTTGTTCTATTGCGCAGGTTGGAGTGCAATGGGAAGATCACAGTTCACTTCCTGGGCTCATGTGATCTTCCTGCCTCAACCTCCTAAGCAGCAGGGACCACAGGTACACGCCACCACAGCAAGCTACTTTTAAAATTTTTGGTAGAAAAGGAGTCTCACAGTGTTGGCCAGACTGGTCTCAAACTCTTGGCCTCAAGTGATCCCCCTGCCTCCGCCCCCTCAAAGTGCTGGGATTACAGGCATGAACCACCATACCCAGCTGACCTACTGCCTTGATATAGTAATCAATTGCATGCTCTCCGAGGACATAAACCTATACTGGCATAATGTTTTGAACAAGGAAATAATGAGTCAATGCTTGGAGAATTACACTAATGTGATTTTACGTGATCAAATTCAAATTTCAACATAAAAATTAACTTTTAGAAAATGTCAGAGGCCAGACATGGTGGGTCATGCTTATAATAGATCTGTATATTGTAGATCTATTCACAGTAGCCAAGATATGGAACAAACATAAGTGTTCATCAATAAATAAACAAGTAAGAAAAATATGGTATATTTGGGGAGCACTTTGGGAGGCCAACGTGAAAGGATTGCCTGAGGCCAGGTTTTCAGATAAGCCTGGCTGACATAGCAAGACCCCATCTCTAAATAAAATAAAATTAAATTAAATTAAATTAATTAAATTAGCTGGGTGTGGTGGTACATACTTGTAGTCTCCAGCTACTTGGGATGCTGATATGGGAGAACCATTTGAGTCTGGGTGGTAGAGGCTACAGTGAGTTGTGATCTTGCCTCTACACTCCAGCCTAGGTGACAGAGCAACACCCTGTCTCAAAAAAGAAAAAAAAAAAATCAGGACATAATTTCTGTCTGATTTTATTTCCCGGATCACAAAGTGGACAGATCTCCATGGGACATTATAAAAACGTATGTTTCTTTAGAGTAAAAAAGTTGTTCAATAATTTTTACTACTTAAAGCAAATATAACCTACTTTAAAGGTCTATCATACTAGCAATTCAATTTCAATTTTATTTTCTTAACAGAAGATTTCACAATTTTTCTAATCACAATAGCATAAATGCTGAACTATATATGTAATTTATTTCAACAAGAACATAATGTATCATTCATCCCTGTTGAAATTTAAATTGATACTAATGTTTTCTGATATGTCAACCTCATATTTATTGGTTCAATCAACATCCCAGTACAGTACTTATTAAAAAATATATATATTCTAGAACACTGAGGAAATCAACTCTAAATTGTCCCTCTGGATCTTCAGGAATCAAAGACTGGGAAAGATTAAAAATAAGCTCTACATTATGTCAATATAAAACAAAACAGTTGTTAATATATTCAACAAATATTTATTCAGATCTGCACTTACAGTTTAAGGAACTGTGTCCCTAAATCACAAGAGAAAATAAAGATAAAATCTATCTTTACAGCAACAAATTATTAAAGGTAAGGGATAGTATTTCTTAATGATTTATATAATAATACCTAACTGCTTAATGTATATTATGGATCTATAGGTGAGTGTTTATATATGGAGCTGTATGTATGTGAATTGGTGTGGTATATGTGGGGGTGGGGAGCAGGATGTGTCAGTGTATATGCGTGCACGTGTGTGTGTGTGTGTGTGTGTGGCTGTTTGGATGTCAAGATGTGGACATGTGTGTATGTGGGTGTTTAGGGGTTGTGGAAATAAGTAACAGTGTGCACATGTGCATGTATGTGTGCACTTGTATACATAAATGTGTTTGCATGTGCATGTGTGTTCATTTGTGTCGTTGGTTCTCAACCAGAAGAAATTTTGCCTCCTAGGCAATGTTTGGCAACATCCCCATTCATTTTTGGTTGTCACAATAGGAAGGGAGATGTACTACTGAATTCTAGTGGGCAGAGACTAAAGAGTTAGTCACTAGATACTGCTTAAACTCTTGCAATGCACACTGTCTGCAACCCCACACAAAAATTATCCCACAGACAGCAGAATACCAACAGTGCTGAACTTGAGAAACACTGGGGGGCGGGGGGATTGTGGTGGGGGAGGGTTATGAAAATGTTGTAAAACTTGCACAGTGTAAGCAATCAATAACCTTTTCTGTGATTTTATGCTTCGTGTCATAAACAAAACCTGAGGCTATCTTATCATGCTGTTTTGCATCATTGTTATCCAACACACCTGGGAAGATTTTTGCTGTTCTTGCCTGACAAGCCATCTATGAAGAAACATTTAACACCTCTTTAATGTGAGTAGGAGACTTATAAATTTTTTCCAAAACCATAAAAGAAACTATTCTCACAAATATTCTTTTCAGAGACCCTCAGAAAAAATAAACAAAAAAACAAAAACAAAAACAAAAACCCTTTTTTTAAAAGCTACTGAGAGATACTCATTGAATTTTGCTACCAAGACATTAAGTCATGCCTGATTAATTAAGAATTCTGGCATGTCTAAGATTGAGTCTCTCTGGAAATAGTTGACTCATTATTACTGGTTTTATTACCAAAAAGATAACTTTATCAAGTTGAAGTCTGTGTATATTGTTGGATGTAAAATATTAAATATATTGGAATGTAAAATTATCTTTACATTTACCTTTTCTTATCTATAGTCCATGAAGAAATTTTAGTATTAAAAATAACATTCACTCATCATGGTTTTTTTTCTAGGAAAGTTCTCTTTGTCAGCCATATCATAAGCTATATCCTAGGTAGATGATTTGATATTGGGTAGATTATTTAATGCCACACCTTTATTATTATTTCTGTTTTTCTCAGTTTCTGGATTTTTCAGGATCCTCTTGATAGAAGAAAAGGCTGAAAATGATATTCCAATTTATTACTGCATTTGTTTGGGGCACTTTTTTATTGAAAAGACACTAAATCCACTAGGAAGTAGAAACTGTGGGTTTGATGAAGATGGAGCCCACACACCTCTGAGCAAACCTTTGACTGTTACTATAGCTGTCAAAATAAACTGATGTGAATTATGCAAAAAAGAAAGTTACCATTTTTAACTGCTAGATGTCCTCCTAGAACATATTTTTTGCTCATTATATTTAACGAACACACTTTCTCTGGCATGAATTTGTAAAATTCCTACTATATAGAGTTTGTGTACCTGTTGAAGGCAAGTTTGTTTATTTTCACAAGGACATGCATGCTACAATCTCAAATATAGGGTTATATGGGGCAGCCCTTATACAGTTTACTTTTAAAGCACATATTTATAATAGCTACATGCTGTCAATTTCTTCCTGAAATAGTAATGCACAATGTCACAGATGATATTTAACTATTGTTACCCTGTATAAATGTAATGTTCTTTTTTCCCTTGGTTTTGGCAGAATGCTAACTATACACCTTTTGGAAGTCCAGAAGAAAGAGGCACCATTTTATTTAATTTGCACTTTGTCTTCCATCTGTAATGGCATCCAAGTGGAAATGTAACCATTAGTGTAGTCCATCCATGTTCTAAGACAGTTACTGTTGTTTAAAATAAGCCAACTGATATAAATAAGTTGATGTATTCAGTTTGTGTGGTTGTCTTTTGGTCTGTCAAAAATTCTACCGTTTTCTTGTCCTCTTTAAAAACATTTTACAAATGCCTTATAAAGAAATCAGAGAGAAGGGACATACAAATCAGACTAATCTTTTGCCTGTGGGCTTATCTTTAATACATTATTATCTGTCTATTTTTTTTCACTTTGACAAGCAAGGAAACCCAATCATGACCAAAGTCATTTATTTCTTGAGGCTACAATCAGTGCATTGCTGCTTCCTTGATGAGTGAATATATTCACTGGAAGGAAAGACAAATTGGCATCTTAATTCAGGTTAAATAAGATTAGATAAAATGGCTATCAACTGTCAGTCACATATCACTGAAAATAAAGCTATTCTGGTTTCTTCTACAAAAATATCTGAATTTAAGCTTCTTACATGTTCATGAAATTATTCTGGGTCATGAAAATATATGTTGAAGAATTTAAAGGGACATGAGAAAACTGGCTTTCAGGTAGCAAATAGCAGACTAAACATAGAATTAGAGAATTAGGGGCTTCCTATCTTATTAACAAATGCTTTTTAATTAGTGCAACAGACTGTTAATGGATGATAAAGAAGTCTGTAGTCCATGATCTACATGAAAACATTTAGTTGACATGTTATTTTATTCTCTCTCTCTCTCTCTCTCTCTCTCTCTCTATATATATATATATATATATATTTTTTTTTTTTTTTTCTCCCCCAGGACATTGTCTCCCTCTGTTGTTCAGGCTGGAGTGCAGTGCCACAATCTCGGCTCACTGCAACCACCTCCTCCTGGGCTCAAGTGATCCTCCCCCCATCAGCCTCCTTAGCAGCTGGGACTGTAGGTGTGTGCCACCCACTGCGTCTGGCTGACATGTTCTTTAGAGTTTCCCATTTCTTTCATATTTCCCAGGTCTTTGAACAAGAGTTTGCTATGAAAGGATAAATATTACTCCAATGTTCTCAAATAGGCCAAATATAAAGTCATACTGTACTAGTTATATAAAGATCTATACATGTTACCAAGAAACTCTTTAAGAGATTTAACATTAAAATGAGACTACAAAATAAAAAGCAAATATTTCCTTTCCTATTAATAATGTATCTAAATTAATGTTTGAAGAAATTAATATTAAAAGTAACATAATCGCATTTAGTATGTTTTAAATATTTAATGAGAACCACATAGAGAAGCATGAGGGTACAAAATGATGAGGGCCACTTTCATATAATTTTTGGAAGCAAAATACATATGAAGTAGTCAAAATTTCTTAACTATGATACACGATCACTAATATTGGTAGTTACTTCAGTGAAAATATTACATATTATATAAAGTCATTAATTATTAAAATAATGTTTATTTATGTATTATTATTATTTTGACATGGACCTGCTCTTGTCACCCACGCTGGAGTGCAATGGTGCAGTCTCGGCTCACTGCAGCCTCAACCTCCCAAGTTCAAGTGATTCTCCTGCCTCAGCCTCCTGAGTAGCTGGGATTATAGGCATCTGCCACCACGCCACGCTAATTTTTGTATTTTTAGTAGAGATGGGGTTTCACCATGTTGGCCAGGCTGGCCTTGAACTCTGGACCTCAGGTGATCTGCCTGCCACAGTCTCCCAAAGTTCTGGGATTACAGGCATGAGCTACTGCACACAAAATAATTGCTTAAATACCTAAATTTGTTGGTGTCAATAATAATAATGTTTTACTGTTCATTTGTTTTAAATCTAGAAATGCCATCAGGATGTATATCAGAGATAGAGTGGAAACTCAGACTCAAACATTTGTGCACTTTATATGGAGTAACCTTGGGCTTGTCGCTTTGTCTAAATTTTCATTTATACAAGAAAATATGTGAACTTCACGTGATTATTTTGATGGCAACACAATTTGTGTTAAACCCTTCATAAAGACTGAAATATGTCAAAATTCGAACAGGCATTTATTATATGCCGTAGAGCAGAAGTATGCAACATACTGAGAGACATACCGGCAAATTAAAAGTAGTTCCTTATTTTACATAAGCTTACATTTCAGATAGATTCATAGACACATAGTCATAAGTTCAATGTTAAGAACTAAACAAATAGCAATTGAGTGAAGTATCAGCCATTAAGATTCAACTGAGTTTAAAAATGCTTTAAATTATGATTATTACATTTATCATTTTCTGTTCATTTTATTCCTTCAAAGCAGAGTACTTTCCAGTATTTTTCCAGTGAAGGTCTGATATCAGTAAATTCTTTATGCTTTCTATTTTTTGAACATTTTTAAAATTTCATATTCATTCTTAACGCTTTTGCTGGTCTAGACTGACATTGTCCCCACCCTCCCTCCCACTTTCAGCATTTAAAACTTGTTTATGTCTCCATTTTTATTAAATGTTATTAAAAGTTATTAAAACTTCCTTATGTCTCCATTTTTCTTAATAGGAGTGAGCAGTTTAAGTATTTATAGCATTGTTCTTTTGCATGCCGTTAGCCTTTCTTTGGCTAGTTTCTATATACTCTCTTAATCTTTGTTTACAGTAGATTGACTATAGTGTGCTTAAGTGTGGTTTTCTTTGTATTTCAAAAAGCCCAAACAGCAAAGACAATCCTAAGCAGAAAGAACAAAGCTGGAGACATCATGCTACCCAACTTCAAACTATTCTATAGGGCATATTAATCAAAACAGCAGGTTACTGGTATAAAAAGAGACATACAGCCCTGTGGAACAGAATAGAGAACTGAGAAATAAGGCCACACGTCTACAACCACCTAATCTTTGACAAACCTGACAAAAACAAGCCATATAGAAAGGATCACCTATTCAACAAATGTTGATGTGATAAACGGCGAGCCATATGCAGATTAAAACTGAACCCTTTCCTTACGTCGTATACAAAAATCAACTCAAAATGGATTAAAGACTTAAATATAAAACCCATAACTGTAAAAGCCTGAAAGACAACCTAGGCAATACCATTCTGGACATAGGAACAGGCAAAGATTTCATCAAGAAGACACCAAAAGCAATTGTAACAAAAGCAAAAATTGACAAATGGGATCTAATTAAACTGTTTCTGTACAGCAAGGCAAACTATCAACAGAGTGAATAGACAACCTACAGAATGGGAGAAAATTATTGCAACCTATGCATCTGACAAAGGTCTAATATCCAGTATTTATAAGAAACTTAAAAAAAAATTACAAGAAAAACCAAATCCATTTAAAAAAGTGGACAAAGGACATGAACAGACATTTTTCAAAAGAAAGCATGCATGCAGCCAACAATTACATGAAAAAAAGCTCAACATCATTGATCATTAGAGAAATGCAAATTGAAACAACAATGAGATACCTATTATCTCTTCTAATAATGTCAAAAAATAACAGATGTTGGTGAGGTTGTGGAAATAAAATGGTCATACTCTGTTGGTGGGAGGGTAAATTAGTTGACTCATTGTGGAAGACAGTGTGATTCCTCAAAGACCTAAAAACAGTAATAACATTCAACCCAGCAATCCTATTACTGGTTATATACCCAAAGGAATATAAATTGTCCTAGTATAAAGACACATGCATGTGTATGTTCATTGTAGCACTATTCACAATAGCAAAACATGCAATCAACCTAAATGCTCATCAGTGGTAGACTGAATAAAGAAAATGTGGTACACATACATTATAGAATACTATGCAGCCGTAAAATAGTGAGATCATGTGCTTTGTAGAAACATGGATGAAGCTGGAGGCCGTTATACTTAGCAAACCAACACAGGAACAGAAAACCAAATACCACATGTTCTCTTTTGCATATGGGAGCTAAACGATGAGAACACATGGACACATAGAGAGGAACAATACACACTGGGGCCCATTGGAGGGTGGAGGGTGGGAGGAGGGTGAGAATCAAGAAACATAACTAATGGGTACTAGGCTTAATATCTAAGTGACAAAATAATCTGTATTAATATCTAAGTGACAAAATAATCTGTATAACAAACTCCTGAGATACAAGTTTACTTATATAACAAACCGGCACATGTATCATTGACCTTACAATAAAATTTTAAAAAGAGTTCACTTCCCTTGAAATATCTGTAAGTTTATGTCTTCAACATATTGCAAATATCTCAACCATATTAAAAGAAAATTCCCCCAATTTTTCACTCAGCAATTGCTCCATGTAGGTTCTATGTAGCTTTCTGTGTGTGTGTGTGTGTGTGTGTGTGTGTGTGTGTGTGTGTTTCCATAAATTACTCAGGTTCTGTTTGAATTTTCCACATTTTTATTAACAAATCTACATGTTTGCTGATTATTTTCTTCAGTGTCATCTCCATTCTGCTTTTAGCCTATGTAGCAAATGTTTTTATATCAGAAATTGGAGTTTTCAGTTGTAACATTTCAACTATTTTAGAGTTTCTATTTTTCTATTAGTATTTTTTAACTTCTCATTTGCAATTAATATTTTTTCCTTGAGTATAGTGATAATACCACTAATCTACTAATTCCAACATCTGAGATATCATAAGTTTAGCCTCCGTTGGTTGTCATTTAACTTGAGGACGTCACACTTTCCTCTTTATTTGATTGTTGAGAAATTTTGTATTATATCCTAGATACTGTGAGGTTATGTTTGGAGTCTCGAAATTCTGTTAATATTCCTTCAAAGATCGTGCTTTTTTCCCTTCCTCCCTCCATTGCTCTTTTCCTCCCTTCCTCCCTTCCTTCACAGGCAATCAGATGGGTAGGAATGAAACTGTTAGCACCCTTGTGAGAAGTGGCTCAAATCTCAGTTCAGTTTGTTTACAGATGGGCAGCTTGAAGCCAAACATTTGTGGTTCAGGAGTTACTCAAACTTTCTGGATTTTGACAGACTGTATTCAAAAACTTCAGAACACTTGTCCTTTTTTCTCTCCTTTCCAGAACTCCTTACACATTCAATTTTCAATGGATGTGGTTGGCTTCAACTCCTTCCAGTGGTTTTTCAGGGCAAAAATACTAAGAACTTTTAAAATTGCCATTTTAACCATGTGGCATGGTGAAGACTGCAGACCTCAGGCTAGAAGCCATGAATAATGGAACACTCAATACCATTCTCTTTTCCAAACTTAACCTCCCTCTAGAATCTGCCTGTATTTGGTTGCTTTCCAGCGAGGTCAGATGTTTGCTGTTGTCGTTTTCTTTTCTTCTCATTTTGTTAATAGCTTATAGTTGTTATCTTTGTTGTCTATGGGATGATTTGGCTAATAATACCCTATTAGAAAAAATGAAAGTTTGAAATTCCTTCATTCCGCAATTATAAATATTACTTTTTCTTTCCAGAAAAGATAAAGTCTGCAATGCTACTCTGAAAGAACAAAATCACTATTTTTCTGTTACCAAAAGGATTATTTTTTCCTCAACAAAGCATAGACTGTGAAACTCAGATGATGAGAAATTTTTTACTCACTGCCCTCCAGAAGTTTATGTAACAGTGAAATAACCTACTACTGCAAAATAATACTCCTGTTATTAAGGACAGAAAAAAAAAATCTCACGAAGCATATCTGCCACACCACAAAATATGAATTAACATTAAGATCCTAGGAGTTTAGACATAGCTCTTTAGATTGTGAACTGGCTAAAGACTTCTCATTTGTTGATAATTCCTACTTGAAGTAGCACTAAATTCCAGCCCAGAGCTTTATTTGGCATTTCTGAACAGGCTTCCTCATGCACAGCCAGAACTGATATTCAAGCCGAATATAACAGTATGAGGGTACTGGATATTAAAATCTTGAAATGCTTCAAAAACTCCTGGTAGGAATCTATTCCCTGTGAACCACATGCTGCTTTGACCATCGTAAACCACCCTCTGGGAATGTTCTTGGGTTTTAATTTTAAAATGAACTTAGTGAAGTATAAAAAGCAATAAGAAAGTAGAACAAATCATGAATACACACATGCACAAAAGATCTTAAAGTAAACACACCCGTGCAACTTCACCAAGATCCAGGCACATAGTAGGACATTCCAGATGCTTCCTTGTGCAACCCCATGAAATATTCCCACGCTTTTCCTGAGGAATAACTATCATCTTGACTTCTAGTACCAGATTAGTTTTCCTTGTTTGTAGACTTTATGTAAATGGAATCGTAACACTTGTCTTTGTGTGTATCTGGTCTCTTGCAGTCACCATTTTTAGTTTTGAAGTTTATCGTCATTTCATTGTCATTATGTTTTCTATTATAAGAATGGTGCTCAAATTATTCATTCCACTATTGATGAATATTTGTTTTACTTCCATTTTAAGGCCTTTAACTTTACTACTGTTACAAATATTCCTGTCATGTTTCTTGGTGCTTATATTTGCTAAATTTCTTAGAGTGAAAATTAAGGATCAAAGATTGTGTGTATTTAGCTTTATTAGATAGCGACAGACAATTTTAAAAAGGTATTTTTCTGTTAATATCTCACAAGTAGTGTACCAGTGTTTCACTTAATCCAAATCCTTTGACAATATTTAGTACTGTTGGCCTTTTACACTTTAGTCATTGTTTCTCGGGAGTATAGTGGTATTTTATACTTTTTTTGAAGGCTAATAAGATTAAATACATTTTAATGTATTTATTGGCCATTTGGATAGCTTCCTTTGTGAAATCCTGTTTAGGTTGCTTGTTCTTTTAATATCCTGTTAATTTTTTCTTTTATATATCTTACAAATTCAAATTATTCAATTTGTTAAACATATCTTCTGCTACTCTGTGTCTTGCTTTTTTATTGGTACATAATTATATATATTTATGAGGTAAATGTGACATTTTGATACATGCATTCAATGTTGAATGAACAAATCAGGGTAATTGAAATATTCGTCACCTCAAATATTTATAATTTCTTTGTGTTAGGAATATCCTAATTTTTTCTTTTCTAGCTGTTTTTTGAAACATACAAGAAATTATTGTAAACTATAGTCATCTCACTGTGCTATCAAATGCTAAAACTTCTGCCATCTATCTAACTGCATGTCTGTACCCATTAATCTATCTCTCTTCATCCCTCTCTCCTTACTATCGTTACCAGCCTCTGGCGACCACCATACTACTCTCTACTTCCTTGAGATCAACTTTTATACCTTCCCACATATGAGTGAGTACATGTGATACCTGTCTTTCTGTGCCTGGCTTATTTAACTTCACATAGTGACCTTCAATTCCATCCATATTGCTGCAAATGTTGATCCTAAAGAGATAAATAATATTCTATGGCTTATTTTTTACTCTCTCATGAATTGCTTTTGGTAAACAGAAATTCTCGGTTTAGTGGATCTAATTAACAATCATTTCTGTTAAAGTTAGTGATTATTGTAAACTTTTAAAGAAATATTTAACAACTATAAATAATAAAGGTACACAACTACATTAAGCTGTAGCCTTTCCGATTTTGCCTGTAATTTTTGTGTATCCAATGTATCTGGAACTGATTTTTTGTTATTATGATGGGAATTCTATTTTTCCCAAATATTTAACCAACTTGTTTACTTTCATTTATTTTAACTACCACATTATCTAAATCATAGAATTAGTTTTTCAGAATTTTACCGTATATCTAATTATGTGCTTATGGTTTGCACAGTGTTTTGGTATACAGCTTTTATTCAGGTTAGAAATGATTTTTTTTTCTATCCCAGATTTAATAACGTTTTAAATTGTGAATGGAGGTTGAGTTTTATTACATGCTTTCACTATCTCATTGAAGGTAATATGACTTACCTTCACTAGTTAATTTTAAGATTTTTTTTTTGTATTTGGTTTGTAACAGTTTTTTTGTGTATGTGTGTGTTTTAGTTGGTGGAGAGTGGTGTTGGAGGTGGCTTGATAGAGTTTTCTTTTTATTTAACCTACTTGAAATTCATAATGATTCTCTGATACATTTTTGTCATCTTTGAAAAATTTTCAAACTTTACGTCTTCAAATATTGTTTCTACCAAACTACTTTCTCCTTCTGGTTCTCAAAATATTCATCAATTTGGCCGGCTCACTGAGTTCCTATATCACACAAATATTTTTCCTCATCTTCCTTTTCTTTGTTTTCTTCATGCTGTATATCTGTATGATTTTCTGACTCATCTTCCAGTTCACTGTTTCTCTCAAATAAGACTCATTTGCTTCTGTTACATTCTTAATTTTAGTTTTTGTGTTTTTCAGTTGTAGAAATACTACTTTCCTTTTGTAATTCTGTCTGGCTATTTCTTCACATTCTTCATATAATATTGTCACATTTTGAATACATATTCATCATAGTTCTGTTAAAATTTATGGCTAATTAATCTAAATCTGAATCTCCTTTAGTGTCTGTCTACCATAGTAAATAGATAGACAGAGGGTTTCCAGGGACTATAGGAATTCAACTGGCTTGAGCAATCAGCCTGATTTATAGTTTTCTATCTTACACCTGCTTTTTGCAATACCTGTGTGGTGTGTAGTCACCTACTGGGTTGAAACCAGTTCCCGACAGACCTCAGTGAAGGCCAGTGAACTTTCCTCATTACCATGCTAACATCTCCACCCTGGAAGGATCTGTAGCTTCATTTCCATGACATGCAGCCCACATGGTGGCAGGGTGACTCACTGAGTTTGTGCTACAGGGACCCCTCCTTTACATGAGATAATGTACCCTCTCCATTGTCCCGTAAAGCCCTCTTGTCACTTTCCCTTGAGGAGACACTGCTTTGGAGACTATTCCTGGTGTTCTTCCTACTTTTAACAAGTAATAAAACTCCTATTGATCAAAACCTGCATTTTCATGAATGCTTGTCAAGTGAATGAACCCTGGTTTTGGGGGTATGGGAGTGACATAAACTTTTATTCCTCTTCATTTTTGTTAAATGACTATCTTTTCATAAGCTTTGTTACTTTTGATTCAGTGCTGGGCACTGCATATAAATAAATTTAAGTATTTAAGCATAACTTAAGGTCATGGTGGTTGCTATCTTTCTTCAGAGATGATGTACTTTTTCTCATAGAAAGCAAATTTGTTGGAGGCAGAACTAATCCAATCAGATAGTGAATGGATTCAAATCTTGGTTTCACTCATCATGAGGGCTGATCCCTTACAAGTTGATCCTCATATCCTGTGTGTAGCCCTTCAAAATTACCAACTGAATAACTGGTTGTGTGTTAGGTCTCTTCTTGGACTCTTAGCAGTTAAAAATGGTAACTCTCTTTTTTTATAACATCAGTTTATTTTGGCAGCTACAGAAAGAGTCAAAGGTTTGATCAGAGATGTGTGGGCTACATCTTCATCAAACCCATAATTTCTACTTCCCAGTGGATTTAGTGTCATTTCAATAAAAAAGTGCCCCAAGACAAATGCAGTAATAAATTGGAATACCATTTTCAGCCCTTTCTTCTATCAAGATGATCCTGAAAAATCCAGAAACTGAGAAAAACAGAACTAATAAAGGTGTGGCATTAAATAATCTACCAATATCAAATCATCTACCTAGGATATCACTTATGATATGACTGACAAAGAGAACTTCCCTGAAAAAAAAAAAAAAAAAAAAAAAGCATAATGAGTGAATGTTATTTTTAACATTAAAATTTTTTCATGGACTATAGACAAGAAAAGGTAAAGGTCCCATGCAAGTATTGGCAACTGCACTCAGCTTCTCAGCCTCACTTTTGGTTTCATAGTTGGTAAGCTCCTCAAAAGAAGAAGTGGTGCCACTTGGTCTTACTTTCCCAGATTCTCCTTTGCCCCGATTCTTAGTCATTGAGAGTTTTGCCTCCCTTGGTAGCTCTCAAATGCTTTATTCATTTTTGAAAAACTTTGTACAGTTATTTTCTTTACTCTCTGCTGTGAATTTAAGTCAGTCGGTCCACCATTTCTATAATTGGAAATCTCCATGTGGAGATGTCTTGCCAAAATTTAGTCACTGAACCAGTGACTTTGCTGACTTGGCACAGCAGGGGATTCACAAAGTTTTCAGAAATGATAATGTTATCTGTTCTGCTATAGTTTCCAGTGAAGTGCTAATACTTTTAATATATGTAATATGATATTATATTAAATATAATTATATTAAATAACTAAATATGTAATATATTTAATATATTTTAATCCCTTTAATTTTCAGTGTAATACTATATGAAATTAGTATATTTCTTGTGTGCATGTCTATATTTTGAGAATAGTAACAACTAATTAATACATAAAAGTTCATTTATTCAAGCTTTTAAAATGTGTCATGTAATCCAAATGAATGGTCCAAACAGCATTTTCTGAATGTATGGGACTTGTTTATGAGCACCCATTATACCATCTTTATAATTTTCTTATACAGCATAAAAAAGAAACTAGAGAAAAGTTAAATATTGAATGTAAAAATACTTCAAAACAGATGTTTAAAAATCTAATTACCACCTTAACCATTGTTATGTAATACAAATAAGTTAAAGAGAGTATTACACACAGTGCTCTTAATTTATATTTTTTATATCGATATAATTGGGCCTTTTAAATCTTTCTTAATTTATAATTTATCTTTTTATTAAAAATAAATAAATATTGAATATTGTTGCTTTACTATTGTTTTTCTTTAGTTGGATTTATAATTTTTATGTAGTATTTTGAATGTAATGTATTCTATTGCTATTTTTCTAGTGGTTAACTTTTACTTTTTAACAAATATACTTAAAATTATAATATAGTCAACTGTAAGGTAGATAATTACTATCACCTCATTACTTTTAAAATAAAGGATTTCTTCACAATATCCTACTTCATATGTTTTGAGTTTATCATCTGGAGTTGTAATTGAGATTGCACAATTATTTTTTTTATTTATTTTTATTTTTTTATTATACTTTAAGTTCTAGGGTACATGTGCATAACGTGCAGGTTTGTTACATATGTATACTTGTGCTATGTTGGTGTGCTGCAACCATCAACTCGTCAGCACCCATCAACTCGTCGTTTACATCAGGTATAACTCCCAATGCAATCTCTCCCTCCTCCTCTCTCCCCGTGATAGGCCCCGGTGTGTGATGTTCCCCTTCCCGAGTCCAGGTGATCTCATTGTTCAGTTCCCACCTATGAGTGAGAACATGCAGTGTTTGGTTTTCTGTTGTTGCGATAGTTTGCTGAGAATGATGGTTTCCAGCTGCATCCATGTCCCTACAAAGGAACAAACTCATCCTTTTTTATGGCTGCATAATATTCCATGGTGTATATGTGCCACATTTTCTTAATCCAGTCTGTCACTGATGGACATTTGGGTTGATTCCAAGTCTTTGCTATTGTGAATAGTGCCACAATAAACGTACGTGTGCATGTGTCTTTATAGCAGCATGATTTATAATCCTTTGGGTATATACCCAGTAGTGGGATGGCTGGGTCATATGGTACATCTAGTTCTAGATCCTTGAGGAATTGCCATACTGTTTTCCATAATGGTTGAACTAGTTTACAAACCCACCAACAGTGTAAAAGTGTTCCTATTTCTCCACATCCTCTCCAGCACCTGTTGTTTCCTGACTTTTGAATGATTGCCATTCTAACTGGTGTGAGATGGTATCTCATTGTGGTTTTGATTTGCATTTCTCTGATGGCCAGTGATGATGAGCATTTTTTCATGTGTCTGCTGGCTGTATGAATGTCTTCTTTTGAGAAATGTCTGTTCATATCTTTTCCCCACTTTTTGATGGTGTTGTTTTTTTCTTGTAAATTTGTTTGAGTTTTTTGTAGATTCTGGATATTAGCCCTTTGTTTGATGAGTAGATTGCAAAAATATTCCCCCATTCTGTAGGTTGCCTGTTCACTCTGATGGTAGTTTCTTTTGCTGTGCAGAAGCTCTTTAGTTTAATTAGATCCCATTTGTCAATTTTGGCTTTTGTTGCCATTGCTTTTGGTGTTTTACACATGAAGTCCTTGCCCATGCCTATGTCCTGAATGGTATTCCCTAGGTTTTCTTCTAGGGTTTTTATGGTATTAGGTCTAACATTTAAGTCTCTAATCCATCTTGAATTAATCTTCATATAAGGAGTAAGGAAAGGATCCAGTTTCAGCTTTCTACTTATGGCTAGCCAATTTTCCCAGCACCATTTATTAAATAGGGAATCCTTTCCCCATTTCTTGTTTTTGTCAGGTCTGTTAGAGATCAGATGGCTGTAGAGGTGTGGTATTATTTCTGAGGACTCTGTTCCGTTCCATTGGTCTATATCTCTGTTTTGGTACCAGTACCATGCTCTTTTGGTTAATGTAGCTTTGTAGTATAGTTTGAAGTCAGGTATCCTGATGCCTCCAGCTTTGTTCTTTTGACTTAGGATTGTCTTGGCAATGCGGGCTCTTTTTTGGTTCCATGTGAACTTTAAAGCAGTTTTTTCCAATTTTGTGAAGAAACTCATTGGTAGCTTGATGGGGATGACATTGAATGTATAAATAACCTTGGGCAGTATGGCCATTTTCACTATATTGATTCTTCCTATCCATGAGCATGGTATGTTCTTCCATTTGTTTGTGTCCTCTTTTATTTCACTGAGCAGTGGTTTGTAGTTCTCCTTGAAGAGGTCCCTCACATCCCTTGTATGCACAATTATTTTAATGTAATTATTGATTTTTATAATTAAATTACTTTACCTTTATCGTATGAGTCAAGTTTTATTATGTTCTACATCATTGTTATGTTTCTCCTAGAGAAATATCATATTTTCTATGAAGAAATATTAATTCTGACAGTTTTTACTTTATATATTTCTGTGCCTTGCTATTTCAACTAACATTGTTTTCTTTCTATTAAGTTCTTTATATAAGCTGGATGTTAGCCTCTTACCAGATACATGGTTCGCAAATATTGTTACAACTTATTCTGTATATTATCCCTTCACTCTGCTTATTGTTTCCTTTGCTGTCCAAAAGCTTGTTAGTTTTATGTAATCCACTTTATTATCACTTTTGTTGCCTGTGCTTTGGGATTTATATCCCAAAAATTATTGCCCAAACTAATGTCATAGAGCTTTTCCCCCATATCTTCCAGCTGATCTTTGACAAAGTCAACAACAATAAACAATGAGAAAAGGATACCCTATTCAATAAATGGTGCAGGGAAAACTGGCTAGCCATATGCAGAAGAGTAAAGCCAGACTCCTACCTCTCACCATATATGAAAATTGACTCAAGATGAATTAAAGATATAATGTAAGACCTCAAACTATAAAAATCATAGAAGAAAATTTAGGAAATATTCTGCTAGACACTGACCTAGGCAGAAGCAAATTGTGAGTTTTTGTGTATTTGTGTGGTTTAAGATTTCCTTCTGGTATGAATTTCTATTTCACTGTGGTCTGAGAGATGATTGGTATACCTTTTTTTTTAAAAAAATTTATAGAGACTTGCTTTATGACTTAGCATAAATCTTAGAGTATGTTTCAAGTGCGAATGAGAACATACATTCTGTGGTTGGGTAGAGTATTCTTCAGAAGTGTGTTGGACCCAGTTTGTCCAGTGTTGAAATTAAGTCCAGAATTTCTTTGTTTCTGCCTCTATGATCTGTCAAATGTTGTCATTACGTCTTGAAGTCTCTGCTGTTATTGTGTGGCTGTCAAATTATTTCCTTAGTTCTAGAAGCAATTGTTTTATAAATCCGGGTGTTCCCATGTTTGACGTGTATATATGTTGGGTAGTTAAGTCTTCTTGTCAAATTTTTACTGTTATGCAGTGCCCTTCTTTGTCCTTTTTCACTGTTGTTGGTTTAATGTCTATTTTATTTGATACAAGAATAGTGATCCCTGCTCTTTTTTGTTTCCCATTTTTGTGATAAATCTTTCTCTTTTGCTTTACTTTGAGCATATGGGTGTTGTTACAAGTGAAGTGGGTTTCTTGAAGAAAGCAGATGAATGGGTATTTTTTAAAAAATCTAATATGCCACTCCATGTCTTTTAAATTGAGAATTTAGGCCATGTATATTCAATATTAGTATTGATATCTGAAGTTTTGTTTCTGTTGTGTCTTTACTTAGTTGCTTTGTTGTTTCAATTGTGTAGTTGCCTTATGGGATCAATTCGTTCTGAATCTGTGTATTCTTTTGTAGTAGCAAGTATCATTATTTTCTTTCCATGTTTAAAACTCTCTTAACCATCTCTCCTAGGGTCAGTCATCTGGTGATGAATTCCCTTAGTGATTGCTTATTTGCTAAAGATTTTACTTCTTCTTTTATGCAACTTAGTTTGGTGAGACATGAAATCTTTGCATGGTAGTTCTTTTGTTTAAAAATGGGCCCCCCGTCTCTTCTGGCTTATAAGATTTCTGCTGAGAAGTCTGCTGTTAGTCTGCTAAGTTTCCTTTTATAAGTAACAAAACTCTTTTCTCTAGCTACCGTTAAGACTTATTCTTTTGTGTTGACCTTGGATTGATTACCATGGGCCTTGGGGATGGTCATCTTGTATTGTATTTAACAGATGTTATATGGATTTCTTGCATCTGTATGTTAACCTCTCTAGCAAGATCGGAAAAATTTTGCTAAATTATATCCTTAACTATGTTTTCCAAGTTGCTTACCTGCTCTCCTATTTTTTCTCAGAAATGTCAGTAAGCCATAGATTTGGTTCTTTATGTAATACCATACCTTGAAGGATTTGTTCATTATTTTTTGTTATTGTTTCTTTATTTTTGTCTGATTGAGTTAATTTGAAGGATGAGTGTTTGAGCTCTGAAATTCTTTCTTCTGCTTGGCCTAGTCATTGTTAAGGCTTCCAGTTGTATTTTGAAATTTCTGTTGTGAGTTTTTCAATTCCATAAATTCTTTCTGGTTCTTTCTTAATACAGCTGTGTTGGCTTTAAAAATCATAAAAAATTTGGTTTATTGGTATTAGATTTTAACTTTATTTTGGATTTCATTGAATTTCCTTGTTTCATTGATCTTTTGTATTTTTTGTAGTCTCCATTTCACTTATTTCTTCTGTAATCAAAATTATTTCCTTCATTTTACTAACTTTGGGCTTAGATTGTTCTTGTTTTTCCACTTACTTGAGGCGCAATGTTAGGTTGTTTATTTGAGGTCTTTCTTTTTTTCTTGATATAAGCATTTATTGCTATAAAATTCCTTTTTAAATTTTAAAATAGCTTTTGCTATATTATATTGGATTTGGTTGAACTCTATACTTTAAACAGGTGAACTTTCTATTATGTAACCTATGTATCATATTTAGTGCAAATGTGTTCCAAGATTAGTATGTTTTTAAGTCAACAAGCTATTTTCCTGGAAAGAAAATTTACCCTATGATGTCCATGGTGATTATTCCTCAAATTACATTTTCACTGATATTAAAATTGCTGATTCACATTATTATTGATTAATATTGGGAGTATACATTTTGCTATATTTTTATTTGTCATATATACATACATACATACACATATATAGCTTTTAATTTGCTTCTTATAACTTAAAATATTACTGAGACTTTGAGTTTTTAACATTCTATTTTTAAGAATTAGCAGACTAATTTGCATTATTTATTATAATAGTGTTCTTTGCATTTTTTCTCCTTACCTTTACTAACTTGTGTTAGATTTAATTTCCATCTTTGTGAAAATATTTTATTTGCAACACTGAATATTTTGTAATTTTTAGTTATTCAACTGATTGTTTTCTACTCTATAGCCATATTAGAGTTTATTATTTTGTCATTGTGAAGCAGCTTCATGTTCTGGGGTAAATACCCCGGGTTTGTTGTCTGGTGCCAGGAAGATTTAGGATACTGACACGTAGGAGGAGTTTAGGAGCAGAGGTTTAATAGGCGAAAGAAAGAGAGAGAACAGCTTTCTCTCTAGTGGTTTCTGAAAGGAATGACCTTCCAGTGGCAGAGTTCACAGGATTTTATAGGCAGGCTTGAGGAGGCGGTGTCTGATTTATGTAGGGCCCACAGATTGGTTCTATCAGGTGTGATATTTCCATAGGATGGGGAAGCCTGGCCACCCCTCCCTAATCTTATCATGAAAACAGGTTTTCCACTTGACAGGCGCCATCTTGTCTGCTCCTTACTGTATATGTGGCTGGTAAAGAGAAGGGAAGATGGAGCTGCCATTTTGAGCTTCTCTAGTCATAACTAGCCTTTTCCTGCTTGTATTCACCCCTGTAAGCTTCCAGCTTGCTTAGCTATTGCTGCAGCTCGATTTTACAGGCTGCTCTTTGTTAGAAAATGCTTTTGAGGCTGCTTTTCATTAAAAAGGAAAACCTTACTGAGGACTCTCATACCCTCACTATCTGCCTAATTAATTTCTTAACTCCTAAATCAACTATTTAATAGCTTAAATTGTTTAGGAAACTAAAGCTTGGGAATCTGAGTAAATTGCTCAAAAAATATACAAGAAGGCTAAAAATTAGGCCTAAAAATCTCTTCACTGTATATGGTCTATATTACAAATTGTTTAGCTTATATAAAAGCATGAAACTTTTGGTAATATGGCATAATTTATAGTAACATGTTAGAAAATATTAAAGCATATAAGTGAAGAAAAAATTTAAGTAAATTAATATTGATTGGGTACGTTTTACAAGATACTTTCAGATGGATGTTCTAATATAATTCCAAGAAAAAAACTTAAAATAGTAATTATCATCTCTATTTTCATACATATAGAATTAAAGTTTAGAAAAGATATATAAATTATTCTCATCACAATGTTAATAAATTATAACCTGAACTCATAATTGAAGATTGTGAAAGCATGAAGGTTATTTTTAAAGTTTTTGTGTTTTTTTTTTTTTTCTTTCCTTTTGAACATTATAGCACTTCTTGTTATAGATGGGTGGGGGATTATTGAAATTCCCTCTCCTGTTTTTTTTATTTCCTCAGAACAGTATTTTCTAAATCATGTTTCTTTTTCTTTTGCTTTAATTAAGAATTTCCATCATCCACCCACTTATACTCAAAGACCAGCAGCAGACTTCAAGCTGTCTTCTTCCTGACTGATCATTCACAGGAAATATTCTCTCAAGGGACAACAGATCATTTCTGTATGAAAAATGAAACGGATGTGTCACATGGAAGTGTACTGTCAAGCATAAAAAACATACAAAGAAGTCCCTTCTCTCAGTTTCATGTCAGTTATTTTTTATTTCCTATAAAGCAGGCTGTGTTTTAAGGTCTTAGTCAAGTATATTAGAATATTAAGAAATTAATAATTTATTTTTAAAATTAGGTGTAATTAAGAAAACTGTATTTTATGTCCATTTTATCTAAGATGTTATTACAGTATAATTTTGGATTCATAGTCAAATGTTTACTCAGTCCAATTAAATATTTTGACATAACTTTTGATGCATTCTGCTCCAGGAAATAGACTATTCTACAGCAGTTCTAGGGCACAAAGACTATTCTCTACTTACAAAAGTATCTCATAACTGACAGATACTCTCCTTGAGCAAACTTTAGTCAGGCTTCTGTGAATCCTCTTCTCAATTAAGGTTTGACTTTTGTACTTCCATGTTCAAAAGACATCACACAATTACAGAATATTAGCACAACTTTAGCAAGAATCCTGTTAAGTTGGTTTAGCCACAATTCCCCACCCTCGATATCTGATTAGCCTCAATATTTGGCCAGCTTCCCTACTAATGCCCCACCATCCTCCGATTGATATCTGATCATACTGGACTGCCTTTCGTGAGAATCCTGTTAGGTGACTTACCTACTCTCTTAATAAATTTTTCTGTCCCCTGATCTCCAGATCTTTCTTCTTGGTTATAGAGTTTCACTTTTCTTTTCTTTTTTTTGAGACAGAATCTTCCTCTGTCACCCAAGCTGGAATGAAGTAGAATAATTATGGTTCACTGCAGCCTTTACCTCCTGGGTTCAAGCTATCCTCCTGCCAGTTCCAGCTAGTCTCCTGAGTAGCTGGGACTACAGGTATATACCAGCCCACCCAGCGCTGGAATTATAGGCATGAATCACCACATGCAGCCCCACTTTTCTTTGTTGCATTCAGAATTGAGCCTAGTTCTATCCTGAGGTCTCTTTCCCCCTACTACAACGTACCAAATACAATCTGTTCTTCACACTTTCTAGCTCTGTCTGTAGACAGTTTCTACCACTGTCTGGTTTTGGTTTTCTTTGGCAGAACTCAACCATAATTTTGTTTTTTAGAGTAAGGAAAGAGTTTGACAATGTAAACTTTCAGCTTCAATTGTTTTATGGTGCAGATAAAGCAGCCTAATATCTCATGACTTTAAAACAACAAATCATTATTTCTGTAACATGAAATTTGTGGACAACTTCACATCCACTGGATTCAATGAGCTCCATTGGGTTTTGTTTTGGCTTTATATGTGTACTCTTTTCACAAACCCAGGCTGCAAGAAGAAGTCTAGAAATGAAGAAAAAAAAAAAAAGATAATTCTGCTTAGTTTTTTAGAGCAAAAGAATGGGATCTGGATTAAAAGACAAGCCTTGAGAATTAAAAAATGATTGAATAGGTAGTGAGAAAGTTTTTTCCCTTGATGTGTAAGTTTACATTTCAATGGAAGGGGTGTGAAACTCAAAGCCATGAGGTCAGTGGTTTATATCCCAAAAGATAGTAAATGACTATGGAGCAAAGATTTCTCTCCTTCTGTCAGAAGGGGAGAGGGGACTGCTGTTCCATTACTATATAAACTGCCAGATTCATTATTGCACAGTTTCACCCCTGTGGTGCAAGAAACCCACATGATACATGCTGGTTTAACCATCTGGCATTCATATATCACCCCAGAAGGGAGAAAAAATGGGGTGTAGTGAACTGCTTTAGCTATTGCAGTAAATTATAATAATATGTCATTGCTCCAGAAATGTTATTTTTACATTCAGGATGACAAGAGCCAATATATACACTAAAAACTTATTTGTAGCCACAGGAAAGGAGCAAATAGAGTAGCACAAATATGCAGTGTGTCTTAAAGCTTATGCTTGCAACTCTCACATTATCACTTATGCTTACTCTATTGGCCTAAGCAGATCACACGTCCCAGCACAAAGTCAACGGAGTCAAAGTAGCATGGCAAGGATAGGGAAGAAATGAAAATTATAAGCAAATATTAACATCTACTATAGTCTGTTGGTCTCAAATAATTTCCTCTTTCTTGTACATAAAATATGCTTATCTTTTTTAAAATACATCTCCATATGATCTTATTCAATCACAACACCAAGTTTAAAACAAAAGTTGTGGCTTAAGTTAAGATCTAATTCATTTCTGGATCTGGTGTCTCTTGATCCAGAAATCTAAAAAATAAAAAATAAATAAAAAAAAAAAACAAATGAATTGCATCACAATCTCTCAAATACACGAAACCCCCTATAGTGGAAGAGAAAAACAGTATGACTATAATGCATTTTCATATTAAGAAAGATGAGTAACAGGGTGCACATAGACAACCCCTGGTTCATGGAAATTTTGAAATCTAGGTAGCAGGACAAATGTTGCAATGTCACTCTATTCAGTTAGAATTTAATTTTTGACTGAAATTTCTTCCTCCTGTCCCCTGAGTTTATGTAGTCAGTACTTTAATCTTCATAATTTTTGACTCCACACATTAAGTCCTTTATTTTCCATTATCCTTTTGGACTAGATTTAAAAGGGAATTGGGGAATACACCTTGTTTGGTAGCTGAGCTGCTGCTTCTGCTTGTTCCCTGCCAAAGAGGTTTGAGGTCTCTGGGGTTACTTTACATCTCAGAATCAGCATCTTTTTTAACTCAAATGAAAGGCATTAATAATAGAATTATTTAAAACATGTTGGTGGCTATCTTAGTCCACTCGGCATCATCTGCAAATAGTCATACCCATAATTCATTTGAGGATCTGTCTCTTTTTAGAAGTACGTTGAGCTTGTCAGGTTTTCATGTGATGACACATTGTGATTCTTCTACCTAGACTATTTATTTAACTGAAAGGATTGCTAGAGTCACTTTATTCATTTCAAATATTTTTTTTTAAAGACATAGGAGTTTTGTTCTTGATTTTGCCATTGCTCCTGATACAGTTTGGACATTTGTCTTCACCCAAATCTCACTTTGAAATGTACTCCCTAATACTGGAGGGCCTCATGGCAGGTATTTGTATTGTGGGAGAGAATCCCTCATGAAGGGGCTTGGGCTAGCCCCTTAATGAGGAAGTCATCCTCCTGTAAAGCCTGCAGAACTATGAGTCAATTAAACCTCTTTTCTTTATAACTTACCCAGTCTCAGATATTTCTTTATAGCAACGTAAGAACAGACGAATACAACTCTTATGTTTCATTCTAACTGAGATTGCTGGAAAAATAATCATTAAGTTGGCAGGTAAAGTCTTTGTACTTAGACATAATTTTGAGTATGCATGAAAACTATGCAAATCATTGAACCATGTATTTTTCACTATGCTAATCACTAATCTGGAAAGATAAACTCTTCTTTTGATTTTTCAGGTGTTCTTCGTCTTTGCTAGGCAAACATTTACATAACAGTTTTGCATTTTATTACAATTTGGATAATTTTTAGATAAACATAAGTATTTCTATTCTTTTTATTATGGCAGTGAAGTAAATCTCTGTCTTATCTCATGCCATTTTACAAAACTCAAAGATAGTTTAAGCATGAAGGATCTTAACAGAGTTCATTGTTAGGAATTTGGGAAAGATGAAATCAACATTTATCTCATAACTATCTAAAAAGAAATAATTATTGGTAACATAATGAAAATAAGTAGCAATAAAAAAATTGTTATGAGGAACCTACCATTTTAATGCAAGAGATTTTTAAAAAATTTTGTTGAAGTATACTAAAAAGCAATGAGAGATAACAGAATAACTAGGTGACAAACGGAAGCTCTACTAACCTGATCATTACACAACTTGGTACTTGGTAATTTTACAGAGAGAAGGTCTCAATGAGAGCATTATTCTTTAGTCATTACTCACATAAAAGTTTGCCCTTAAGGATTTATTATTAAAACTTTACATGTATGTTTAGGCAGTATCAGATACATAAATATATAATTTGTAATAATTTCAAGCTTTTAAATATAGTTTTTGAATATTAACTGATCAGTATAAAAAATAAAACCATGACATAATTCATATTAAAATTTCCATCTTATTAAAATTTCCATCTGAATAAATTAGAATGGCAGTGTCAATAAAGAGATAGTAAACTCATTCGTTCTCTTATATTTATATGAATTTTAATGAAATTGTGTAACTATGATTAACTATGTTAATTATCAGGCTTAACTAAAATAAATAATATAATTATATAATTATTACATATATAATTGTAATAATATGTAATAAAATTATAATAATACAATTGATAACTAGATAAAAAATTAAAGCTAGCTGTTTTTCTCCACACTTATTTCATTATTAAAAATTTGTGAAGCAAAAATAACAATTATTGCCCAAAGTCTGGTTTCTGGCATAGCAAACAGTTCTAGTATGTACACATTCTACAGAGTAAGTAGGACAATCCATGACTTGGTTAAAAAATAAAATGAAACATACAAAAATCAAACTTTACTTTCTAAAACAGATTTGGTTTAATTATAGGCCATGTGTTACTTGTCTGGGCTTTATTATCTAGTTTTCTGGCTTCCGTGATTGTTACAAAAACTAGTAATCTTTTCTTTGCTTCTGGAAACTGCATGTTACTGTTGGCCAGTGTGTTATGTCCAGAATCTTAAATGCTACTATGCAGCCATTGTCACATTAGGTAATTCAACAGCTCGCCTGAGAACACAAGGAGCAGGGAAGATCAATTCTGGTTCCGCTACAGAAAATGTACTCTGAACAAACTCCTGATCAGGAAAATTTTGACAATGGTGAAAATCTGGATATCCCTGGTAAATGTCATATTGCCTCACTTCCTCTGCCAGTGACCTAAACAAAAGGAGGGTCAAGGGGCAAAGGAAGAGAGAAGGAGATGGGAAGAATTGAGAAAGATATAAAGAGTACCTGACATCCAGGAACTGACATGACACAATTTGGCTTTGGTTTTTAAGGAGCTGGCATTCATAGCTAGGCTGTGCTGTTTTGTTGATCAGATGAAGTGATGACATGACCGAGATAAAGCTAGACAAAAAATAGCAGAACACTTCATATTCTTATCTGATTACAACCAAAACAAAAACAAGGTCACGGTGCAAGTCACAGAAAATATTAATATCCCTGAAACTCAGTTAATTTGAGTGATTGCTGCCTCTTTGTTAGTTACATTTTAACTTCCATCTATTCTTCACTCCTTATAGCTAGATTTAAGATACTATCATAGAATTATGCAAAATCACACTTACTTGAGCTTTACCCAAGTCACATAACAAACTCACAAATCCTATAATACATTTTTTTCTAACATCATCTTACTTAGACATCCCATACTTCTCTATTACTGTGTTCTTTTTTATTACAGCAAGCAATCAACCTCACAGTTCAGCTACAGGTATCATGAGGGTTGAGAATGATTCTGTTTGGAAATTATTTATTTGAAGAAAATAAATAAAGCTTTATACTTATTTCGAGATGCTACCTTTTCTCTTTAGTGGTACTAAGCTTTATCTAAAAATGAACTAAAATTAAATATGAACTCACAGACAGTCAAATCCAGGAAAATAGACTTCAGTTAATAATGTTTTAGGATTTTAAAAGTTCAAACCAAAGAGTAAGTCTACTGAGTAATATGGACCTTTGCAAATCAAACTCCTGCCTCTGACAGAAAAGTGTGGAAAATAATGAAACTCTTATAAATGATTTAAACTCTAATCATGAGCTTAAAATATCCCAACTATTAGTCTTATGCCTGTAAAATATAACAGAGTTGTGATACTGGCAAAATTTAGGTATCTTATACAATTAATCCCTTTGTTAATTTAATTTCATCACCTGCTATATTTGTTCCATAGGAAGACATCTACAACATAGAATTATCGTGTTTCAGATTATGGTGCAAGAGTGGCAGAACAATATTTGTTTTTACTACCAGTTGGTTTCTCCTCACATCCTGTTCATTAGGTAACTGTTTAGGTGTCAGGGTATTATGGATGTTAACTTTGAACCTTGTATTAGTCAGGGTTCTCCAGAGGAACAGAACTATTAGAATTTGTGTACATATAAAAGAGAGTTTATTAGGGAAAATAAACTCCCTAATTTGTTTATTTTAACAAGGAGAAGTACCACAATATGCCGTCTGCAAGCTGGGGAAGAAAGAAGCCAGTAGTGACTCAATCCAAGTCCAAAAGCCTCAAAAGCAGGGAAACCAACAGTGCAGCCACAAAGTGCACTCTCGGGCAAAGGCCCGAGAGACGCCAGCAAGCAACTGTGTAAGTCCAAGTGTCCAAAGGCCAAAGAACCAGGAGTCTGATGTCTAAGGGCAGTAAGAGAGCAGTAAAACATCCATCATGGGAGAAAGATGGAAGCCAGAAGACTCAGCTAGCCAGCTTATCCCACCTTCTTCCCTGCTTTATCCTAGCTGTGCTGGCAGTGGATTGGATGGTGCCCACCCACATCGTGGGTGAGTATCTTTCTCTCCCAGTCCACTGATCCAAACTTCAGTCTCCTACGGCATCAACCTCACAGACAAACCCAGAAACAATACTTTCAGCTATTTAGGCATGCTTCAATCCAATCAAGTTGACACCTAATATTAACCATTACAAACCCTCCATACAGTTGACTTTGGGAGGATAGGAACAGACTGGTTTTGTCTATACTGGTTCTATACTGGTTCTTGGTGATAATGTAGAAATCATCACTACCACCCCCCACCACCACTTCCACCCACTCCCCAACCCCCACTGCAGAAATGGTCTATGTTGCAGGACAGGCTGCATGTGGCCTTGGCTGACCCAGCTTCAACCCTCCCCAACTTTCCCCTGCCTCATGCTTGTAGTTCTTAAGTATTAACGTAGAATGTGCTGAGCATATGAGAATGCAATATCGTGAGATAAGGAGGAACTGTCTAGAACATCCAGACTCTATTCTTGTCCCTTCTAGAATAGGGGGTCCTACAACATTTTAGCCCCACAATTAACATTGCCCATGGGATTTAAAATCCAGAGTGGAGTGCCTTTCAGGATTCCTCAGCTACAGTTTGACATGTGGCATGCACAGTTCAGACTCCATTCGCGCTGTGCAGCTTTTCTGAGCCTTGGGGTACTGGCCCACCATGAATCCTAGGCTTCTATTTTCCTTTTCTGCCTGTCTGTTAGTAATAACATTGTTATAATTTGTTTTATTAGTATTTTTTCTGACTGGATTCCTGCAAGTTGATTGACACTGGTGTACGGTGTTGGTAATATGTTTAGAGTTCTCCCCTGGAACTGATACCTGTGTACAGTGAACCTACTTTGCATGTGTTACTAAAAGGGTTATAGAATCTCACTTATAATTTGTATATCGATATTCATACTAATATTATTTTTCACTAAAATACACATTTCTATCTAATGATTTTTATAAGCTGTTTCTTCCTCTTTTATTATTATTTCATACTATTTGAGTGTTCACATGTGATAAGATTATTGGTTTAAGGAAATCATTATTGGCTGACAATGAATCACCACTTATTCAATTCCCTATGACAAGTTAACTTTGCAAAAATCTGGAACATTTTCAACTCTGAGGAGCAGCCAGGAAAAATAATATATATTTCAAGTTAAATAATATAATAGAGTTTGGATATACTTATTTCATTCAAAATTGCATATTGAGGAACGAATGGTTAAAATTTAAGACTTTGAATATTATATAATTTGAGAGAAAGTGCTTCAGTGAACATACTCTCTTTCCATAATTTCATACAAATAAAGGAAAAAACTTTTAAAAGATGACTAAAATTATAGAGTTGTTTTTTAGTTAATTTAAGTTGCCTGTCAATTCATTTACATGTCAACACCAAGAAGTCTGATTTATCACTGAAACTATTATTTTGACTACAAAGGAAATCTAAACAAATCGATTTTTCTGGATATGTATTATATTCATTATTATGATTAATAAAATACATATTTTGATGAGGGAAACATGCCGAAATTATTCAGGAAAAGAAACCTGTTTTGGTTTATAGGAAGAAATATGAGGACAATTTTAAATGACAAACTCATTCATATCTGCATAGAAAAAATCAATAATAACTGATAATATATATTGAAAATTCACTATAACTTATGCACTCTTTTGACCACTCAGTCGTCATAGCTCTAAGAGAAAAATTATCTTCATTGTACATAATTTAGAATCAAAGAACAGAGACATTATTTAACATGCCCAAGTTAATCTAGAAAGAAGCTGCAAACCAAGTATTCAGAACCAAGCAGCTTAACTCTATAACCATCACTCTAACATTTGTATTATCTTTGTTAGAATTTAGGTCTAGTGGATATGGTACAGACTTTGAAAACAAACATTATATTCTTTTTACTGTTTGGTACATTTGGCACAAGTACATGAAATTTATTCTTATTTCTTATTAAATAACGGACCATTTTACAATTAAGATTTTTAATTCATAGTGGGTAGGAGCTGTGTACCTAACCATCATCTTTGTATTGTTTATAAATGGTGTGAGTATAGAAGATATTCAATGACTTGCCTAGGATCACAGAATCATTTAGTGCCACAGTCAGTTAATAATTCAGATTACTCTCATTTCAAATAGAAATGGAAAGCAGAGGCCGGGCTCGGTGGCTCAAGCCTGTAATCCCAGCTCTTTGGGAGGCTGAGACGGGCGGATCACGAGGTCAGGAGATCGAGACCATCCTGGCTAACACGGTGAAACCCCGTCTCTACTAAAAATACAAAAACTAGCCGGGCGAGGTGGCGGGCGCCTGTAGTCCCAGCTACTCGGGAGGCTGAGACAGGAGAATGGTGTAAAACCCGGGAGGCGGAGCTTGCAGTGAGCTAAGATCTGGCCACTGCACTCCAGTCCTAGTTTCTGACAGAATAGATCTTTAAACAATAAAGATAAAAAAATACAAAGAAGGGTATTGCATAATGGTTAAGGGTTCAATTCAATAAGAAGAGCTAACTATCCTAAATACATATGCACTCAATACAGGAGCACTCAGATTCATAAAACAAATTATCAAAGACCTACAAAAATACTTAGACCTTCATACAATAATAGTGGAAGTCTTTAATAGCCTGCTCTCTGCATTGGACATATCATCAAGACAGAAAATTGTGAAAGATATTTAGGACTTAAAGTCAGCTCCGGACCATGTGGACCTGATAGATATCTACAGGACTCTCCACACCCAAACAAGTGAATATACATTTTTCTCTGTGCCACATGGCACTTACTTTAAAGTTTATCACATAATTGGAAATAAGACCCTCCTCAGCAAATGAAAAATAACTGAAATCATAACAAACAGCCTCTTGGACTACAGCACAATCAAATTAGAACTCAAGATTAAGAAACCCACTCAAAACTACACAACTACATGGAAATTGAACAACCTGTTCCTGAATGACTCCTGGGTAAATCATGAAATTAAGGCAGAAATAAAGAAGTTTCTTTGAAAATAATGGGAACAAAGAGACAACATACCAGAATCTCTAGGACAAAGCTAAAGCAGGGTTGAGAGGAAAATGTATAGCACTAAATGTCCTCATCAAAAAGCTGAAATGATCTCAAGTTGACACCCTAACATCACAACTAAAGAACTAGATAACCAAGAACAAACCCCAGAACTAGCAGAAGACAGGAAATAACTAAGCTCAGAGTGGGACTGAAGGAGATAGAGACACAAAAAAAACCCTTCAAAAAATCAAAAAATCCAGGAGCTGTGTTTTTTTTTCTTTTAAATGAAATAGATTGCTAACTAGACTAATAAGAAAAGAAGATGCAAATAAGTATAATCAGAAGTGACAAGGGGGATACCACCACTGACCCCACAGAAATACAAACAATCATTAGAAAATACTGTAAACACCTCTATGAAAATAAACTAGAAAATTCAGAAGACATGGATAAATTCCTGGACACACACCCCCCCAAGACTGAACCAGGAAGAAGTTGAATCCCTGAATAGACCAACAACAAGTTCTGAAATTGAGACAGTAGTAAATAGCCTACCAGCCAAAGAAACCCAGAACCAGATGGATTTACAGCTGAATTCTACCAGAGGTACATAGAGGAGGTGGCACCATTTCTTCTAAAACTATTCCAAATAATTGGAAAGGAGAAACTCCTCCCTAACTCATTTTCCAAATCCAGCATCATCCTAATACTAAAACCTAGCAGGAATACAACAAAAAAAAGAAAACTTCAGGCCAATATTCCTGATGAATATCACTGCAAAAATCCTCAAGATAATACTAGCAAACAAAATCCAGCAGCACATCAAAAAGCTTATCCACCAAGATCAAGTCGAATTCATCCCTGGGATGCAAGCCTGGTTCAACATATGCAAATCAATAAATGACTTCATCATATAAACAGAACTAAAAACAAAAAAATAAAACACGTGATTATCTCAATAGATGCAGAAAAGACCTTCAATAAAATTCAACACGGTTTCATGCCAAAAACATTCAATAAACTAGGTACTGAAGGAACATACCTCAAAATAATAAGAACTGTCTATGGCAAACCCACAGCCAATATCATACAGAATGGGCAAAAGTTGGAAGCATTCCCCTTGAAAACTGGCACAAAACAAGGATGCCCTCTCTCACCACTCTTATTCAGCATAGTAGTGGAAGTTCTGTCCAGGTCAATCAGGCAAGATAAAGAAAATAAGTGTATTCAAATAGGAAGAGAGGAAATCAAATTGTGTTTGTTTGCAGATGTCATGATCCTATATCTAGAAAACCCCATTGACTCAGCCCAAAAGTTTCTTAAGCTGATAAGCAACTTCAGCAAAGTCTCAGGATATAAAATCAATGTGCAGAAATGACAAACTTTCCTATACACCAACAAGAGACAAGCAGAGACCCAAATTATGAATGAACTCCCATTCACAATTGCCACAAAGAGAATAAATACCTAGGGAAACAGCTAACAAGGGAGGTGAAGGCCCTCTTCAAGGAAAACTACAAACCACTGCTCAAGGATATCAGAGAGGATACAGATAGGTGGAAAAACATTCTATGCTCATGGATAGGAAGAATCAATATCATGAAAATGGCCATACTGCCTAAATAAATTTATAGAGTCAATGCTATTTCCAGTAAACTACCAATCACATTCTTCACAGAATTAGAAAAACTGTTTTAAAATTCATATGGAACACTAAAAATGCTTAGTACAATCCTAAGCAAAAGGGAACAAAGCTGGAGGCATCATGCTACCAGACTTCAAACTATACTCTAAGGCTGCAGTAAGCAACACAACATGGTACTGGTACAAAAACAGTCCCATAGACCAAAGAACAGAATAGAAATCTCAGAAATAACACCACAAATCTACAATCATCTTTGAAAAACCTGACAGAAACAAGCAATGGGGAAAGATTTCCTTTTCTAATAAATGGTGCTGGGAGAATTGTCTAGCAATATGCAGGAAATTGAAACTGAACCTCTTCATTATACCATATGCAAAAATTAACTCAAGGTGGATTAAAGACTTAAACGTAAAACCTGAAACTATGAAAACTCTACAACAAAACCTAAGCAATATCATTCAGGACATAGACATGGGCAAAGATTTTTATGACGAAATCGCCAAAGCAATTGCAAGAAAAGCAAAAATTGACAAATGGGATCTAATTAAACTAAAGAACTTCTTCACAGCAAAGGAAACAATTGTCAGAGCAAAAAGATAACCTGTAGAATGGGAGAAAAATTTTGCAGTCTATCCATCTGAAAGAGGTCTAATGTTCAGAATCTTCAAGGAACTTAAGCATATTTACAAGAAAGAAACAACCCCAGTAAAAAGTGGGCAGAGGATAGGAACAGATAATTTTCAAAAAGAAAAAAAAAAAGACACACATGAAGCCACCAAACATGGAGAAAAGCTCAACATCATTGATCATTAGAGAGATGCAAATCAAAACCGCAATGAGATACCATCTCATGCCAGTCAGAATGGTGATTATTAAGAAGTTAAGAAACAACAAATGCTGGCAAGGTAGTGGAGGAATAGGAATGCTTTTACACTGTTGGTGGAATGTAAATTATTTTAACCATTGTGGAAGAGACAGTATGGTGATTCCTCAAAGATCTAGAACCAGAAATACCATTTGACCCAGCAAACCCATCAGTGGGTATATACCCAAAGGAATATAAATCATTCTATTATAAAGATACACACACGTGTATGTTCATTGCAGCACTATTCACAATAGCAAAGATGTGAAATCAACCCAAATGCCCATCAATGATAGACTGGATAAAGGAAATTTGGTACATACACACCATGGAATACTATGCAGCCATAAAAGGAACAAGATCATGTCCTTTTTTGCAGAGACATGGATGAAGCTGGAAACCATTATCCTTGGCAAACTAATTCAGGAAAAGAAAACCAAACACTACATGTTCTCACTTATAAGTGGGAGCTGAACAATGAGAACACATGGACACAAGGAGGGGAGCATCACACACTGGGACCTGTTGGGGAGGGGAGAGCATTAGGAAAAAGAGCCAATGCATGCTGGTCTTAATACCTAGGTGATGGGTTGATAGGTGCAGCGAAACACAATAGCACATGTTTACCTATGTAACAAACCTGCATATCCTGCACAAGTACCCTGGAACTTACAAAATAAAATAAAATAAACCACAACTGTGTTTTTTCAACTCAGAACTTATTGGGGACCGTGCCGGGGGTGGTGAAGAATGAACAGACACAAGAGACAAAGACAAACAGAGAACATGGCGGCCGCGCCTAGAGCCTCCGCCTCACTTTATTTATACTCCATAAATCCCACATCAGCAAAAATAACACAATGCAAAACAAACTTTCTGCACCCAGATGTAACCTCCTACTTAGTTCCTTGTCTCTAAGTTCTTTCTTATTTGTCTGCCTTCTTGGCGCCTACTAGAGTTCATTAAAAGTTCAACTAGAGATACTGTCCTTGACTACTGGAGTTCATTGAAAGTGCAACTAGCTAGAGATACTGTCCTTGAGCCTTATCTATTCTTAGCATATTATTTTCAATGGCCCCTGCATTTCCCCCTTTTTTGTTTTGCCTCAGTCTTAGAAAGGTAGCCCATACTTGTTCCTGTTTTTTCCTTTGTTTTTGGATGCGACGGAGGGAGCATCGGATTACTAGGAGAAGTAGACTCAATCCAAGCGCCCAAAGCAATATACTTCCAGAGATTGTAGAAATCCATGTTTTCATCTGGGTCCATGGATTGAGAGCAGCAAGGCATTGACCCAGCTCCTGCATAGTAGCTGCTCCGGACAATACATGTAATTGTTGTCAAAATGCTTCAGAAATGTTTTGAGTGAGTTCTTGGATGTCCAAACTAATATTTTTATGGCCTATTAATAATCTTTGGATTTTGGTCCAATTCTGAGAAACATTAAAAGGCACAGGTGTTACGAAAATTGAGTGGAGTTCCAATCACATTGCAATGTTATTTGAGTACTGAGGACAGTGAGCTGATCTCCAAGCCACGTTAAGGCTTGTTCCACGTTGTCCAATCTTTTAGCGAGTTGAGAGTCAATGTTCCGTTGTTGAAGCCACAACCGATGAGATTGCTCATGCCATTGTTGCACAAATTCAGCATTTTGTATGCTTTGATGTAGTGCGAGCCCTGCCACAGCTGCAGTGGAGGCAATGGCAACAAGGCTCATCACCAAGGCAATTATAAGTCCAAGGGCACGACGGGTCCGCTGAAGGGAAGTCCAAATATAAGTCTCAAGAGGTGATGCCCCCCACGGTCGTGTAAGGTTGACAGGTAGCCAAATTTCCTTACGAGCCCTGAGGATATAAATATCCCCCGTAAAACTGCGCCACCAGGAATGATTTAGGCAAGACAAAAATGTTCACGTATCTTTACAATTAACAATCCCTGTATCATTATCCCATGTTAAATTCCCTGCTAACAATAGGTAAGGCTTTCGGACACAAGCAATAATATATCAGGAGACATTCCGATGTAATTGAATATGAAAGGGGTTATTCGGGTTAGAAAGATTAAGGGACATATTCCCCACAAAATTACTAATAGCATCACCTGCAGCTAATAACTTCCAAAGATGACTTTGTAATTGTAAAGAGTATTTAAGATGAGGCATAGGTGGCGACAAGCCTCCTTCACGCCATACCAAAGTTTCATTACCGTTAGCAGCAATACTTTTATTTACCTGGTGCCATTTCAAAGGTATGTGACTAAATTTTGTTTGAAAATCACCGTGCACACTCCAATCAATTACTTGCATTATATGCTAATAAAATGTGGGGCTTAGCTCCCCGACAATGTTGCCACTCTAATACCTCAATATTAGGGGAAACCTCTGGAATAGGACAAAAAGGTAAGGAACTAGGAATAGTCTCATTAATATATACAGTATGATTATAATGAAAACTTTTAGTTACAATAATAACAGTATTGGCAGCCACATGGCTATGATTATAGCGAACAGCCCAAACTTCATGCGATTTCTGGAGACAATGTGGACTATTTCCCATGCAAATCGGAAGTCCTTCCACTCCAAATTGGTATGTGCTGTTTATTATTCCCGTTTCCCGTTCTATGTTGTCCTTGTCCATATAGGGGGACGGCATCCAAATAGTGTCATTGGTGAAAAACTTAACTTCTGCCTCCCCCCAGGCAACTCCCTGATACAAGGGTGGAAAGGGAATATAAGTCCAATATTCATACAAAGCCTCAATAAGGGAAATAAGTCCCCCGCTGAGGCACATCCAACAAAGGAAGAGATGAATGCTGAGTCCAGTTTTCTTTTCAACAGGGTTTTAATCACCTTGTAGGAAACCACTCAGGTCCACTCCCTGTAAGGACAAGAGCATAGCCCCGTCCCTGTTTTAGAACTTGCCCCTGTGCATACTTACCTTCTTCATTAGGATACCAAACCTTTAAATTGTCGGCGGGGACTATCGCCAAGGGAGGTGAGGAAAGATGAGTTACGGCAGCAGAGTCCTGCAATTGTCTCCATTGATTCAAAAAATTTAAGGTAAACAAACCCTTTAAAATCTGATTTCTGGGGGACTCATTTCCCCCTTTTTTGTTTTAGCAGTTGAGTTTTTAAGGTTAAATTTGTGCGCTCAATGATGGCTTGACCTTGACTGTTGCCCGGGATACCGGTGAGATGTTGAATATTGTATTGCTGTAAGAAAACTTGTAACTTACGAGAAACATAAGCAGGGGCATTATCAGTTTTAAGTATTAGAGGAATGCCCATGATGGCAAAACAAGCTAAGAGATGAGTAATAACAGAATCAGCTTTTTTAGATGGCAAAGGAATTGCCCATTGAAAAGGAGAGAAAGTATCAATGTTATGATGAACAGATTTTAATCGTCCAAAAGAAGGGACGTGTGTGACATCCATTTGCCAAATCTGATTAACTTGAGTACCTCACGGATTAACCCCAGGATGGAAAGATGGAATGCTCAAAGGAGCACAAGAAGGACAAGCTTGAAAAAGAGAATGAGCTTGTTTACGAGTTAAATGAAATCGTCGTTGAAGGCCAGAACTATTAGTGTGATGTAGAGCATGTTCTTGTCCTGTAGCCTGTAGGTGGCCGATTAAAAGCGAATTAATCTGAGCATTACCATGAACTAATGGTCCAGGAAGTTGAGAATGAGAACGAAGATGAGTGATGAATAAAGGAGCTTGACGTTGGCTCAAAGTAGAAGACAACAAAGAAAAGAGTTTTTGAAGAGAAGAAGTAGCACAAAGAGGTAGAGTGGCTTGAGAAATATAAGAAGTAAGATACACAGCGTATTGAGAATCACTAACAATGTTACAACTGGTGGAAGGGAAATTAAGTAAGACCATGAGAATAGCAAACAGTTCTCCCTGTTGCACCGAGGGATAAGGATAAACTGTAACTCGAGATTGATGAACACTCCAATATTTAGCTTTACCATTGTTACTAGCATGAGTAAAAAAGGTAGGGCCTTGAACAGGAAACAAAGATATTGGTGAGAAAGGCAACACAAAATGCTGTCTAAAAAATGAAAAGATCGGAGACTTAGGATATTGGGTAGAAAATTGTCTGACAAATGAGGCACAAGCAACGTGCCAAGAATCAGAAGTGGCAAGAAGATAAGTAATCTGACTATGAGTGAATTGAGAGATAATGAAGGAAGGATCTCCTCCCCAGAGCTGTCAACAGCGATGTCATCCTTTGATGATCAATTTAGCTAAACGATCGATATAAGTAGTCAAGCGTTTAGATGTTTTGTTGGATAAAAAATTCATTCTAACGGCCGATTTGTTTAATGAATCATACCTGTAGGAGAATATAAAGTATGAAATAAACAAAAGGAAAGGGGAACGTCGGGAAGGATATAATGTAGATGGGCCTTTTGAAGTTGTTCTTCTACAAGCTGGAGTTCCTGTAAAGCCAAAGGAGTTAAACGACGTGAGCTGTCCAAGTGACTGTCTCCTTCTAGAATAGAAAAAAGATGTTGTAACTGATACGTTGGTATTCCTAAAACAGGACACATCCAATTAATATCTCCTAAAAGCTTTTGAAAATCATTTAATGTTTTTAAATGATCACGTTGAATTTGAATCTTTTGGGGTCGAATACTTTGCGCTCCCAAGGTATAACCTAAATATTGAATAGGAAAATCTATTTGAATTTTTTCTGGGGCACTATTAAGTGAGTATAAAGAGAGCTGCGTTTGTAAGGATGTAAAAGCATCTTGCTGCTCTTTTTTGGTGGGTGCGGCAAGAAGAATGTCATCCATATAATGATATAAAAGAACAGAAGGATGACATTTTCGAACAGGATTCAGAGCTCGATGGACAAATTCTTGACACAAGGTAGGGCTGTTTAACATACCTTGAGGTAAAACCTTCAACTGATATTGAGAAAGTGGCTGAGAATTATTAAAAACAGGGACAGAGAAGGCAAAACTCTTACAATCCTTTTGATTCAAAGGAATAGAAAAAAAAAATCTTTTAAATCAATAACCATAAGTAACCAATCTTGAGAAATCATAGAAGGGTTAGGAAGGCCAGGTTGTAAGGATCCCATAGGTTGAATACATGCATTAATAGCACGAAGATCTGTTAATAGTCTCCATTTACCATTTTTTATTTATTTATTTATTTATTTATTTATTTATTTATTTATTTATTATTATTATTTTTAATCACAAAGACAGGGGAATTCCATGGAGAAGTACTAGGTTCTATATGACCTATGGATAATTGTTCCTGAACTAAGTTTTCCGAGGCCTTAAGCTTTTCACGTGTTAAAGGCCACTGTTTAACCCATACAGGAATATTAGTTTTCCATGTTAAGGGAAGGGCTTGAGGCTGCTGAACAGTGGCTACATGTTTAAAGATTTTTTACGGGGATTGTAGCCCATGTGGAACATCATATTTTTGGCAGAATTAGAGACATGAGGAATAGAAACAAAAGCACCAAATTGTTGCAATAAATCTCGCCCCCATAAATTTAGGGCAATAGGAACAATAGAAAACTGAACTTGGGCCACTTGACCATCCAGCCCTTGGCAATTTAAGGATTGAGAACTTTGATACACCTCAGAGGCGGAACCTAATCCTGTAAGAGAAACAGCAACAGGCTGTTTAGGCCACTGCAAAGGCCATTGATCAGAGGCAATAATGGAAACGTCAGCTCCAGTGTCGACCAAGCCCTGAAAAATTTGTCCCTCTACTTCGAGGGGAAACAAGGGTTTTTGTTGAGTTACTAAAGTTTCCCAAAAAACATGTTTACCCGTGCTTCCAAAACCTCCGGTTCTTTCTTGCCTCTGTGAAGGAAACTGAAAATAGGGTAGTACAAGGAGTTGTGCAATTCGCAGCCCCTCTTTTAGGGATATAGGTTTATGAGCCTGAGCCATAATTTGAATTTCCCCTTTATAATCAGAATCTATAACACACAAATGAACTTGTAAACCCTGTAAAATGCTACTACTGCGTCCTATAAGCAATCCAACAGTATGTGGAGGTAACGGCCCAAAAACTCCTGTAGCCAATTTAACAACTCCCATTTCTGGGGTGAGTTCAACAGCCTGTAAAATCACCACATCAGCAGCGGCACTACCAGAAGTAGAGAAAAGCTGAGCTAATGAAAATTGGGGGTTAACATTGGCTGACTGGCCTGCTGATGCTGGACCCCTGAGCTGACTGGAAATTGTAAATGAAGAGGGCTTATATTGTTGTTGGGGCCCCAAGCTGAAGGGCCCCTCTGCAAGTTTCCCAATCCGGAGGTGAGAGAATTACCGTTTTTGTCCACTTTAGAGTGACATTCATTAGTCCAGTGTCGCCCTTTGCCGCAACGATGACAGGGCTCAGTAGGAAGCTTTTTAAATTTTACTTTGGAGGAGTCACTCCTATTAGATAACTTACGGCGCTCCTTTTTAAAATGACCGGTCTTTCCACATTGGAAGCAAACTCCCTTTTTTCCCATGAATGCCTTAGATAAAGCTCCAGCAAACAACTGAGCGTTGTAGGCAGCCCCTCCCACTCCTGCACAGGCTCTAATAAAATCTTCTATTTGTAAGTTTTCAGCAGCCTTTAGAGGACGCAACAACCTCTGACATTCCTGATTAGCATTCTCAAAAGCTAGTGTGGTTACCAGGATTTGGCCTGCAGCCCCACTACCCACAGTCTTTATTACAGCATCTTGGAGCCGAGCCACAAAGTCAGGATAAGATTTGTTTGCGCCCTGCAAAATCTTAACAAAAGACAAGGCAGTTTTTCCTGATGGTTCTACTTTACACCAAGCCTTTAAAAAAAAGTGCTTTAACTTGTGATAATGCCACATCCTCAAATCCAGACTGAGCCGCTACGGTAGCAGACTGACCAGTGCCTGTTAATTGCTCTTCTGTAGGTCCTGGAGGATTTCTAGCGGCATTGTGGTGGGCCTGCTCTTTGGCATCTTCCAGCCACCAACTGCGTAGCTGAAGCCACTGAGAGCGGTCCAAAACAGCCTTCCCCAAGGTCTCCCAATCAAGAGGCAAAAACACACTCTCAGAAGAGAAGGAATCTAAAAGCCCCATGACAAAAGGAGATTGAGGGCCATAATTAGCAACAGCTGCCTTCATTTCTTTAAGAAATTTAAGTTGAAGAACATTATACTGCACATTTATACCCCCTTGAGGAAATTGGTCATTAGGACCAAAAGGTTGCCTAATAATGGAGAACAATTGTAGAGGATCCTCATCCTCTGGAGAATCCAATACCTTAATTACAGCTTTAGCAGTAGAAGCAGGAACAGCAAAAACCGTGCCTCAACGAGGCAGCATTTCCACCGGCGGTGGTGGTGGCGGTGGGGGAAAACTGTCCTCCTCCTCCGTCTTAGGTACTGATGGGGGTGGATGAACCACGGGAAAAGTAAAAACAGGAGTGGGTGGAGGAGAAGGTTAAGGGGGAGATAACTGCAATTGTAAAATTTGTTGTAACAATTGAACAACCAGCTGAAGCTCCTTTTGAATTTCTGATTCCTTTTCATGAGACATATTATCACACAAAGGACCTTCTCCTTCAGTTACAGAATTATCTAAAGGAGGGGAAATGGCTATCGGAGACTTCAAAGACTCCTCATCCCCACCTTCCCCCTTTTCAGAGTCTGTCTCTAAGAGCTCCAAAGCCTGAGTAATAGAGGCACAATGGGCCCACAAAGGTGCTGACATTACATCACCACGCTAATGCGCTTGACGAAGGGTCTTAACAACCTGTTGCCACTCTTGCTTATTTAATTGTACTTCAGTTTGATATTAAAACCAAGAGCAATGTTGTTCCACATGAGCAAACAATTTCCGCAAAGTTCTCTCTTTTGCATCAACCCCAATAGACAGTAAAAGCCCTTGTAATAATATTAAATATTCTGAGGCCAAGGAACTGGAATTCCCCATAATGAAAGCTTAAGAAGGTTCCCCTTAACAATTCCTGGGTTTTACCTGCTCCTAGGGGGTTCCCCTTCTTGTTCCCCACTACTCACCCTGTGCACCCTGCTCGCTGCGCCACTTATTGGGGACCGTGCCAGGGGTGGTGGAGAATGAACAGACACAAGAGACAAAGACAAACAGAGATCATGGCGGCCGCGCCTAGAGCCTCCGCCTCACTTTATTTATACTCCATAAATCCCACGTCAGCAAAAGTAACACAATGCAAAACAAACTTTCTGCACCCAGATGTAACCTTCTGCTTAGTTCCTTGTCTCTAAGTTCTTTCTTATTTGTCTGCCTTCTTGGCGCCTACTAGAGTTCATTAAAAGTTCAACTAGAGATACTGTCCTTGACTACTGGAGTTCATTGAAAGTGCAACTAGCTAGAGATACTGTCCTTGAGCCTTATCTATTCTTAGCATATTATTTTCAATGGCCCCTGCAAGAACTTTCTGTAAATATAAAGGTATGACAGGCTAATTCTTATTTTTTCATTTTCCATTACCAACTTAGGATGTAATCTTTTTCTTTTGACTCTACATGCACTCTAGATCAGGATTCCCCAACTGCAAGGAAACAGACTGGTACTGGTCTACTTCCTGCCAGACCCTAAACAGAGCAGCACAGCAAGAGGTAAGCAGCAGCAAGCGAACAAACATTACCACCTGAGCTCTGCCTCCTGTCCTGTGAACAGTGGCATTAGATTCTCATAGGAGCACAAACCTTATTGTGAACTGCAAATCCAAGCGATCTAGGCTGCATGCTTCTTATGAGAATCTAACCAATGCTTGCTGATCTGAGGTGAAACAGTTTCATCCCTCCCATCTCATGGAAAAATTGTCTTCCAGGAAAACTGTTACTGGTGCCAAAAAAGTTGGGGACCACTGCTGTAGGTCTATTGTCTACCTCTCTTTGCGTTTCTCTGTCTTCCTGGGAGTTGGATTTTCATGGACACATGAAACAGGCTCACTTATCTGGTGGTTAGATTCAGTTACTCAGTTAGGAATAGAGATTAAAGGGTAGGCAGAGAAGTGGAATATTATTTCCACTCTCCTTGGCTACCTTGTTATCATTCTGGCAGGGATTCTCAATCTATGTCTCCTCCACACTGCTTCAAACAGACTTCCCTTTCCTTTCTTCCTCAGTCCTCTGGTAACAATTCCTGTCTCTTGCTGGCTGCTGGGTATCTCACTACCTTTGTTAGTTTCCCTTAACCCTGATCATTTTTTTAAATACTCACTTTATTTAAGTTTTCATTAATTAGACCCTTTGCGTGTTTCATCTACTTCCTACCAGACTCTAAATACACTTAATCCAAAATTAAAATTTTTAGAGAAATGTCCTCAACGTACATTCTATATTTGTTATTTGATCTTAGACTCCATTAAAGCTAAAAAAATTATTTGGTTATATTTTTAAAAGTCTGTACCTTATAATATAGCTTGGCATATAGAGGAAGTTTGATAATATTAATTTTAATTATTTTACCTTCCTTTTTGTCTCTTCTAATTAATCATTCACCTAACTCTCTCTTCTAATAACTCTCTTTATTCTTAACCTCATGCATTGCGTCTCTCACTTCATTCTGCCTTGAATGCTGTTGTAGATTTTGTTTCCTGGTAATAGATTGTGAAGCTGAGATTTTTTCCCAAAGTTTACTGGGCATTTTATCACACAAAACAATGAAGAAAGCAGTATTGGGCAGAGGGGGAATCTGACTTGCAATGTGATTTTAACTGAGGACTTCTGCTGATTTATGCGGAACTCTAGGGCTGAACTGACTTGCAGAATTCTTTCAAACTGAGACCAGGGTACCTTCTGCATCATCCATTTGATAACCACATGCCACACTCATAAAGGACACCTTATCTTTGGAAAGATAGTTTCCCGCGTGCAAGAGCAATTTTCAGTGAGGAACATAGCTGAGAGTCAACAGGTAATATCTCCAGCAAGTAGAGAATGAGAGCCTTGATCATATGGTAGAATATAACAGTATCCACTATTAATATTTTTCCACACTTTAACGATTCTTTAAAATATTATTTTAGATGTATTTTTTATTTTGATGTAACCTCAGATTTTATGAAATCATCTTATTGTTGTGAATTTAGATTATTATATAATTTTAGCATTACATTCATGATTCAATCAATTCTAAAATAATTTTGTTAACAACATTAGGCCTCTGTTTCATATCCAATATCATGTGGAGTGAATTGGGCTTGTCCTTGACTGCTGCAAATGAAAAGTAAATGCTAATAAAATCTTTGATGTGGTAGAAAATAATGGAAAGTTCTAAGTTTTCAAATCCAAATAAGCAGGCACAAAGCATATTCTAGGTGAAACATCCAGGGCTGACAACATGAAAGGGGCTGTATCAGCTCCACTATGCAGAACTTGAGGCAGAATTTTACAAAAGGGGTGACCCTATCCTGGAGTGGCAGCTGTGGAGACCTTGTGCAAGAAGATGGTTTTCTAAGATGCAGATTTTTTTTTTCAGATAATATTATTTCCAGTCACCATTATTTTAAATGACACATTTCATCTGTTTCTCATCAAGTCTATTTGGCCGAGTGATTTTACTAAGGAATACATGGAAAATGAACATTTAAGATGCAGTTTGTTTACAGTAATCAATTTTTTTGTGAATTGTTTTACTAAACTTAGCCTCCCAGGTCTCACAGTCAAAATCAGTTCCTTTTGCTCCTTCACAAACTCTAAGAGATATTCTTCTATTATAGCTTTGCTAAACCAAAGAGAGAGATTTTTTTTCTCCAATTCTAACTTTTCTACATATAGGGAGGTATCCACCAGCGGTTTGAAATAACTTATAGTCTTTCTTTGGCAAAACATGGTTTATGGCAAATTCCAAACATTCAGTGCATATTTTTTTCTTAATTTTCCTGTCAATATGCTGACTTCAATGAACAAGAAGCAAGCCACTGCCTTTTACCTTTCACCATGTAGAAGTTTAAGTATTCTGAGTGGAAGTAGTTAAAAAAAAAAAAAAAAAAAAAAAAAAAAAAAAAAAAAAAAAGATGAGGTTTCAGGTTGCAATTATTACTCTGAGACTCTGAGAAACTGGTGTTCCAGTTTAGGATTTCCACATGTTTTTGACAGTGACAAAGACCAAAATTTATGATAAAAGGGTATTTAGTGGCAAAGGCAGTAAGGGAGAAAGGGAGTGGTTTAGATGACATTTCTTGTCTCCTTTATTTTGGTCATTTATCTCTTTCATAGACATAAATTGGGTGCTTATTATGTTTTGTGTTGGCTTATCTACTCCATAAGGCTATTTCCTCCCAGTATTTGTCACATGTGACAATATCTTAATTTCCTGTATTGTTGTCAACTAGGCTGGTTTGGTAGGCTTTCAAAGGTATTCCATCGGGAAGTGGGGGTGAGAAGATATGACAAATCTCTCTAGCTAATGTTACCACTTAGAAATCTCAGTAATACGTTCGCAAATTGTTTAATATGTTGTCATATTCTCCTTGCCAAATCTCATTAGAGGTATAATTTCCAGGTGGAAGTAGTAGATTAAAATATCCTTTAAAATAGGAAATTCTTGCCAGTAAATGAGAATGCATATGTACTTGGAGAAGTGAAATGAGCACAGATGGTATGGAAGCAATGAGGAATTAACTTGTTGTCTCAGAAGATGATAACTTTTACTAAGTAGCATAAAGTAGTGTTTTTTGTAATGACATCCATTTCATGAGAACATATTAATAATTAGTGCACAGATTCCATATAATATGCATCTTTCACATTTTAAAAATGACATGTTAAGCTGATTTTTTATTTTCTCTATCCCTTGAGTGGCATTAGAATATGTTGAGTATGTCATAGATACTTTAGTGATCTGCCCTTTTAATGATAAACACAAATGTACTTGCTCTCTTGAGTGCTTGTATTTGATGATCTTTTGTTCTCCAATTTGCCTAACATTTTCATAAGTGGATCTCATATATAAATCCTTACTGCAAGCAGACAGGATTATGAGAATATAAAATACTATTGCTACTTTCACCTCTCAGCAAAATATGCTATCTTTATTTCAAAACCATGCCACAGGTTAAGTCAAGAAATAATGAGATCCAGGCTTCTACGATTCCAGTTTCGATTTCTAGAGGCTTTCTTTCTGGTTCTGAGAATCAAACATTCTTTCCTGTTACCATTTGCTACATGAAAAAGAGTCCTCTCACAGTATTGCCAAATGAACCCTCTGTTATTGTCCTATTTAGTTTAAGTCTGCACCTTTAAGAAGTCTCCACAAAGCCCTTTGGAGAACTATTCTTGTTAATAATTGGCACTAAACTCCCTTTAGCTCAGGAATTTCTAAAACTTTTTATTTATCTTTTAAGATCTTATGACCTACACCATTTGACCAAAGCGAGTGAAACCCTTTGCACATGTGTAGCTACTCACGAGACTGCTTTATTCTCTCATATGCCTTTGGTTTTGAGATTACTATGGTACATGATTCCAAAAAGAAAGGAAATATTGGTTATTGTATCTTCTATGCAAAGGTCAAAGCTTACTTTAACCAAAAAGAGTACAAGAGCATCTTCAAAGTCCTAAGGGAAAATAACTGTCAACCTTTCCCTATACCAGAAAATACATATGCCATTTAAGAAAGAGGGCAGAAAATTTTGGTTGAATGAAACCTAATAGGTTTCCTAGCACCAGACTCTGTCTAAAGAAATTTTCAAAAGAAAAATGCCAGAAGAAAAGGAAGTATCAATAACTATCTCAAACAAGCTAAAAAAAAAAAAAAAAAAAAAAAAAAAAAAAAAAAAAAAAAAAAAACGTACAGAAAAATCATTTTTAAAAGATTATAGAAAACTAACAGCTTATTATTTGAAATTCTAAATATAGTAATTGGAACTAGTAACCCATAAAAACGGGAGACTGAATCAGAATTTAGAGTTCTTTGTATATCTTGAATTCTAATCCTTTACCAACTATATGTTTTGCAAACATTTCTCTTAGCCTTTTGTCTTTTCTTTCATGTAACAATGTCTTTCACAGAGCAGAAATTTTCTAGCTACTAGCAAACTAGGACTAGAAGCTATCCTCAACTTGAAACATGATATAGAAACTCTACAAAAACCTATGGCTAATATACTAAATGTTGACAAACTGGATGTACTCTTTTTAAGGACAGGAAAAGGTAAGGGTGTTTTCACTAATAACTCCTATTCAGCATAATGCTGGAAGTTATGTTTACTACGATAAGACAGTAAACAAATATAAATTTGTACTGATCGAAAGGGAAGAAACACAATTGCCTTTACTTGCAGTTAACATGTTTGTCTATGTAGACAATTTCAAAGAATCAATAAAACATTCTGGAACAAGTAAGGTAGTATAGCAAAGTGGAAGGATACAAGGTTAATAAAAGAATGTTAATTGTTTTCCTGTATGCCAGTATCAGGGGCCTTTAATCCAGAGCAACTCCATCTTGAACAGGGTCTCGGTAAAATAAGACTGAAACCTACTGGGTTGCATTCCCAGGAGGTTAGGTATTCTAAGTCACAGGATGAGATAAGAGCTCAGCACAAGATATAGGTCATAAAGACCATGCTGATAAAACAGCTTGCAGTAAAGAGCCTGGCTTAAACCCAGCAAGACCAAGATGGCAGCAAAAGTGACCTGTGGTTGTCCTTAGTGCTCATTATATACTAATTATAATGCATTGGCATGGTAAAAGACACTATTATCAGTGCCATGACAATTTATAAATGCCATGGCAACATCAGGAAGTTTTTCTAAGTGGTCTGAAAGGGGGAGAAACCTTCAGTTCCAGGAGTTGCCCAGCCCTTTCCCAGAAAACTCATGAATAATCCATCCCTTGTTGAGCACATCATCAAAGAGTAACAATAAGTACAAGCCGCTGAGCAGCCCAAGTCACTTCTCTGCCTGTGGAGTAGCCATTCTTTATTCTTTTACTTTCTTAATAAACTTGCTTTCATTTTACTCTATGGACTTGCCTTTAATTCTTTCTTGCACCAGATCCAAGGACGCTCTCTTGGTGTCTGAATTGGGATCCCTTTCTGGTAAGACCAGTAATAAAAACATTGAAATGTTAAATTTTAAAAATTATTTAGCATGTCACCAAAAAATGAACTAGTTAAGTTCAAGTTTAGTAATATATATCAAGGATCCATATGAGGAAGCCTACTAAATGCTGATGAAAGAAATCAAAATTCTGTATAAATGGAGGTATATCCATAGATAGCAATACACAATATTGTTAAAATTCCAGTTCTTCTCAACTTTCTGTAGATTCAACACAATCCAATCAAAATAACAGGAAGCTATCTTGTGGAGAGCAACATGATCCTAACATTGAAATGAAATGGCGAAAGACGTAGCATACTCCACACAATATTAAAGAAGAATAATCAATCTAGAAGATTCACACATTCCAATTTCAGTGTTGCAGTACTCAAGACAGTGTGGTGTTGGTGAATGAATAGACACATAGATTAACAGACCAAGGTAAAAAAATTCGGAAATATAGTGCAGTGATCCTTGACAAAGGAGCAAAAGCAATTCCTTTGGGAGCTTATGTGTATATTGGCATGTGAAATAAACTAGTTTTGACAAAAATAAAGAGAGTCATTCAAGAAATGGTACTGTAACAATTGGATGTTCATATGTAAAATGACTTAAGACACAAATCTTACCCATTTCACGAAAGTATACTTAAAATGGTCAGAGACCTAAATGAAAATAAAAAACTGTGAAAGTTCTAGAAGAAAATTTGTCATCTTAGATTTTATAATGAATATTAGATATAACACTAAAATTGTAATTCACAAAGGGAAAAAGAAAAAATTGAAAAAAGCTGCATCTTATTAAAATTAAATACCTCTGCCCTACAAAATATACCATTAAGGAAATAAAAATAAAGTGAACAGATTGGGTAAAATATTTACAAAACACACATCTGATGAAGGACTTGTATTTAGAATATGAAAATAACCCTTAAAACTCAACAATAAGGTAAATACCTACATTAAAAAAATGGGATAATGTTCTACACAGACACCATACTAAATTTATACAAAATATACATATAATATATAATATACATATGTATATGTATGCATATAAACTCAACAATAAGGTAAATACCTAGTTTAAAAAAATGGGATAATGTTCTACATAGACACCACACTAAATATATATATATATAATATACATATGTATATGTATACATATAAACTCAACAAGGTAAATACCTAGATTAAAAAATGGGATAATGTTCTACATAGACACCACACTATATATATTTTTATATATAATATACACATAATATACATATATGTATATTATATATTATAGCATATATGTATGTATCTATAATATACATACATATAATATGCATATATGTATATTAGATATATTTATACAGCAAATAAGCACAAAAATATGTCAACATAATTTTGTCATTAGAGAATTGCAAATTAAAATAAAAATGGGATACCACTACATACCCATTAGAATAACCAAAATTCTCAAAACTAACAATACCAATTACCAAAGAGGATACAGAGCAACCGAAATTCTCATTCACTGCAGGTAGGAATGCAAAATATTACAGCCTCTTTGTAAGACAGCTGAATGATTCTGACAAAGCTAAATATAGTCTTATTATATGATCCAGCAATTATACTCCTAGGTGTTTGCAACTATTTGAAAATGTATATTTGTATTAAAAAAAAAAACCTTCACATCAATATTTTTAGCCACTTTATTCAGCTAGTAAATCCTGGAAGGGACCAAGGTGTACTTTGGTAGGTGAAAAGGATAAACAAATTTTGGTACATTCATACAGTAATTTATTGTCCAACAATATAAAATAATGAGATATTAGGCCACCAAATGACCCTGAGGGAGCTTATATGCATGTGAAAGAAACCAGTCTGAAGGGCTACATACTACAAGAATTTAATAGTAATAAGTTTTATAAAATGTAAAATATATAGATAGTAAACTCAGCCATTTGTATGGTTTTCCGTGAGGGAAGAGAGTTATATAAGTCAAATGTAGGAGATTATTTAGGGCACTCCAATTATTTTGTATGATATTGTAATGCTGGATACATTATTCCACAAAAAAAAGTAGAATGACAAATGTGTGCGACAACAACATTAAAGCAGTCAGGGGAAAAGTTGATGGCCTATGTATCCTGGAAAATGAGTGGAGTCTGTTATACTAAAGGCAACTTATTTGCATATAAGCACCGTACTCTAGGTAGTAAAGTTGTTCCACGATGGGGTATGAGTTAATGATTCTGATACCACTATACATGTATACTGGAATGATGAATGAAAGAAATGGATGATGAAAGATAGGTGCCAATTATGTGATCCGTGAAAGGGCTGTATATGCAAAGTGACCCCAAAATGCACAGGGAGCCAAGAAATTAATGAAGGGGGAAGATAAGTCTAGTGTGTCAGTTTTGGTTGATTTGGTAGGGGGACTACAGACAGAAGTATGATCTTGAGCAGGGGCAAAACAGGTGGATCTCTGTACCACAGACCCAGGGCTTATATGTTGGGGATAAAGCATATGTGGTTTGGAAAGAATGTATAGGGGGCTACAGATGTCACACTCTATGATTTCTGCAATGATGAGAGTTATTTTAGAGGAAACTTACAAAGAATAAATGTTCCTACTAAAGAATAATTCACCAACTAGATATTTTGGAGGCATTCCTGAACTTACAGTTAGTCAAAAGTTGGATGGCAGATTAGCATTGAATAAAACGTCACTCTTGTTCCCACATATGACACTGCTGTTATGGGAATACATAGAAAAGTGAGGAAAGGAGGGTGGAATTACACATATCAATAGATCAGATGTGGATACTTTAGTAAAAACTCCTATTTAGTTAATATAGATAATAGGTGACTACAAATAGAAACATTTATAGAACTGTATATAAATATGTTATACATATATACATATGTAGATATGTGTATAGAATATGTTAGTATAACATATATACTTCCTTGTTCGGTCAGGTGGGAAAGGCTAAAATCAGTAACACCCCAATAGTAACAAGCACCCCAGCACAAATCTTGGTTTCTAATACCATGCTTCATTACATAGAATAGAGTTTCTTGTAAAAGTTTCTGATTCTAGGCTGGGGCAAGATATATTTATGATGAGCCTCTTTGTATCAGAGAGTAAGGAACTCCTAACAAAACCCAAAACCTCACAATGTTCCAGGTGTGTTAAAGAGCTACAAGAGCAAACTGAACAAGCTTCCAATGTCCAAGCCAGAACAATTCAAGCAACAAATTAAATAAAGTAATGTTGGATTTTAATCCGAAGTTTTAAATAAATATCCATGAGTCAATACTCATATAAACAAATGATTAAAGAAATAAGTAGGGGAGAATAGACATCTCTTGTGCAGAATAATTCAAAATAATTAATTTTGATAGTCTGCCCTCTAGGGGATAGGGCATAACTCTTATTCCTTAAGTGTGGGTTATGCCCTGTGACTAATTATTCAAAGAGTACATTATGGGAAGGGGAGAGGGAGATAAGTAACTTTACAGTAGAGAAATCTGACAAGCATTTCCCCAGTCAAGTGATCAAGGTTAACGTCAATAGTCATGTTGATGGTGTGATAAAAATGTCATTTGGCCTCTATGATCTTCCCCGCTAAAACCCACTGCCATAGTCTAATCACAAGAAAAACATCAGATGAATTCAATTTGAGAGTTATTTTACAAAATATCTGACCAGTACTTCTCAAAATTACCAAGGTCATCAAAAACAAGAAAAGTCTGAAAATGTCACAGCCTAGAGGAATCCATGGAAACATTACAAATAAATATATTGTGGTACCCTGGATAGGATCTTGGAACAGAATAGAGACGTTAGGTAGAAAACTAAGGAGTTCTGAATACATTGTGGACTTTAGCTGATAATAATCATGTGTCAATAATATGTCAATACTATAAAAAAAATCAATATTGGTTTGTTCATTGTGACAAGTGACCATACTAATATAAGATGAAAATAATATGGAAGCTAGATTTGAGATATATGGGAATTCCTTATCTTCACAATTGCTTTGTAATCAAAAACTTTAAAAACAAAAATTTTATTTAAAAGAAAACCTAAATCACTCCCCCAAATATAAATGTATTTTTATATATGAGATGCAAAAATACAATTGCATATATTTAATTTTGTTACTGATTAAAATACAATTGCATATATTTAATTTTGTTACTGATTATTTTATTTAATGAAATGTATTGTCAGTGATTGAGAAATTGAGAGCTCAACACTAATGTTTTTGACTGACATGAGGTGACTTTTTCTGGTGACTACAATTTGCTTTTTTACTTCATATTAATGATTCATCTTTATGGAAATGTAATATTTACCTGACAATTAAATGTTTTGATGGATGTCTATCTGAAATTACTCTTGAGCTTTAAATTATGGATTTCACAGCTGATGTGTTCCAGTGAGTGTCAATAACAAATGGAAAACACCTCTGTATCACGGCCAGCTAAATGATCTCTATTAACTTGATAGTAAATATCCCTTCATGCTGTGCTTGCACAAAACACAGCATACATTAGAGATCAGGTGTGTGAGAAATGTATTTAATTGGATATTAGTGAGACTGACATGCACATGAAAAACACATCATTAACTTAGAATATAATGTGAAGGTTACCTCTCCATTTTTGTACAAGGAGTTTGTGTGAATTAATAATGCTCTTTTATATTTATATAATGCTCAGGAGTTTCATGCTTATATTTAATATAAAAATGACATGAACAAATTATTACCTGTTACTCAAACCAGATGCAAAAGTTTTCAACAGTAGACATACTTTATTATCATCATGACCTTTAAATATCCAAACTGCTTATTATCCGCAATTTTTTTTTTTTTTTTTTTTTGAGACAGAGTCTCACTCTGTCACCCAGGCTGGAGTGCAGTGGCACCATCTCAGCTCACCGCAAGCTCCTCCTCCCAGGTTCATGCCATTATCCCGCCTCACTGTCCAGAGTAGCTGGGACTACAGGCGCCTGCCACCATGCCCGGCTAATTTTTTGTATTTTTAGTATTTTTAGTAGAGATGGGGTTTCACCGTGTTAGCCAGGATGGTCTCAATCTGACCTCATGATCCTCCTGTCTCGGCCTCCCAAAGTGGTGGGATTACAGGCGTGAGCCACCACTCCGAGCCTATTATCAGCAACTTTAATATTTAGATAATTAATCATTCTAATACCCATATATACGAATTAGTTATTAAATGAATCAATAACACAAATTTAGAAGTTCATTAGGAAGTAGGTTGGTGTGTATTTCTTCATGATAGGAACACTGACAAAATAACAAAATAAATCAGTCAAAGATTGAAGTACACTGTGAAATTGAAAGAGATTGGCAAACATGCCTCCAATGTGGACAACATATTGTTTCATAGTGGTATAGAGCTTGCTTGTTAGACAACAGTTTATGTATTAAGACTCATTTCAAGACTCTTGCCTCAGCCTCACAATGTTCCATTATCTTGAACTGTCACATCACAACCTTTTTTCAAACCTAAGCACTCGTCCACCTTAAAAACCTGCATTAAATCACTTCAGTCCAGAAACCAAAACCTCACAAACAAGTTTACTCAACACCTTCTGCAATACTACTCAGACTTTGTCACAATGTTGTCCACCCTTAAAGTAAGAAGTTGGTCTAATTAACTTTGATAAAAATTTTTTTCTCTTGGACATTTTTGGATTCAACTGTTCATAATTCAGTTTTCTCAAGTACTGAAGCATTGTAAACTTACAGTGATACAGCTTTTGTGTTCAACAAAAGTGAGAGCCTTGGATGCCCTATGAAAAAGGAGCCTGACTGCAGAATTGTTCTTTGCTGTTTTAATTGCTCTCTCTTTGCTGTCATTGATGGGGAAACTGAGCACTGCTACTTGCTTAAGCTTGGGGAAACCATAGAGGCATACCTTAGTTACCTACCCTTATTTCTAACCTATACTTACTGCCCAAGGGCTTCTAGATTACAGCTGTCCTAATCCATTTGATCACAATAACTCCTTAAAGGCTATGCTTTCACTATAATTAGACAGCACTAAGGATACATTGCATTATATTAACGTGTACTCCAAGCATTGCAGTTCAGATATACCTCCTATAGCCAAACTTTTAAAGGAAAAACAATCTTCCTTCAGAATGCCAGATGTAAAACACATTTGATCCCCAACTACTTTATAGAGCTAGAACCAATGAGTTCATATGTTGTTGACCATAGGGCAGAGAAAAGGGATTCCCTATCCTCCAGTGCTCATTTTAAGATCTGTATATATTTGTCCTCAAATTTGGTAATCTATAACCAAATCTATATTTGGTTCTGAAAGGAAGGGGTCATATGAATATTGCTCTCATAAGACCTCTCTGCTTCTATGTAAATGTGTGGGTGAAAATAAATGCATAATTAAAAGGGTTACAGCTAACTCTTCACTTATCAATCTATGTATATATGCATATATGTGTGTATATATGACTATGTCAGAATGAGGGTAACTTGGGAACGCTATATATCTATATATTCTTCCAAATACACGTGTGTGTGTGTGTGTGTGTATGTGTGTTAGATTGATGAATCAGAAAACAAGATAATTAGTCTTCCTTTGACTGAATTGAATGAATGCATTGTGACAAAATGACCATTAACCATCAAACTGTGGTTAATGCTAATGGAAACACAAAGAAAGATGAAAAAGGAAAACATTTCTTTTCTCTCACATGGGGTATCACTTTCCTGTGAAACTCTTAAAATTGAACTTTGAATGGTGTGAATCTTTTAAATAACCATCACACAAATTTAAGTTTGTTTTAGAAATAGATGTACTCCAGGGGAACATGACTTTTTTTCATTCAAGAAATGTTGGCTAGACATGGCCTTCTTTGTTGGGACTTTACCTCTAGGGAACACATGATGCCATTTGGTTTGCCAGCTCAAAATGGTGGTGATGCTTTTTGGAGGAAGAGCATAACCATCTATTGTAACCTTCCATATTATGTATAATCAGAAAAGCTATTGATTACTACATCATTATTTTGTTTCCATTCATCAGTAGTTGATTATTTCTTATTTGCAATGTATTTTCATCCCATTATTCTTACACCTCTTTTTAGTTTGAAAGTTTCTCAATTTTTAAATTATTTAATTTGTAATTGGCACATAATAGTTGTACTTATTTCTAAAATAAAATGTGATGTTTCGATACATGTATCCATAGGATAATGATCAAATCAGGGTAATTATGATACCCATCACTTTAAACACTTCTTTGTGATGCCAGCATCCAAAGTATTTATTTCTAACTATCTAGGAATATATGCTGCATTGTTATTTGCTATACTTACCTTACTGAGTAATAGAATATCAAAGATTATTCTTCCTGTTTAATCGTAACTTTGCATCCATTGCTCATCCTCTCCCAGTCTTACCTTTCCCCATCCCTCCCCAGACTCTGATAACCACCATTCCACTCTTTACTTCTGCCATTTGCATGGACATGGATGAACTAGGAGGGCATTATGTTGAGTTAAATAAGCCAGGAACAGAAGGACAAACACTGAATGGTTGTACTCACATGTGGAATCTAAAAATTAAAAAAAAAAAAAAAGATTTTATTAAATAAGAGACAGTTTTTCTAAGTAATATTTAGTTTTTCAAATTGTGTCACATTCAGGCTTTCCTATTTTTTGAAATTTTAAATAACATTTCTATTGTTTATTTTTCCACTAACGTCAACAGTATAATCAAAGAAAGCAAATATTTTGAACAATCAGAACATTACTTCCTGGAAGCAGGTTTAGGGAACAATGAATAGAACACAGTGACATTGTAAACCATTTCATTTTGTATATGCACAGTTGCTACCTAGATTCATGGGGAAGCTTAAGGGTAATTTCAATAACACATATGAGCAAAATATACCCATAAACTTACTTAATTCATTCCTAAAGGTGTTTTAAACTAATATTCTTGATTCTGGGCAGATCCAATTATTTTTCCCTTGGTAAAAATAATGTTTACTCGTGATTAGATGGAAGCAGAATGAGTGAAAACTAACAGTTGCTCGAAATTCCTGGGGACTATTAACCTCATTTACTCCTCAAGATAATATTTGGTTATGATAAAGAAACAGTGTTACAAAGAAAAAGTGACTATTTCCACTTTAATATTCGGCACAGTATAGATTGAGATAACTCAGATTAAATTGCAAGGATAACATTCCAACAAAATCAATTGCTTCATACTACACAGGTTTATTTTTTTCTCACAATTTTTATCTATGTCAGTTCAATGTGTATGGCCAGGGATGGGGGTGGTTTGTTGATTACAGGACATTCATTTATTTCATTCTCATTCAGGGACTCAGACTGATCTGGCATCCTTAAGAAACACTACTTAGCACCGGAGAGTGTCAATGGAGAGAAGATGGCTGGGGTTTAAAATCTTGCCCATACAGTGATCAGCAGCCTCCTATTTGCGGAACAAGTCAAATAGCCATCTTCAACTTCATAGAAACAAGAAAGTGCAACTCTACCATCCACATGCCAAAAAAGATACAATTTAAAATCAATATATTTTAATAGATTGAATGAGGTCTACAGGTACTATGCATATTTTTATATAAAAGCAGAAAACAGTTTAAAAAATACTGAAGGCACTTTCACTTGAAGTTGTATAGCTAAAGATTTTATATTCCTAGTGAATCTCCAACAATATAATTTCTAAATCGCTAAGCATGTGACATAATCAATAGTAATAGACTGAATGATAATTAGAAATCAATACACTAGAAATATTGTTTGAATACTCATCAATTACAGAACATTAAAAACCTGCAGCAATCAATCAAGTGGCCAGGGTTACTGGATATATGGAAGGCAGTCATGAGAACATAAGAAAAAGCCCACCAGGGGGAAGCACAAACTCAGTGTCTGGCTCTGATATGCAATTATGTTTGTGTATAAACCAAAGATCCTACTGGTGCCTTAGTACAACTAGTAACTAGACTGGGCTAAAAGAGAGAGGTGTTTCTTCCTCTACCTCTTAGTACATACATCACAGTAAAATACCAGAGAACACCATACTGATACATTCTACTTTTCCAAATATGCTTGGCTCTCAAGAGTAATGCTTGTTTCTCTGCTTTGCAACAAACCCTTTTATTTTTCCTGATACCCAATCAGTCATGAAGAAAAACTTAATTTGATAATTATCATTTAACTGTTACACGTGATACACTAAGCACTGAGTTACAAAATTAAAGAATGAAACATGAAGTGTTCATGACCTCTGGCCTAGAGGAGCTTGCCCTGAGGGGTGAAGGAGAAATGCAAAAAAATTACCGTACCATATGGTTAGTGCTAAAACAGCTCAAACCTTTATCAAAGGGACAAAAACAATTAACTTCGCTTGAAGGAATTTGAGGAGCTTTCTGTGAAAGCGATTACAGAATGAAATTAGAAGTTTTCCAAAGTGCAAAAGGTGGAGGTCTTTAACAGAAGGAAACCGGTATGCACAAAGGATATTTGTTAAGTATTGTAACATAGCACTGGCATTACAGACCAGAGAGTAATGAGTGGTTTGCAATGAGGAAATCACAGAGGTTTTTATTGTTGTAGTTGTTAGGATTGTAGTTTTAGTATTGTAGTTGTTTTAATTAAAGGATCCAGATGACCAGATTTGTTTAAACAATTATTCCCTAGCTAAACAATTACTTTAGCATTTTTATCTTTACTTTGTATTTAATTATACTAGCCACTCAGTGCTACTTCTGGCCAGTTCCCTCACAGATCCCTAGAGTACTTCCCCTTCATGCTCCTAACCACTCAGGGTATTGCCCTGTCTGTAGGTACTTTCTTGATCACCATATCTAACACATTTTCAGGCAATATTTCTCTTTTCCTTAGACCCATATGGACTATCTTTTGTTTCAATATTTCATTCTTTGTTTAAGCTCCTTTCCCTTTCCTTCCTTTTATTTAACTAGCAATTTTGGGACTACATGTGTGTGGCTTTTCCTTAATTGTAGATACCCTTGTGGATTGTTTTTTCCAGATTTTAATCTTGATAATATGTTGTAAATAAGGCAAATAATATTATTTCTGCATTTTGAAAACCTCATTTGGTGGGCTATCTCAATGAACTGTCTACCAATTTTGCTTAGGGAAAAACAAAAAGGGTAAAAGTATATTTTCCTTACCCATCTATTCCATTTCCATTGAATATCAAATGGGACTTTTATATTGAAAATATATCAGGAAACGAGTCATAAAATGTGGCCAAACAACTATCAGAGAATCTTGTCATTTAATATAGAGCATGTCATATTTTCTAAAGGAATGGATGGTTTAATTTTTATATATAACTAACACCATGCTCAGTAAACAGTTGTGTAATTGATTACTTCATCCTAAAATCATATTAATGAAATAGCAATGGTTTTCCCTGTTAAACATGCCACTGTTTTTAATATTAGAATTTACCTGACCTAACAGTACATAGAGTATTCAATAGTCAATTATTCTACTTGGAAGTCAGAATTTCATCCATAGATTATCAGAGGTTTGATACTGTGTGTCCTTGAATCTCCATGTGCATGTTAATGTCTTATTAAAATTAATATTTTTTAACTGTACATGACGCATATTTGGTTTGAAATACAGGGTTAACCATCTTGCTATCTTATTTATAATCAGATGGAACATTAAGTCATTCACCTAGAAAATACTAGTAAAAGTGGATGTATGTTTTATAGTCTAGCACAGATTATCTCCATGACCCATTTCTCAATGAACCTCTCTGTCCATCACCTATTACTTTAGGATCTGAAAATGTTATGATCTTCCAACACCCACCTCTGAGACGACCTGACCCTTCACCTGAATGGGTGAAATTCTGTGCAGTGTTTTGAAACAGAATTAGCCCTGACTTACAAATGACCATTATACTCACTTTATGCCTGTGTTGTAAAATGGTCTTTGCAGAAGACATCTACCATTGCAATGGAAGCCACCAAGGAAATAAACATACTGAATGTATGTTCACAGTAAGGAATCCTCTATCACTGTCTTGTACTGGGTCACACTCAGGATGAAACTGATAGAAGGCTGTATAAACCTATTTAAAAAATTTGGGATTCTACCCTGATCATTACTGGACATCATGCTACCTTCTTAGTGTACATCAAGGTGCTAGTTTTCCCAAAGAGCTACAGCAGACATACAGAAATCAGCTTTAGCAACCTGGTTCCTCTTGTTGGAATGATATGGTCCTAGATCTTAAGTATAATGACCACTTGCTTTAGTAAACTGCTCTCTCATTCTCCCTAAAGTACCCAACACCAGCCAAAGTGAGGGTACAATAGTTATATGTAAATTTATAAAAACGGTTTTGGCAATCTAGCACTTGGCAATTTCGAACTGAAAGTTTGGGTATGAATAAGAGATGACTAAAAAATAGGTGAAGTTATACCTATTGGAATAGAATACACTGATTTTGCAGTAACAATGTGTGAACAAAACCCCTGATCCTGTGGAAGGAATATTTTAGGTACTAGGAAGTGCTGAGGACGAAGAGACATTAATGATTTTTGTCTTTAAAACACCCTTGAAACTGGATCGTCATCTCTCACCTTATACAAAAAGGTATTTTTACTATTCTTGTACCCACTAACCGTCCATGCACACCCCCCAAAACCCCCATTGACCGTCATATCCTCTGGTAACCATTCTTCCACTCTCAGTGTCCATGAGTTCAATTATTTTGATTTTTAAATCCTACAAATAAGTGAAAACATGTGATGTTGGTCTTTCTGTGTTACCTAGGATGTTTGCTTCATCTTTCAGCATCAATGAAACTGTGACAGATTAGCTATTTGGTTTACAAGTAGGAAAAAAAAAATCTTACATCCTTCACAGGTTTTGACATAGAGCAATTTCAAACTGCAAAAGAACTTATCTGCCTCCAAAATATGTTTTAATTCTATTCACTGTTTTCGTGTCTTCTACTACTTCCTATTCCAACCTTCATTTTGTCTTTAAATTACTGTAAAATCTTTTATGCCCCACCCCATTTATATTCAAGAAAGCAAAATAAAATTTTTAAAACATAAATTAATTATGCTATTCCAGTTGTTGTAACCCCTTAATGATTTTTTCTCAAACCTAAATCATAACCCTCATGCTTTGCTATGACCTACAATGTTCTGTGTCATTTGGCTTTTGACAGTCTTTACAAACTTATAGCCTAGCTCTATTCTCCTTGCTCAGTATTTTACAGCAATACAAGCCGATGATAACGTCCTTGAATACATACAGGTTTTCTTTTTCACCAGGTCTTATCACCTGATGTTATTATATCTGACAGCAAAAGATTTTCAAGTTTACTAAAAGGTGCATATTATCTCATCACCTAGATGGAATATCACATCCTTGGAGAGGCATCAACTAAACATCCTACTGAAGCATATTACATTCTGTCTTATTTGCTTTTTTAACAATTTGTAGCACAGTGATTTTTTATACATTTTTTATATATTTTATACATTTACCTGCATATTAAAACCTTATTTTTATTAAAATATAAGCATCATGATAACTGGGATTCTATTTGTTTTACTCCTAGTTGTATCCAGAGATTAGCGCTTTTATGGGGAGAATTCTGTTACCACAAAAGATTCATATGAAGACCTAACCTAAGTACCTAAGAATGTGGCTATATTTGAAGACAGGGCCATTAAAAGGTCATTGACTTAAAATGAAGTAGTTGTGTTGGGTTCAAATCCAACCTTACTGGTGTCCTTATAGAATATTTGGGTACCCAGAGACACCCCAAAGATGCAGGCAGGGAGGAAAGACCACGAAGGACAGTGTGAGAAGGCAGCCATCTGCAAGTGAAGGAGAGAGGCCTCTGGAGAAAACAAACTATATTAGTCTGCTCTCATGCTCCTAATAAAGACATACTTAAAACTGAGTAATGTATAAAGGAAAGAGGTTAAATGGACTCACAGTTCCACATGGCTGGAGAGGCCTCACAATCATGGCAGAAGCGAATGAGGAACAAGGTCATGTCTTACATGGTGGCAGGAAAAAGAGCATATGCAGGAGAACTCCCCTTTATAAAACCATCAGATCTCATGAGACTTATTCACTCTCATGAGAACAATATGAGAAAAAACTTCTTCACATTTCAAAACCAAGCATGCCTTCCCAACAGTCCCTAGAAGCCTTAACTTATTTCAGCTTTAACTCAAAAGTCCACAGTCCAAAGTCTCATCTGAGAGAGGGCAAATTCCTTTTATCTATGAGCCAGTAAAATCAAAAGCAAGTTAGTTACTTCCTAGATACAATGGGGGTGCAGGCATTGGGTAAATACAGGGAGAAATTGGCCAAAATGAAGGCGCTACAGGTCCCATGCAAGTCCAAAATCCAGCAAGGCAGGCAAATGATAACCTCCAAAATGATCTCCTTTGACTCTATGTCTTACATCCAGGGCACACTAATGTAAGAGTTGGGCTCCTACTACCTTGGGCAGCTCTGCCCTTGTGGCTTTGCAGGGTATAGCTACCCGCCTGACTGCTTTCATGGACTGGCCTTGTGTCTGTGGCTTTTCCAAGCACATGGTTCAAGCCGTCAATGGATCTACCATTCTAGGGTATGAAGGAAACTGACCTTCTTCTTACAACTCCAGTAGGCAGTGCCCCTGTGGGTATTCTATGTGCAGGCTCTGACCCTATATTTCTCTTCTGCATTGCCCTAGCAGAGGTTCTCCATGAGGGATCTGCCCTTGCAGTAAACTTCTGCCTAGACATTAGGCATTTTCATACATCCTCTGATATGTAGGCAGAGGTTCCCAAACCTCAGTTCTTGACTTTTGTGCACCCACAGGCTCAATACCACATGGAAGTTGCCAAGGCTTGGGGCTTGCACCCTCTGGAGCCACCGCCTGAGCTGTACCTTGGTCCCTTTTAGCCATGACTGGAGCAGCTGGGAAGCAGGGCACCAAGTTGCTAGGGCTGCACATGGTAGGGAGGCCCTGGGCCCAGCAAATGACGCTATTTTTTCCTCCTAGGCTTCATGCCTGTGATGGGAGGGGCTGCCACATTGGTCTCTGACATGCCCTGGAGACATTTTCTCCATTGTCTTGTTGATAGACATTGGTATCCTTATTATTTATGCAAATTTCTGCATCAGGCTTGAATTTCTCCCCAGAAAATGCAGTTTCCTTTTCTAGTGCATCATCTGGCTGCAGATTTTCCAAACTTTTATGCTCTGCTTCCTCTTCAACACATTGCTGCTTAATAATTTCTTCAAACAGAAACATTAAATGACATCTCTCAAGTTCAAAGTTCCACAGATCTCTAAGGCTGGGGCAAAATGCCACCAGTCTCTGTACAGCAAATGACCTCTACTCCAGTTCCAACAAGTCCCTCATCTTCATCTGTGACCACCTCAGCCTGGACTTTATGGTCCATATCACTATCAGCATATTGGTCAAAACCATTCAACAAGTCTCTAGGAATTTCCACACTTTCCCACATCTTCCTGTTTTCTGAGCCCTGTTCCAACCTCTGCCCAGTTCCAAAGTTACTTCCACATTTTTGGGTATCTTTATAGCAGCACCCCACTCTACTTGTACCAATTTATTATATTAGTCTGTTCTTATGCTGCTAATAAAGACATACCCAAGACTGGGTAACTTAGAAAGAAAAGAGGTTTAATTGACTGACAGTTCCACATGGCGAGGGAGGCCTCACAATCATGGCAGAAGGCAAATGAGGAGCAAGTCACGTCTTACATGGCGGCAGGCAAGACAGCATGTGCAGGGGATCTCCCTTTTATGAAACTATCAGATCTCAAGAGACTTATTCACTAACATGAGAACAGCATAGGAAAAATCCACCCCATGATTCAATTACCTCCCACCAGGACTGTCTCATGACACAGATAAGGAAATATTGCAATTCAAGGTGAGAGCCAAACCATGTCACAAACCAAATCTTGATCTGACTTCTACCTTCCAGAACTGTGGGAAAATAAATTTCCAGTGTTGAAGTCACCTAGTCTGCGGTATTTTGTTACAACAGCCCTAGCAAATGAACATAACCATTATATTACAACATGATGCATACTAAATTTATATTTATTAAACCAAGGCACTAAAAACCATAAGCAGAAACTCATAAAATATCTATTCCCCAATGCTCATGTCTGAGCTACCAAGAAATGTTATTTTAGTGTTCATGATAGTGGAATAAGTAACTCTTTTCGTTCAAAAATGTTACAGTCAACTTAACAAGGAAAAAAGAAGGAAGATGGATGATGTTCTCTTTACTGCTGACAATGCTAAAGATGGAGTCTATGAGATAGATAGCACAGTTCTTGATAAATGATGATACAGTTTTGTCCATAGGATTTTTGAATGATGGGGCCTATAGTCAGTGATATCAGAATATTTCTTTTTGCTTAAAGTGTTTTATAGAACTAAATCTAAATGTTATCAGAGTAAACTACGTCTGGATAAGGGAGCAGAATGTCAAAGAGAAAATCTTTCTCTGAGATATTACATTGAATAAAATATTTATCGATTTCCATCATCTTTATTTTTAAGAGCAAAATTTGTTCTGGGTCAGAGTGTACATTTGTTCCTGTACCTCTTTTAAAGCTCTTTTCCTTTTCTCATATTTATAATTTTCTAATCACCTTTTTTATCCTTTCCTTGGTCAAAACTGTTTTCAGGAAAGAATAATTTATTCTTTAATATGAATAACTATTTAACTGATCCTGGGGGTATTTATACACTAAGTCATATCTTTAATTACTGAATGGAAAAGCCTTATGAAAATAAACTCAATGAGCAGATTTGGGAGTTAGAAAGTTTTCCTTGGGAGTCCTGAAGATATTTACATCCACCTTTGCTTCTCTAAACACCAGGCTTAAATCCAATATATTGCAATGAAAAGCAAAGGTTCAGTCAGGTTTCACAGATTATCTTTTTAAAAGACTCATATCTTTGTCATCTAACAGTCTATATTTGTGACATTTTTTGTATATGGGTTACAACACTATTATGGACCACAACTAATTAGGCCAGGCATGGATAACTTACTGGAAGATAATTTGCTTTGCTTAATGTGGTTGCAAACAAAAATTCTGCACAATAGGTAAACTGTTAACTTGTTTCAGTTAGCAAACCAAGAATTTTCTCTCTGAGATTTTGAATATAAGACATCAATGAGAAATGCATGAACAGACAATGAGAGAGACACATACTGCAATGCAGATGAGAAGAGACATTAATTTATTTCACATTCAACAGGCACTTCTTGAGTAAATGTAGGGAACTGTGCTAGATACTAGACATCAAGAAGAAAAAAAGTAAATTAACACATGCCCTAAGTAGGAGCCATGAGTCAATGAAAAGCAGAAGTAATCAGTATCTAAGAGGTATATTTTGCTTAGATATTAAATAAATATTTAATATTTTATCATGCAAGAGTACAAAAGGTATTATATTAAAATCCCAAATATACATCACCAAATATTTAGAAACTTATCAACAGTCTTATTTCATCTGCGTGCTATCCACGGCATAACTCAGCCCCCTCTTTCAGATTATTTTGTCCCAGATAACAAATCATTTTACACAAATATTTAATTATCTCTCCCTAAATGATTGGGACTCAAAAACTGAAATCCATGATAGAATTATTCCACCTAAAATATTTAACAATAATTTCTCAATAATATTAAAGTTCCAGTCAGTTTTCACATGTCTGTGATTGCCTAATACAGTAGCTCCTAAACTATTTGACTTCAAGAAACCTTTACACTCCTAAAGAATATTGAAATTCCTAAACAATATCTTTTGCCTTATGTGAGTTATACCTGTTAATATTTATTTTATCAGAAATTAAAAGAGCTCTGTTATTCATTCAAAATATCAATGAAATAAATCAATATTAAATACTACCTTTTATGAAAAAAACTATTTCTTAAATGTGTAAACAGCGACATTACATTTTTGAAAATCCCTTCAATATATTGCTTAACAAAAGACTGTTGCATTCTCATATCTAATTTTGTATTCAATATGTTGTTATATATTGTTTTGCTAGGTGTGTAAAGACATTTTGGCCTCCCACACATAGGTAGCTAGAAAAGGAGAAAGTATTTTGAATAGTATTTTTCGATTATTGTGGATATTATTCTTTGCCACTACACCAAAGTGAGACAAGTGAGAATTTCTTAAAGATTATTTAAATTGTGAAATCTGAACTATATCAATGAGCTTTTAAAAAACTACTCTATGTTAAAATCCATTATACTATCTAATATGGTTTGGCTCTGTGTCCCCACCCAAATTTCATCTCGAATTGTAATCCCCAAATGACGACGGAGGGACCCAGTGGGAGGTCATTGGATCATGGGGATGGTTTCTCCCATGCTGTTGTTGTGATAGTGAGTGAGCTCTCAGGAGATCTGGTGGTTTTATAAGTGGCAGATTCCCCTCCTCTCTCTTTCTCCTGCCACCTTGTGAAGCAGGTGCCTGCTTTCCTTTCTGTCATGATTCTAAATTTCTTGAGGCCTGCTCAGCATGTGAACTATGCATCGATTAAACCTCTTTCCTTTATAAATTACCCAGCCTTGTGTAGTATCTTTATAGCAGTGTGAAAAGGACTAATACAATGTTTTGTATACAGAATAGATTTTTTGCTGTTTCATGATTTTGCATCATCAAGTAATGATCATTTTGAAGGATTTGATTTCTGCATTATACAGGTCATCCAAATATTAACACATTTTAGTATATAGTATTTAAAAGTCACATTTTTAGGATTAATCAATGATCTCCTAATGCACGTCTTTAAGTATTGAGGTAAAGTCATGCTAATAATGGTGATGCAATATTTATATCTTGAATTTTTTCTCAAAAGTGCAATTGTTTTCATTGGTAACAAATACTGTCCAGTTGTTTGCTTTAATGTAAAAAGCTCACTCTGTTTATTTTTCAATAAAAATGGCCAATTATAAATAACTATAGAGTGACAGTATTTTCTTCAGGTCAAATAATAAGTAACTTTTTTTTTTTTTTTTGAGATTTACTTCAGAGGGCATATGTGTTTTATTCTTCCTTTCCATTTAGTCACACATTATATTGAAAACACGCAAGGGTCAAGACTGCATAGAATTAATTATTTTTATTGCCTTATCAAGAATATTCCCTTATGTTG